>NC_039272.1:25853184-26168434 GCF_003368295.1 Carassius auratus
AAGTTGTTTTATAATAACATTTTGAACTGAAGTAGATAAAATGGCTCTGACATAAGATGGGGACAAGATTTTCAATCTTTAAAACAATGTTAGCAACTTAAACTAAAGGGCATTGCCAAAGTTAACCATTGTACAGTATGAGGCAATCAAATACCTTCTTGCATACCTTTTTTTTTCTTTTTCTCTTTTATTTGAAAAAACAACAGCAACAACTACAGCTCAAAGAACACTGGTTGTAATCAGCTTCTTTAGTCAAATATTTGCTAGATTTTTCACATCAAGTTGTTTTCTATGCTTCCAACTCTCCTGTTTAATGGCAGCAGCATCAATCTATTAGAATGTGCCTATTGCACTGGAAAATGTAGTCTCTTAAGGTTGCACTGGTGGTCTCCTTTTGAAAGGCCAAATAGGAGCAAAATTGTCTTTTTGACTAGCTTATTTTCTTTAAATACTTTTTGGGTTACAAAGTAGATTTACTGTAACACAAGATGAAAGGAACATTACAATAACAAACATTTTCACCAAAACACTCAACTCTTATAATTTAACCATATTTTATCATATCTTATATAAGTCGTAGATCACAATGTAAATAAAAATGGTAGGCTATATCAAATAGTATTACACTCTTATATTACCACTGCCATGTACCAATGAAGCACCAATTGTGTAACTGATTTACACGAGTATGTTACATCTTCATTAAAAAGTATAACTTAACATGTTTTGACATTTTCAGTCTGTTGAAAGAATACATCTCAAGGTCACAGTCATCCAAGAGCTTCGTTTTGCTGTGTACATAATGTACTACAGGCACAATAATTCACTTCACGGCACATTCAAACAGAAAATTAGGATAAAATTGTGATGGCACTTGAGGTAGATTGCAACATATGCTGTTGTGATGTCGTAACTGCATTAAATAGATGGCCTCCACACCATGCTATTTTGCTCAATGTCATGAAGCTCTCAAAAAAGCCCACTATTCCTTTCTTTCAACCAAGGCACTGGGGGGATAGTAATGGAAATGGGCTGAGGCTATTTCAGCCTAGGAGGTGAGAAATATAAATTAATGAATGTCTTGTTCAATTGGTCTTCTAGACATGAGTGAAATAAATATAGTCTTTCAAGAAAAGGAACTGGTGACTTCTTGTGAAAACATAATAGACAAATGATAATTTGCCAGAATGGCTCCACACCATCAAACCTTCACTGCCCTCATCTGCTTTGATCCAACAGACTTCAAACACATCCATTTTTAATTGTGCACACAGATTTGAGCCTTAAACAAAAGTAACATCAATAACCCCCCTTCCTCAGCAGCATGTGAGAATCAGGAATTCCTAATAATATGTTTTGAGGGGCCAGTTGAAGTCGAGGGCATTGTGCTGTGCAGGCTATTGTGAAATTAATGTGCTGTGAAATCCCACAGAGGATAGAGGTTTACATTTGTGAAAAGGAATAGCATGACTGGGAGATTGTGTAATTGATGCCTTCACATCAAAGGAAGGTTAGAAAGTGAAACAAATAAGAGTCAATGACACTGACAGTGTCAGCCACAATTGTGTACCTGTGAAAAATTAATGGCTTGAGATTTCGAAATATTGCATAAAAAAGCATTTAAATACATTAGATTAAAATAAATTATATGTTTTTATTGCTATAAAATCATCAGTGGGTGGATTAAAGACTATTTGACCCATGGTTTTGGCAGAATTACCATGATTATCAATACTGGCCCTTGTAATTACTACTGAAGTAATTTTATAAGTGGCTAACATAATGAAATGACCTGTTTTCCTGAACATTACCACTGTGTAATTTCAAGAGTTAAACAAAAGACTAACTTTCAAATTGGGGCTTTTCGGCAACCTCTATTCATTATACCAAAGCTTAGGGGAACAATTCTTTGAAATAAATGTTTTATGTACATCACACATTCTGGTTAATTTGTTTTGGTGTGGATACCTGAGTGCACAGGGGACTGTAAAAGCTGATGCATACCAAAAGGAAACACTCCAAACGCTATTATGACTAAATTGCCTTTTGCTGCTTGTTTGGCTGCATACACTGTGACAGCAGTTGAGTCAAATGCAATTCTTTTGTCATTTACTTATATATAATTTAAAGGTTCACTAAAGGATCTGTTCAGGGAGTTTCCCTGCCTGTGGCTAAAAGATGCTGGGATTCAAATGTTTGTACTGTATTCACTGTTGTGTTTTCAAACAACACAAAATACAAAAGTACAGCGACAAGAGTGAATTCCTCATCCTCTACCATTCATTTACTATGTTTCCATTCATGTATTTTTTACATACAACTAAAATGGAAATTCCCGGATGTGGAACAAAAAAGACTGTATTATTGTACACAATCTCAAATATTGTGTTAGTCTTTCTGAAATGCTTAAGCCAAAGCCATTAATCAAGATGATCCGGTATAATTACCTCCCAGAACTGTCTCTAATGCCTCTGAATATAAGATAAAGTTGTTTTGTAGTATAAGTTTATTTAAATATGCAAATGTGCACTAATTTGAATATGCCTATCTTTTCAGAATAGAAGGCTGAACATTGAATAAACAGGTAAAAAATTCTGGTTTCATTTTGTCTACAAATTAGAGTAAAAGCTTTTACAGAGGGGATTTTAGATGTCACTTTTCATCACTACTTAAAAGGTTAGTTCACCGAAAAACGAAAATTGCATCACATTTTACTTGATAGCTGTATGACTCTTATTTCAGACGAATCTATTCAGTTATATTAAAAATTGTCCTGGCTCTTCCAAGCTGTCACGATTGTGGGTCTCTTCTTTGTTTTCTGACTCCATTACCCACAACCTCTGCTTAGGAACTCATTATCACACCACACCTGGTTCCCATAAGTGACACTAATAAGGTTTCACACATCCACGCACACATTGGCTGCATCTGAAAACTGAAAAATGCTGCCTTCGGAGGACACTTTCCAAGGTATCGTCCAAGGTAAAACGTTTTTCACTTTATATGCCATTTCTAGCGAGAAATTAATATTGCAGTAATGAAATATACCCCTAGTTATCACCAAAGCTCTCTATATTTTGCTGTAGATCATTAAAACATTACACTGCCTCAGAAGCCTGTCCGAAATCAGTTTCATGAGGTGCCTTCGTGCAAAAAAGTTGCCTGCAAAGTCATTGCCGATAAGACAGCAAGGTTTTTGGATGCAGCCATTGCTGATTATTGTTTAGCCTGTACCCTGTTCCTAGTCTCCATGTTTCCTTGCCTTGCTTTGCCTTACCTTCTTGTTTTTTGACCTTGGACTGTTTATCGGATTACTCTGTTGTCTCTCCCTGGATTGAATAATTTGAGTAAGAAAAATAAGAATAATAATAAAAAAATATATATATTTAACTTTGTTTGCCAATTACAGAAAATCCTGAGATTGCTAGAAATGCAGCATTTACAATGAATTACGATGCAAATAAGTACTGATTTGCTGATGGCCACCATACAGATGGTAATAACAAAAATGCGCCATAAAGTAAAAAATCCACTTCTCTATTCATAGAGACGAGTTCACTTAGCTGGCCACGATCATACAGTAATTGCGAGCTGATTTGGGCTGATTTGCACTCAAACAGATGCTAATCATGCAGATACATTCACATTCAACATAAAACACACTCTCAAATATATAAAAACTGTTGAAAAATAAAACAAACAAAGAAAAAGGGGATCGCTATAAGTTCCGCCTCCATCAGCTGACAGGTGCGTCAGAGCGCATCATGAGCCGTCAGGAAAGAGCGCCAGAATTCAAATATACTTTCACCTATCTTTCATTCACTCTTTTTGTGGATCGTCTCATTCTGTTTGTGACACTATACGCTGCAAAACCATGCCATTTTTTTACTACCAAGACGCAGTTTCTGACTATGAGTTATTCCATAACAGACACAAACAGTTCTGTTGCTGAAGAACTGAAACGTAAACAAAGGAATTATGATCCATATTACAATGTTATTTCTTCATTGGACTAAATGTGCTCCATGAGATGTTGTTCAGTGGACCCTTACCTTTCTAACAAAACCGGGATTTACAGCTGTGGATATGTTTATGACTCATTATTACGACAAATCTGGTATGTACAGCGTTTCCATTGTTCATGTTTTTATGTGTACTGCTTACACAAATGTAGCAAATACAGTCTTTATAAGCTTTCCATTGAAAAACAGCAATCTGTCGTCGATGCTTGAGGCTTAGATCTTTATAATGATTCATAGTTTATCAAGATTCAATTTGTCCCGTTCCCTTTAATCTATTCATAAACACTGACATATGCGAGTTTAGGGGCATTCAGGATGCTTGCGTTCTGGTGCTGGCTAACAGGTTAATGGTAGTTTGAGGGACAGTATGGACTATGTGCTGTGGTTATGTGGCTCTCCTTTTTCTATTGGAGGGGCAGAGTCTCTGCAAGAAATGGCTGTAAGCTCAAAGACTTTCCACAAAATGGCCGCCATTCCAGAGTCTCATCATGTCACAACTGTTATCTAAGAGTCAATTCACAGCCGATCTTCCTGTTTCACGTCATGTCTCTGCTGATCTTCCAGAGCCTCATCACATCTCAGCTGATCAAAGACCTTCCACAAAATGGCCACCATTCCAGAGTCTCGTCATGTCACAGCTGTCATCTCAGAGTCAAGCCACAGCTGATCTTCCAGAGCCTTGTCACATCTACGCCGATCACCCAGAGATTTGTCACATCTCACATGACCTTACAGATTCTTGTCACGTCTCCGCTTATCTTACAGAGTTTTTTCACATCTCAGCTGATCGACCAGAGCCTCATCACATCACAGCCGATCTGCCAGAGCCTTGTCACTTCACAGCTGATCATCCAAAGTCTGGTTACTTCCTATCTGCTGCAACCAGAAGTCCAAGGTCAGTTCATTGGTACTCCCGACTGGTGTCTAGCATGGAGGATCCACTGCTGGTGTCAACATGCCCAGCTGCTATCCCCAAACCAAATCTCTCTAGTCCTCCGGCTCATTTACTCATTCCCTTGTCTGCAGCACTTCCTGTATGGGGGGTTGCTTTCATCTTTTCCGAGATGGCAGCACTTGCCTCAGTTCCTTGTGCGCTGGTGTCACCCACTGATAATCTTGGTGAACTGTCTGTTCCGGCCAAGGAGGCCATTTATGAACTCTCTGCCTGTCCTATCATGCCCATGGAGGCCGTATTTGAACTCTCTGATTGTCCAGTCACGGCTATGGAGGCTGTATGTGAACTGTCTGATTGTCCAGTCATGGCCAAGGAGGCCACCTCAGAACCTGCTGCCTGCTCTTTGATGCCGAATAGTCACTATGTTGAACTTGTTGTCCCACCCAACCTCCCTCTCTCTCCTCCTCTACCTTTCATGCTGTCACGATTGTGGGATTCTTGCCTAGGAACTCATTATCACACCACACCTGGTTCCCTTCAGTGACACTATAAAGTTTGCACACATCCACACACACAATGTTGATTATTGTTTAGCCTTTACCCTGTTCCTTGTCTCCATGTTCACTTGCTTTGCTTTGCCCTGCCTTCTTGTTTTTTGACCTTGAACTGTTTATTGGATATCTTACCTGTTTGCTGGTGTTTGACTTTGACTGTTTTGACCACTCTTGCAAATAAAAGCTGAATTTGGATCCTCAACTCTGTTGTCATGCCTCCCACATTAGAAGCAATCAGTTTCCAATTGAGCATTTGCCCTGCTATAGGCTTCTGGGTGTGCTAATTTAACAAGGTGGTCAGAGCTGTTTTCTCTGAAGTGTCGGGTGGCTGTGTATTTGTTTGTTGTCTGTCAGCTGAGGCAGAAGAGCTCAGCCCTCGTGTTCAGCCTCCTCATGTGAAGACCTACGTGACTTTAACCGAGCAATGAAACCGGCAACTAGTACTTAAGTACTCTTTTTCTTCCCTTTGCACACTCCTTTCAGTCCTTTCCCTTCCATCTCTATCATGTGTTTTTAATACATTCTGGTTGTCTTACAACAACTCTCTAACATCACTTTCAGATGGCAACACAATCTTGCTAACCTGCATACTATCTGTACATCTTCTACTGCACCTCTTTCTTTTTCTGTGGCTCTCTTGAATTGTCAGTCAGCTGTCAACAAAGCTGACATCATTTCTGCTTTTCTTTGAAATATACACTCAGCATCTTGGGCTTAACTGAGACTTGGATTCATCCAGAAAACTCAGCAACCCCAGCTGCTCTGTCTAACAGCTTCTTTTTTTTCTCACACCCCTCGCCAAGTTGGAAGGGGTGGGGGCACTGGTCTACTCATTTCTGACAATTGTAAATTGGACAGTTGGAAATTCTCAACCCACTCTCATCTATGGAATTCTTACTTTAAAAAAGTAAATGACAAATTATGCAAATTACTTCTCCTAAAATGTAACTGAGTTAGTAACTCAGTTACCACATTGTAAAAGTAATTTAGTTACTCAGCAGTAACTGTGACATTATTTTTTATGTTCTATAATGTTATTACGTCCTATAACATCTTTAATTTATAAGATGTTTATATTAACTGATTGAAGAATAAAAACACTATAAGTATTTTAGAAAATGTTGTATTTATTTGAACTTAATAGATTGCAGCCTGCCATATGATATGCATAGAAATAAAACATATAAAAAATAAATATTGAAAATAAAATTCAAGTGCAAAATTAAGACAAACAAATGTAAACATGGTTAAAAAGAAACAAAGGGAAACCTGGCCATTAGTGCAAATCTCTGTAACTGTATAATAGGCCTAAAGTTACTGCACAATAAACAGAACACTATCCAACTCTTATGGTGCGTTCACACCAGATGCAAATAGAGCATCTGGCACGATTGATTTCAATGTTAAGTTAATGCAAAGATGCGAATAGACAACCTCAGAAAATCGGCAAAACACATTTTTAAATAGATGCTGTCTTTATAAATAAACAGCATATTTGAGTTTAAAACAACTACATTCTCGCATGAAATACTTTTAAATACATTTCATGACACGATAACTAAATTATCCCAATAAAAATGGTGGTTGAAAATGCTGTGTGAACTCAACTGGCAGAAGCCCCCCCATGACGCAAATTTGTGAAGTTAATTTCACGCGCGAATGAAGCTGAACTCAAAATGTTCAAGTGTGCAACTACGCGCGGATAGCATGTGTTGATGTGAGGTGGTTCATAATATTGCTTGAGGCAGACGTGGATAAAGTCTTTTTTCCTGGGCATAGCGTGTAGGGCTGTCACTTTTGTGAAAAAATCATTTTCGATTTTTAAGACATAAGTGTTAATTGAATCGATTGTTAAATCGACTTCCATGTCTAAAAAAAGACATTTCCTTTTTCAACGTCAAATAACCGACGAACGTAAGGAGAGCGCTGGAAATGCACAAGTCAACAATATTTCTCATTTATTGGCATGAATTTTTGTGCAGAATAACAAACCACAACAGGAGTGCAAAATTCTCTAAAAACTATATATTGCAGAGGGGACGGCTGCCATAACAAAAGAAAAACATCACTGCAGGCTTCAACCCGGCTGCATTTATGATTTAGGCATTTCAAAAATCTCCAAGATTATTTTGAACAATGATTAAATCCATTTCCAACAACTGATTTTTTTTTATTGCGCGTAACCGACACTTCGGCTAGGCGGCACTACGCAGGCATGAAACGTACAAAAAGGCCAGGGCCATTACAAATTTATTGGACAGGAAAACATGTCGATCAACATTTTCGTTTTTTATTCACTATTTGTCCAGCTGTTGAGAAGATGTGCTCTGACCGCACTGATGTCCCAGGGACACTCAGGTACAGCTGCGCAAGGTTGGGGGTATTACTGCCAATTTTCGCTGTCAACTTGCAATGGTCCTTTTCATAAGTCAGAATCTCCTGTAACTAGATGAGCGAATGAGGTGAATTCGCGTCTACCGCGCCGCAAGACCGCAAAACACGCGTAAATGCGCCTTTACATTGACTTATCATTGAAATGATTTGCGCCAGACGCTTTATTTGCATTTGGTGTGAATGCAGCATAAGAGAATGCTTGCGACGTCACTGGGTCCTACAGGCGCATAAAATTGCTGGTATTTTCTGTCTAGCTTTCGCCATGCATACAGCACTATCGGAATTCTTTATGTGGTTTTTCTGCTTGGTTGTTTGGGAGTTTTGTTACATCTATATATATATTTTTTTTTTAAGATTTTTAAAATTAATAGTGTACATATTTGGTTAAAATCGATTCCCTATTTTCATTTTCAAAACTTTTTTTGGTTGGTCCGATCAATTGTGCAATCGATTTTCGAACTAAAAGTGTCAGCCCTAATAGCTTGCATGTTACAGAAACATTCTTGCCTTTATTTTCCGGTACTTCCCATAGACAGTAAAAGTTCCAGTTTGAGAACGCCAACAGTGTCAGTCAGCTGATGTGTAGACACTAGCCAAAGCATGACATCTCGCCTTTTATTCAAACAAATCGTAGTTCTCCTCGAAGTCCCTCCTGCACCCGAATGAACAAATAAAAATCGCAGTTTGAACAAAGAAAAAGATGTGAAAGAGCCCAATTTAGTACCGCGCTGTTCAGGTGTTCAGGGCTCACGCAGAGAGCGGCATCTCAAAACACTTGAACACAGAGTTTGCTTCTTTTTGCTCCTGTGCCGACAAATACATACAAAATATGTCAAAATGCCCGCCTTGGAAAGTATGATTGAAAAAGAAAAATCTTTTTTTTTCAGTTCTTTGTCAGTTCTTTGAAAGTAAACAGTTGAGGAAAAAAAATACATCGGATGCATTCATCGTGTCTTAAAGTGACCGTGCCTAATTTAGCTACTAGCTGCTGAAATGTTAATCCAAGAAAATGAAAGAAAAATCACTCACTGCTCTTGGCTGAATTACTTTGTTGTTTTGACAATAATTTATGAACAGTCAAACCAAAAATTATTTAGACTCCAGATATAATTTTTGATATGTATATTTTACTATAAGTGAGTATAGCAAATTTAAGTGAACTTTGATATATTATACCCAAAGAATCTTCATACAGTAAACTACTAGTGAAATAGATAGATATAAAAAAAATATATATATCTATCTATATATAAAATTGGGACCAAAAATGATTCAACTCCTTATAAAGCACCATGCATTGCTTATGTGTTTTTTTCTTCTCTGAATTGCTAATGCAACCTTTTCTCACCACAGTCTGAACAAAATGAAGCATTGCTTGGTAACTGGTCAACAAAGTATTGATATTTGTGTAAATATTGTCATAATAACAGTTGTCTGTAGTTTTGGTTGATTGTAATCCATTAAATACATTTCTATCAAAGTTATGACATTATCAAGACGAATTTGTTCTGACACAGTTTAACTATAAGTTCTTGTCATATTTTATAACCATTTTAGAAGCAATAGCAAATAAACTGTAATAATGTGAGAAATGTTGAAGGTGTCTGAATGAATTTTGGTTTGATTGTATATTTCATTTTTACATTGAAGACTTTCCAGTGCTATTTTACATTGAATTATTCAGTTTCTGTACCTGTACAGTTACAAACTTTAAAAGACATTGTGTAAATAGCACAAATAAGTAAAAGTGAACAAACATACAATTTAAACAATTTCAAACAAGGCCCACTAGTACACCTTCAGTGGGGCCCTGCAAACCCCAGCTACGGACCTGCATATCACAATTATCTTGTATTTTGAAACAATGATTATAAGGAATGAAAATATACGCAACTACAATGAAATCATGAGATCAGGTTTTGAAAGAATGACTAGTGGTGTAAGTTTTGAGAGTTTTGAAAATGTACACCTTACTTATATAAAAAGTACCAAACCAATTTAAGAAACACTTCACACATGGTTAAATATGCTGATTTCATTTTGTGATTCTTGAGGCAGTTATATTGTGTGTTTGTGTTTTCTAAATGAGAACATGGTTAAACCTGTGCAAAATTATGGTGTTTTTGTGTAGAGTTTTGCAGGAAACACTGAGCAAACTGGAATGTGTGTGAAAACAGGTAAATTGTGTTTCGTTTCGAAAACTGAATGAATGGTTTGAAATACTGGATCAAATGAATCAGTTATAGTGTGTTAGCAATCGAGCATATTAGCAATTACACATTTGTAATGATGAAATTGCAATTTGTAAACTTAATATGCAATACATAATAATAACTAAACTAAATGTAATTTCAGAAAAGACTCTACAGTTAAATTTAGAATCAAGTACAAGTATATGTGCTGTAGTATGTTATTCAACAGTGTCAACACTTTTATAAAGCATGACAAAATATTATTAAAACATGATTTAAAATGTACTTAAAGTGAAACCTTTAATTTTACATTACATTATTGCAAAGTGCACTTTTGTACACTTTTAAAAATAAAGGTTAATTATTGGAATCAGTGGTTCCATGAAGATCCATTAAGATCCATGAAACCTTTTAATTGCACTAATGGTTCTTACAGTTTTTCTCAATCGATTTGACATTTTTCCAAACTCGGGTCATGGTTCTCAAAACAGTTAACACAGTGATCTGAAAACTTTGTAATTATCCTAAACAGATTGTATGTTTTCATGCATGTCTACCAGGTGGAGTGGGTAGAGAAAGGGTTGTAATGAGAGAAGAAGAAGAAGAAGAGTGGAACAGGTAGAAAGAGGTGAGAAGAGAGGGAGATGTGAGAAATGAGGAAAGGAGAAGGAAATGGAGAAGAGATGAGTAGAAAGGAGGGTAATGGTGTAGTGGAAAGAGCATGAGGAGAAACAATAAGAACACATGGACAGGTAGGAAGTTGACAAGAGTTTGAGATAATACAGATCAAGAATATTTTGAATGGAACAGAAGCATTGTTGACATGGTGGTCCAGAACAACATCATCAGTCTCAAAAGAGCAGGCCTGTAGAGATGCTGAGACAGGAGCTTTTCAAGCATGGATTCAACCTTCTTACATTTTTTATTTGATGATGCAAGCGCATCAAACATGTAGTGTAAATAAAATGCAATGAAATTCTCTTCCAGATGTAAATGAAAGGTAAGATCAATAATTAAGGGTAATTCATGTATAAATGTATACAGCAAACACACACACACACACGTTTGTTTTGTGAAAAGTGAGGACATCCCATAGGCGTAATAGTTTATTGTACAAACTGTATATTCTGTGGCCCTACACCAGCCCTACACCTAAACCTAACCCTCACAGGAAACTTTTGTGTATTTTAATTTTCTCAAAAAAAAAAAACTCATTCTGTATGGTTCATAAGCATTTTGAAAAATGGGGACATGGGTTATGTCCTCATAAGTCACCCTCTCCTTGTAATACAGCTGAATGGGATTTATAATCAATATAGAACACACCTATAGATTTGATGTTAATATAATTTTTTAATGGTTGCATTATTAGAAAAAAATTGCAGTGCTTCATTTTCCAGAATAGTTTAACTGTTTGGTTAAGATAATTTGGTGTTTGGGTTGCTTTGTTAAATGTTTTGAGAACAAGAACATTACATTGGAGAAAAGTGTCAAATGGATTGAGAAAAACTTATAGCAGAAAACAAAGGTTCTTTGGATTATTTAAATGTTCTTCACACTAAGACAATTGTTTAATTTCAATAAACTGTTCAATAAAAGGTCATTTGGGGAACCCAAAATTGTTATTTTTTTGACATCACTAGGAAAACCCCCTCTTGGAACCATTATTTTTATAAATGTAGGAAACATGGCCATAACAGTGTATGGCATAACATGGCATAACTAGTATATTTTTGTTAATCCACATTTAAATACACTTCATTTTCACAAGGGAGTTCCCTTCTAAAATATGACCACGTGCAAAAATCTGTAATATGTTGTTTTTACTAGCTTAAAGGTTGTTGTATTTTTTGGGCCACTCAAGTCCTAATTCTGTCCTATTTCTCTTCCTGTTTAAAGGGTTTGGATGTGTTGGTGCAGGTGTACTGTACGTCAGCTGTAAACGAATTGATAATTTGCCAGTATGAGCCACCTGCCTCTTCTGAATGTCATTACAGCCTTAATGAACTAATATATACAGGGGTGCACATATTTTTTTCAGCCTGGTTCTCATAGGAGAACCTGGAGATTTGGTTTGGTCCTCACTCTGCATACCCACTAAATATAACTATAAAAAATGAGTTAATAATAGTTATAATATTATTGCACTTTATTTATTTAGTTTTTTAATAAATAAAATAATAAGAAATAAACTAAATAATAATGTTTGATAATATAATTAAAAATAAAAGGCAGTCCTAGTATTAAATACAAATACATTTATTTTATAATAAACTCAAAAATAAAATGCTAATATTTACTACTACTTTCTTAGTAGTAAGCAAAATCGCTTTATGTGTTCAACTATTTTAAGTCACTTTGAATAAATGCATCTTAAAATAAATAAATTAAAGCTTTTTTATAATATTCAAACTTAAAATCAGCAGGCTTTTATTTTGGCAGGTTGCCGGCAAGTAAGTATACGCACTTCCGGATTTAGCACTGCTGCTGATTAAAGAGAATCAATGGAATTAATGTCACAGCTTTGCATTTGAAAATGGCATGACATAGCCTGGATTTATGCTTTCATGTTGAAAATAAAACTTATATAGTACAGTTTGTGATCTTAAATGGTAATTCTGTATCAACAGCTGTCAACCATGTCGGTACGCAAATGCGCTGTCAGAACATATTTATATAACGCAATTTTTATTTTGGTTTGTATCTTCAGCAATGTAAAACTACAGATACCTTCTAGAAGCTTATGAAGAGCGCTGAAGATGAAGTTTAGAAGCTACCAAAATTACATTGTGGTAAAAATGGCTTTATAAAAATCCAAGCAGATGGCATAAAGAATTAGCCAAAACTCTGAGATCTCTAAAGACCACTCTGTCCGAGGTGCTGGAAATTATATTTAAAGCTGGAGGGAAATAATTAAAATAGGAACACAATATCTCTTTTGCTTTCACTTGGCAAATTTATCTTCTAAAAGCTTCTTTAAAATCTAAATTTTTAATTTAACTCTATACATTATGCAGAGGCTTTCATCCAAAGCAAATTAGTTACATTGAAGGTATACAATTTTCCAATGCATTCCCTGGGAATTTAACCCAAGTATTTAGTTAGTTGGCATTTCATTATGGTGAATTATTCTTCCAGTTTAAACCATCTTAAGTTTTATTTTTAAAATAAATAAATTAATTAATTAAATCCCCCACAACCGATTTTTATGAGAAAATTCATACAGTGTAATATATAGGAGGACCGTTTGTAATAATAATAATAATAATAATAATAATAATAATAATAATAATAATAAAGACAATAACAATAAAGCCCAAGCTGCACCCCTATAAACCTATAAAACCCAAGCTGCACCCCTATTGCTAGATTCAGTTACACTCCGCATTTACACTGATATCTCTTTCAAAATAAATTCTGGTGCTGTGGATTAAAAAAAAAAAAAAAAAAATTATCTTCCTGAATTGTTGGTGAGGTTATATGAGGTGATTTTAAAATTAGGTAAGTAATCACTCTCATTAGTATTTCTATTATAGAGCAGCAAATCATGCCCACTCACACATGATTGACCACAGTTGAGCATCTAGATCTCCATGTTCATAAACAACCTTTGGCAGCTCCAGTTTCTTGACCTGATATGAACTAGATGATATTTCACTCACTTTCTCAAACAAAAATGTACTAAGCTGTCACTGGTGTCGTACACTAAAGTACAAAAGTTAAAATCTTTGCAGATAATTTTCCCCTTAAATGGTACACATTAGTACCTTAATTATAATAGTGCTTTAAAAGTACATATTAGTATTTTTGAAAGTGTACCACCCCAATTACAGTTTTGTATCTTTTTTCCCCCTGAAAGTATAGTTGTGAGATTTTGAGATTGAAAATTAAGAACCCTAAAACCTTTTTTAGTCCAAAAGTATGATTGCAGCTTTTAATGTAAGTTGGCCAAGGTTCAGAATCTGCTCTTATTGCTCTTTTTATGTTGTCCCCACATCTACAGCTGGCCTCTTTGAATAATTAATGTTTTCACGCCAGTGGTTGCTACTTTACAGAGTAAAGCATTTCACATTTACTTTTTGAACTTTAAGACCTTTTTGTCACCTGTGTTGCAATATCCTAAGTTGCCAGATGTGAAATTATATTGCACTGCACCCTTGCATTAAAAATTAATTGTGTAGCCACATTTAGTGCACTTTCAGTTACACAACCTTGACCGGAGTGATAAAAACCACAGGTCAGATTTAGCCAATGTAATTGGTCACAAATGCCAGTATAAATGAGAATTCTCTCAATAATAAATTATTCTGTAAATACCCTTAAATATCCACTGCCAGTACAGATTTCAATTAAATTGATTTGCAGACTTGTCACCTGGCTTTGTACACTGTAAATGGCTAAGATGGGTGGAAGATGGAGTCCTTTTCAGACCTGTAATAGGTGGCTGTCGTACGGTGACAGTGATGATGACCTTTAATTTTCCTTGTTAATTCACAAGGATATAGTCACAAGCCACTATATCTAGTACATTTTTACGATCACTGTGTTTTTTCAAATTAGGGTTTGCTCAAATCACACCATGATCTTCACCTCATGCTAACTGGCATCCAAATCACATTAAAGATACCATTTGATTTCATTGTAGCTGTGCAAACACATGCATCTCCTGGAAACAGATCAGAATGGCTTCTTTGGCTGGACACGTGTCATCATCAATCTTTTCTGTTGGCTGCAATTTGTGCAAGGCTCAGATGGGCAGGAGGGATGGAAACATGGGCTGTATTGACTAGAGTACTGAGTAGAACACCACAGAGATAGAAAAGATCTGTCTGCTGGGTGACACCACATGAATTTGGATTTAGATCAGGAAGCAGGTGAGGCTGGCTCAACAGAGTTCTCTAGGATCTCCACTGCTGCATACTTTGGATATAATCTTACACACCTGACAACTGATTTAAACATTTAGCTAATTAGTAAAAACCTCAATTACTTGAAATTTGGTGTGCCTTGTAAGGGACAAAAAAAATCCAAAAAATGTGCATTCAACACAAGTGACTTTTTTTTTTGTCTAATTGTTTGGTTCAGTACAGTACGATACGATATGCAGTTATGTCCATTTCCATTGTCAGAAGCTGTGAATGATGCCAAAATAGCGAACCGTACTGTACTACTTTTTTGTACCTTTCCACTGGGGTACCTATCACAGTTCAAGCAAAACATGTGGAAGGGGGAACCAGGGCCCATATTTATCAAACCTCTGAGAATTACTCTCATGAATGCTGCTAAAAACTGACTTAAGTGTAAATAAATTCTTAGCTCAAAGCTACACTTAAAAGGTAGTTGTCAAGCATCTCAGTCGTAATTTAAGACAAGTAAATGTACTGCATTTTTATAGCGCTTTCAACACAACCATGGCCATCCAAAGCGCTTTACAAGTTGCCTCACATTCACCCATTCAGTCACTCATTCATACACCAACAGCTGTGGTGTCAGCCATGCAAGGCTCCATCCAGCTAGTTGGGAGCAGCTGGGGTTAGGTGTCTTGCTCAAGGACACCTCGACAACTGGATCAGCTGGAGCTGGGGATTGAACCACCAACCTTCTGGTTTGTAGACAACCTACATGAACCACTATTGTTAACAGAGATCACAGGTATGCCATGTTTAGTATATTTCAGCTGCATTTTTAAGGGTCTAAATGTTAATTTATATTATGTTGATACCAATGTTAGGAATTAGTGTTACCAGAATCTTTAATAGTTTCTTCGTCAACATTCAATCAAAGTCCATATGCAAAACATATGCCTGAGGACAAAGGGTAGTAAACTTTTGCCTTAGAAGGTACACTTTCTCATTGGCTAACTCACCTCCTGAAAAGTGGGACATCCTCAAAGTTTAAAAGATCACAAGATCAGAGTTATTCAGAAGAAGTTTTCAGATGCAGAAACTCCAGGGCAAGATGCAGAGCTAAGAGTTCTCAAGAACCCAACCTAAGCTAGTGCCAGGCTTCTGCCTAGTCTTTCCACTTTAGGAACCTTTGGTTCTTTTTCATCAGCCAACTTCAACAAAGATCAACTTAAGCCTTCAGATTGCATCAGGACTCTCTTTCAGACAGAAAAGTTGTGCAAGTATCAAACTTAGATTTATTAATTGATACATTAAGAACCTTTGGCACCTTTTTAAAAGGTGTGTTTGGAGTAAGAAACTGATGTGTCCATCAGGCTGTAGATCTGCTGAATATCAAATTTTACCATAACTTCATGCTTTATTTCTTTCTCTTTACTGCTTAAAGGAATAGTTCACCCAAGAATTTAAATTTGATGTTTATCTGCTTACCCCCAGGGCATGTAGGTGATTTTGTTTATTCAGTAGAACACAGACACAGAGCTTTTCTTTTTAACACTGAATATTGCAGTCTATCAGTCTTATTATTGATGAGAATGGGAATCACAGCTAAAACATAAAAAAAAAAAAAAAAAAAAAAAAAAAAAAAATGGAACCCCTGTGGCTCTTGACAATACATTGATGTGTAAAGACACAAAACGTTTGGTCTGTGCAAGAAACTGAACATTTTTAACATATTTATCTCAAGTGGACCATTGACACTCCTAATTGAGATTGTAGATAGGGTGTCAATTATCCATTTAAGAGATAGGTGGCAGTAATGCACTTAAAGCAAGAAGAAGAAGATACCTCATACACCTGCTTAAGAATGCGCTCAGGAGGACGTGCTCAGGAAAGCTGCGTGAATCAGAGGTAATAAACAATATATATATACTCTTTAGTTTCTTCTGTTTCTGTTTTTACACATCAATGTATCGTCACAAGCCACAGTTTTTTATTTATTTATTATTATGGTATATTTTAGCCATGATTCCCATTCTCATCCATTATAAGACTGAAAGACTACAATGGTTAGTGTTACAAATCTCTGTTTGTGTTCTACTGAAGAAACAAAGTCACCTACGGTACATCTTGGATGCCCTGGGGGTAAGCAGATAAACATAAAATTTTCATTTTTGGGTAAACTATCCCTTTATGCTGCTACTGAGTATAATAAGGCAGCAGGTGCAATGCATACCAGGTTTTCGCTGAGTATTTGTACCACATTTTGGGCAAAATTACACCAGTCAATCATGCCATGCATGCAAATGAGGTGTCACAGGGACAAAGAAACACTTTCCCACCGAAACTATATGTCTTGTTACTGGTAAATCTTTCCAAAATGGGTGTTACAGGGAAGCCATATAAAACTTCTTCCACACCCGAAAAGAAGGCTTTTCTTAACTTGCGGTTCCCTGGAGGCACCCATCACCTTGGTAACCTTGTGACTCCCCTTCCGGGGGAGTCCTATCTTCAGGCAGTTTTCAGCAACATTGTTGATTCACTTCAGGGCAGTCAACTTATGAATGAAATTACAAAGGTTTTATTACTGGATTCAACATGAATCTACACATTATACATATACCCGGACACTTTACTCTGTAACTACAGAACCAATGCAAGTAACCGCTTGTAAACTATTTAGATGCGCTTCTAGGCTGACTCCTTTTAACCCTCTAAGGTGATGAGATTCTTTGATGGTTCTTAACAGGTTGTGATTTAGTTTGAGTAAATACTACCATAACTCTCCACTCTCTTGCATGTGAGCACACACTCTTTCTCTCTCTCTCTCTCTCTCTCTCTCTCTCTCTCTCTCTATATATATATATATATATATATATATATATATATATATATATATATATATATATATATATGTATATATCCATGCCCTCCATTTATGTTTAATGTGTGTAAGTTTGTGTCTAGTCAGATGTTGCATGTTCCCCTGTAGTGTAGTTTAATAAACATCCATATGTATGTATGTACGAGGTCAATTTCCGGTTTTGTTAAAGCTCTGGGAGCAATGTATTAGTAGTAAAATTATTATTGGTGGTCAGAGAAATAATTTTACTTAGAGTGAAGAAACGATTTACACCTTAACGCCTTGCAAATTATCAAATCACTTTATTGTAATATTAATGCTATAATGCTACAAGTAATTCCTGAAGATGAATGTTGTTAATAATAACCTGATTAATTATGTTCATCTCACTTTGAGCTAATTTGTTATAGAAATGGTGGAGAATTTAGGGCATTGTTTTAAACTTAGTTCTGTGAGCAGACTCAGTTACTGTGGTGTTTTTCTTATGCATGTTCATTCAAACCAAGACTACTATCCAAATGTGTGTTTTTGTGAAAGAATGTGTAGGCTATACAAGCTCACGTTCTGAGCCTTAACAGTTCTCAAGTTCCACACTGAGAAACCAGCCACTGTTAATGACCTTTTAACTGCAGTTAATAAAATCTGACCCTATAACATGGCTTAACATTTTATAGTGTGTCTCAATGATTTTAATAACCCTAAATTGAGTGAAGAAACCCTCTTTTAGCGAGAAGAAGATAGCGAGTGATGTTCCTCGTTTATCTTAAAATGAAGGCCTTAAATTATGTATAGCTAGGTTGATGCCATTGCATCTTCCAGTGTCATACAACTAGGCTTAAATCTGATGAAGAAACCTCAGATTAGCAGCATGGATTAATCTGCATGGCGAAGAAACCCCACTGGCATTGATATTAAAACTGGGTGACGAAGAAATCTCGCTGCAGTATATTGACTTTTAATAGTGATTTGAGTGATGTTCCTCATCTCCCTAAATTAAGGCTTTCCTTTAACCATCGCATGTCATTGCAGTCATTGAAGTGATGTAAGTGAATAGTGAAGTAATGGTTTAATTCTAGACTTTCTATCTAAGATAGAATTCTATCTTACTAGTAACTTGACATTGTCTGTGAAGTGAATGTGCTGTTTTGATTTGTGAATTAAGTGATATGCAATACGTCATAACTGACGGCGAGTGAGTTTCCCATGCAGATTTACATCAGTGCAAGTTCTACTCCACTTGCAAGTGTTGTAAGCTTGCATCGGTCTCTTAGCAAACATCTGATCCGGAAGTTGATAGCAGCCTCTTCTGGTTTAATCTGATAACAGCACCCAAGTCACAGTCCCTTGTGTAAACAAACAACTAAGTGTAGCCAAAGCTAACTCAACTGTTAGCTGTTAACATCCGACTAACTGACACTGTGAGAGTCTAAAGTGTGAACGACTCTGTGACGAGTGGGGCGGGGCCAAGATGCCGTGGGAACGGAGCGAAGCTGGTGGAGTGATTGGAAATGAGCAACACCTGCTCGACCCACCGGTCTCGAGTTCCAAGGAGGAGATGGAAGGATATAAAACAGGAGTGATGACAGAAGGACAAGAGAAGACCAGGATTTTAGTTTGTGTTTTGTTTGTGCATGGCAGTCGTCCGTGAGGGGCTGTCATGCTGTTTTGTCTTTATTTTATTATTAAAGTCTATTAAAGTAAACATTCCTGCCTCCTTCTTCCCGTAATTAGTACGTTTGTACTTTGCTACACTGGTGCCGAATCCCGGGAGAAGGAGGGATGTGCTGCTGAAGATCCCTGATTCCACTGTGCCATCGAGCAGGGCGAGGAAGTGTGCCGCTATGGTCGTTCGAGGTGGTGGGCTGGAGTGAATTGCTGGGGACGGACAAGCTCACTGCCGGCCGCCCGCGATGTGGAGGGGCGGCTGCCGTCCGTGCGGGAGCAGAGGAGTTAGCGCCGTTTGCCAGGAGGCCGGAGTCTGCTGCCATCCGTGAAGGAATCCAGAGGAGCAGGGAATGGGGGACTGCCGGCTGCCCAAAACCGGAGGAGCCGTTGCCGTCCACCGAGCGGTGGAGGAGTGTCGTGCCATCCACAGAGGGCCATCCAGTGCCACCACCAGGCACCACGGAGGAGATGGGGGTATCTGACGAGTGGGGCTGGGCCGAGAGCCGTGGGAATGGAGCGAGGCCGGTGGAGTGATTGAAAATGAGCGACACCAGCTTGACCCACCGGTCTCGAGTCCCACGGAGGAGATGGAAGGTATAAAACAGGAGCGACGACAGAAGGACGAGAGAGGACCAGGCCTGGATTTTAGTTTGTGTTTTGTTTTTTTGTGTGTGCGGCAGTCGCCCATGAGGGGCTGTCACACTGTTTTGTCTTTATTCTATTATTAAAGTCTCTTTGGATTGTCTGCTGGTTCCCGCCTCCTTCTTCCCATAATTAGTAAGTTTGTACTTTGCTACACACTCCTCCCTCTCTCTCTCTCTCTCTCTCTCTCTCTCACTCCTGATTTCACTTCTAGTTTATACTATAACCTTCTGCATAGTTAGGTTTGTCCCTCCTCACATAAGTTGGTTCTATTTGTGTTATTTATTTCATTTCATTCATTTCTTTTTTTAGCTTGAAGGTACACATTCAGCTAAGTTGATTTTAATTAAATCTGAGATTTTATTAAATCAGTTTGTTTATTTTTATTATTTCTTTTAGTTTCCTAAAGTTATTAAGACATTTTCATTTTACCTTTACCCTATTTTAGTTATTTGACCATCACCATCTTCCCTAATAGGTTAGAGCAGTTCTAGCAACTGTTGTCCCCTTAAGGATACCTTCAGAGTGAGTGAACCTGTCTGAACCATCAGAGAATACTTAATAAACCAAACAGTCTAAGTCATTAATAACATACAGGAAACCAACGATGATAACATTAATCCAAGAACTGAGGAAACAGGGCAAAATACAGGTCTTAAATAATAGGTGAGGACAATTAGTGAAAAAAAAAACAGGTGTGAAACTAATTCATAACCATGGATAGTAATAACAAGAGAACTCAGGTAAATGAAAACACAGAAACTGAACCAAAACATAATATAACCGAGACAGACCACCCCCTCCCTTGTTACAAAAAGTCCAACAGATGAGGGAGGTAGTTGGCATGGGACAGGCAAGAATCAGGCAATGGGAAAAGGGCATAGTTCATAGAGCCAGGGCGGATTAGATGGAGGGAGGAGCCAAGGAGGAGCCCAGAGAAGGAGGACCCAGTAAATGGTAAGGTAAATGACTGTCATGAATTGATTTGAAATGTTAATGAATCTAACAAGACTAAGCCTTAAAATGTATTTCAAGGTCCGATAAGAGTCCTTTGTGCAAACTTGAAGATTTTAGATAAAGTCCACAAAAGAATTTCTGCCACAAGCTGTTTGTTAAATGTGAAAGTACGAGGGGCAAATTTATTCAGAGTGGCTTTATGAAGTGCATCCTACAAAACGTCATTCATGCTTATCAAACAGTGACTGCCCTAAATTGAGAGAAATTTCCACAATGCCTACATTGCCATGCTCTGCAGTCACTACAATTACACTAAAGCTAATAAAATGTGCAATTGGAACAGCAGAAAGAATCTCTAAATTTAGCTGTATGCACCTGGCAACCAGATAAAAAAGAAAAAAAGAAAAAGAATGAAAAGAAAATTAAGAATAATTTGAAAAGTAAAAGGACAATAAATCAGAATGCTGTAGCTCTCTGTTTCTTGGATAATATTATTCACAGCATGCATGTGAAATAAATACATTATGTAAATATGACACAGAGGAATAGGAAAGAAAAGATTGATTTTCAACAACAAGTTCTCAGAAAAACAGCAGGGTGCTTTAGATCTTGTGCAGTGAAACAGGCACATATTATTCATTTATTTTCGAGCAAACCCACAAACCATGAGCACGTTTTTCTAGTTTATGCTCCAATACCAAATGCGGGCACAGATCCAGCATGGCCATGACTGAGATTTTGGTATAGCTGATTAGCACCATGATGGCTATAACCCTACGATGTTCTGATCTAACTCTGCTGCTGGTCCAAATGTATATCTGTGGTGACACTTGCATATTGACACTCAAATGACACTCAGTGGGGAATCTTACGGTATCATTCTGTGCTACAGGGAATGTCCCGTTCACCTGTTTTGTTTTGTCTTATATTATGCATATAAAATATTAACAATCCTAAATATTATAAAAATGTTGAGTTTAACTGATGTAACTAAGCTATTATTTCACAAATCACCAGTAATTATTATTATTATTATTATTATAAGTATAGCAAGCAGTATTACAGGGCCATGTACCTAAAGTGCAGCAATTGCAATGCAGAGCTGGGAAGGGCACAGAAAGGAAAAATAAAATGTACATGAATGATAGACATGTTTCACAATTTCAGGTGAGAACAAAAGAAGCAATTATTTAGTCAGGAAGTTGATTTTTATTGCATTGCTGATCCAATAAAAAGTGAATTCACAACATGTTCTATTACATTCTATTATGTTCTGTTCTTTTCTATTATGTTAGAAAGACATCTCTTTTACTTTGGGGAATTACGATGTTCACACTGTAGAGACAAACTGATCTTTTTTTTTTCTGTTAGTGTATTAACATCCAAGGGTGTGTTTTCCTCATAACTTTGTAACACCATGCCATTCTTAAGATAAAACTTAAAGGATAAGTTAACTTCCAAAATAAAAATTTCCTGATAATTTATTAGCCCATATGTCATCCAAGATGTTCATATCTTGTTTTCTTCAGTCAAAAAGAAAACAACAGGTTTTTCCTAAATCGCTCACTCATTCACTGATCACTGTTTATAAAATGATTAGTTCCAGTCCTCATTCATGTTCGTCAGCAGCTGTGTTGTACTCACACTAAGGCCCTGTCCACACAAACATGGTTATTTTTAAAACCACAGCTTTTTCTATGAGGTTTGACCGTTCGTCCACATGCCGTCCACCAGGTCAATGAAACCGAACATTTTTGGAAATGTTCCTATTCACTGTTTTTATCTGAACTCCATTAGATGAGGCATGTTATATCAGAACTTTCTCTTGCCTTTTAGTGTTACTGTCAGGGACTATTTTTTAGTGGAAGGACAGCATTTAACAAACTCACTACAAAAAGTAATGTATCATTGCTCACATTCTTTGGTTTAATATATTTCTT
This sequence comes from Carassius auratus, assembly GCF_003368295.1. NCBI lineage: Eukaryota > Metazoa > Chordata > Actinopteri > Cypriniformes > Cyprinidae > Carassius > Carassius auratus. Next base: position 25,876,153 of record NC_039272.1, read on the forward strand.
TGTATGGTAACCATTTCACTTTGTGCCTCACAACACCCGTGACTTATTCACAATACAGCATGGCCTCTCATTACATTAATGCTTATGTATTTGTTGCACGTCAGAGAGCTGGAGCTGTAGCAGAAATATCTTCGTCACGTGTTCTACTATATTACATGTACCTTACTTTAGAAAATAAAATGAATAACAATGCAATAGGTAACAACAACTCAACCACAGTAAATTAGTAAAACATTAAACTGCTTAAATGGCTATTTAGGCATTAAATGTGGGGTATGTATTTTTTTCAGTAGGGCTGAGTACCAAAACAAACTTGTAGCCAATCAGGAGTAAGGGGTGTGTCTACTCATGTTGGGGACGAGAGAGTGCTCAGTGCACAGGATGGACATTAGCCGAGAAAAGTGATGATAGAAAGATAGAAATGGAGGATAAGGCAAGAAGTAAGACCTGTGTAAATTTCAGATAAGCTTTCCAGCGCCGGAGAGAACTCAAGAACGTGAAGGCCTGCTATTGGATTCCGAGTTTGCTTTGTTTCTTCAAGATAAGTGAGTAACATTGGTTTTGCTTCGTTTCACAGAACTATGCGGACCTCTGCTTGAATATGCTTGTGTGTCATGTTGGCCTGTTATTTAATCTGCAATTGTATTGCTGTTTGCTTCAGCTATGATAAAGACACATTCATTTCCACACCCTATACAAGCCTGGAGCATCTAAACCTCCTCCACTGTCTTTTCAAGTGTCAGCTCCAAAAGTGTGTCTGAAAAGTAAGATAATATGTTTAATACAGCAGAAACTATTATAGCAGATTCCACCATAATCAATGCCTGGGTTGTGTACACATGTGTGGGGTGGAGCTATCAAAATAGGGTAGGGGCATGTTTGTTTTGGTGATATGAAATATCAACATTGGCTACTAGAAATCACTTAGCTCACCTTTAATGGCTAAATAATGTATTTTAATTAGTGTAGTCAAATTATTAATTGCATCCAAAAGAAAAGCCTGTATGATATATATGTGTGAGTACTGTATACTAACTATGTATACAAGCATACTCGTATATATTTAAGAAAAATATGTTATATTTGTATATTTAATATATTTATATATAATATAAATTATCAGTTTACATTTCCAAATATTCTGTCATAATACAGTGATATTTTTGATTGCAAAAGGAGTCTGACAATAGAGATCTGATCTCACCATCATCCAGTCTGTATGGAATGACATTAAAAAAGAAAAGAAAAGAAAAGACAGACAGACAGACTAAATCCAGAAGAACTGTGGCAACGTCTTCAAGACACTTAAATAGACCTACCTACAAAGCTACAGTACTGTTAAAAGTTTCAGACATTTTTGTAAAAATGCTGTAAAATAAGGATGCTGTCAAAAAATTATGTCATAAATAGATTTTATTTATCAATTCACTTGTATTAACTAAAATTAAAGCAACATTTGGTGTGACCATCCTCGCATTTATAGCAGCTTTTGTTCTGTGTGCACTTGCTCATAGACTTGCTTTGCAGTCTCTTGAAGCACCTTGGAGATGTTGCCATAGGATTTAGTCTGTCTCAGTTTATTCCATTTCTTCATGTCATTCCAGTCAGACTGGATGGTGATCAGATCAGATCTCTGTGTGGAGCACTGTCTATTGTCAGAATCCTTCTGCAAACAAGAATCTCACTGGATTATTACAATTAATGGCAAAATACTTTTTTTGAAATGTAAACCGATACTTTCTATGGACACACTACTGCAAAATATAGAAATAACTGACTTAAAACCATTTATTGTTGGTGAAAATATTAGTGGTCTAAGACTTTTGCACAGTTGTAACTTGTGAGCTGGCTAAAAAGGAAGCGCACGATGAAGGAACACAGTCAAAAGTGTAATTAATCGAGAATCCAGGAGCAGATCCAACATCCAGCAACACAAATCCAAATCAAGGACAGAAAAAGATTAAACTAATCAGAACACAGGAAAACTAGGTCACAGGCAGATAGAACAGAAACACAGGGAACTCTCAACCAAAACAGAACATAACCGTGACAACAGTACTGTATATAATATTAAAAGCAATGTTAAGGATGGAGGACTTCATCTACATTTTGGATAGTCAGAAGGTGAGAATTTTCATAGATTTTTATTTTATTGCTTTTAAGTGTTTTTTTTTTTTTTACATAAATTACATTTTTTTTTGATAACCTATATCAATATTTTTATTAATAATACAAAAAAACACACACATCTTCTATTAATACTGTAAGACAGTTTTGGACACAGATGCAGGAACTGGATATCAAAATCTTACTCCCTGACAGCACAGATTTAGAAAGAGTAAGCTTTTATTTGAATAAGCAAAGTTCTCACTTTTAAAATCACCTCTCTTGCAAGCTTTTGGTTCATTTAAACTCAAACATGACCAAAAGCAGTTATACAGTTCTCAGACACAGACTCCTCTTCTCCATCACTCATACGCCCACTCTGCGTTCCAGTGAAATCATAAAGTAATTCTAGCCTACCCAGACGGTTATGGATGCATATAGATGCAGGGTCTTTAGCAGACATTTACAGTGTTGTGCCAGAGATACAGTTATGATTCTCTTCTGTGATGTGCTCTGACAGGTTTTGTCGCTAGATGCTTAATCCAGAATTCAAGGATGTCACTCTGTTCTGTATCAAAAGAATGCTGGAAGCTTTGACAGAAAGAGTTCTCTTGAATGTAATCCTTTTGCCACTAGCAGGGAGTCATCCGTGACATTTTGGTCTATGCAATAGCTCCCAATTTAAAAGTGATCTCTGTCTTGACTCTTGAAAATGAGAGAATGAAAGAGTAACTGTGAAAAACGATAAAATTATCTCCTGCGGCTTGCACTGACCTTCACTTCCACATGAAATGTTATGTAGCAAGGCAAACTGCATCTACAGTGCAAAGAGTGCCACACTATGCTGCCTATGGCTCAGATCTTTAGAAATGTTCCTAAATTGGAAATTACTTATCTACAACAAGGAGACTTCAGATGGTTATTCTGACTGAGTGATTTAGTATCTGCAGGAATCAAATTTTTCTTCTTGCTGAGCTCCAGTCAAACTAGACAGTAGTCATGTTACATACTGTATGTTGTGTGGATATCATAAAAAACGGGATAAAAAACGAGAAAGGCCATGTCTGCCTGAAAGAGGCCTGAAAGATTTATTTTAAGGATAATTAAGCCAAGAATACAAATTCTGTCATCATTTATTCTCTTTCATGTCATTCAAACCCTATACGACTACCTTTCTTCTGTAGAAAATAAGGTCTAAAAAATGAAAAAAGCACAATTAAATTGTCCTGTAGGATTCTATATTTCATGGTTTATGAATCCATATGTTCATTTTTTTCTGATAAATAGTTCATTCCTACAGATAGCTGTTGAAATGCTTTAACTGGATCATTGAGATGTTGAATATTGGATTGCAAATTAATTAACCAAAAAGAGCAAGCTCAAAAGAATGATTTGTTCATTAATTCCAATTCAACTACCTGACAGCTCACTGGATTATTCATGATTATCAATTTATCTAATCTATTTTATATATCTTATAATGGTGGATCCATAACCTTGTGTGGAGAGATCCAACATGGTATGTTGCAGCTGCAGCCTGGGTGATCCCAGTTTGAGTGCCAGCTCAGACCTGACCTATTTTCCCAGACCTGTTCTCTTCCTTACTGCCTTACCTCCTACTCTTCTGTCTAATAAATGTGATAAAGCTTTTTTTTCTGTAATTAATTCTGTAATTAATCTGAGTTAGTCCTTGTGTGAATTATTGTGTTTAAAAAAAATATCAAAATAGAGGTTTCAAATGACATGAGAATTAATGTTAACAGTCGTACTTTGTGAAAGGAATGATGTTATGGCCTGGTCAGTGCAGGATTATTGATGTATACTAAACTAAAAATACTAAAATATTGGTAAAACTTTGACTATAGAATAAGGGCCCCTTAGTTAAAGTTAGGTAATACATTAACATTAAATAACAATGAGCAATTAATTTGTTTATTGTTGATGCATTTTTGCTCCAGTCTATGAAATTATATTTATATTATTGTTTCTCAGGATATTAATTAATTCTTTTTCTAAAAGTGTATGCTTTCCCGTTAATCCTCTGGCTCTATAAATTAAAACCATTTCATATATCACAATCCAACTTTAAATACTTAGGAGTACATATTACTCAATCTTTTTCTATATATATATATATATATATATATATATATATATATATATATATATATATATATATATATAAATACTTTTTACCCCATATAAATAAAATCATAAGTTATCTTCAAATATGGGACACATTATATCTACAGTATCTTTAGCAGGTAGAATACATTGTATTGAAATGAATGTCCTTAACTTTTAAATTTATTCCAGTTCCTCACAGTTTTTATCCCAAAAACCTTTTTTCTTAGATTAGATAAGCTTATAATCATCATAATTTTTATGGAAATGGAAGAATCCAATAATTAATAAAGACCTTTTGGAAAGGTAGCAATTTCAAGGAGGGTTAGCTTGAGTGATTCTTACATTAACACTTTTGCTATTTCAACATCATTCTACAGAATTTTCAGCTGGCACAGTCTAATCCCCTCTTTCCTCAAATCTTGCCCTAGAGGTCCAATGCACTGCAGAGTCTAGCTCCAACCCTGATCAAAATTACCTGGCTGTGATTTTCCAATGATCCCAAAGACAATGATTGGCATTGATTAGCATGCTCAGGTGTGTTTGATTAAGATTAGAGCTAAACTCTATAGTGGATCTCGAGGTCCAGATTTGAGGGTCCCTGGTCTAATCAGTTTGGTTATTTTCAAATTAGACATTTTATTCAATCTCAAATTTCCACCTTCCCTAACCTACCCCCTACCTCACTAATAGATAACATTTTACAGATTCATGTAATCCCCAAATTTCTGCATCATACAACTGTCTTTTTGACAGTCTATATTTTTGGACAATAATGTTGATGTATTTAGAGACTGTTTGGTCAACCAGACTGGACTAAATCTATTCATCAGGTATCACTTAGTGACCTGGAGTTATGAAATCAGAAAAAGACAGACAGATGTGAGAGAGGAGCTAGATGAGGACATAAATGGAGGTGAAAGCACTTTCTCTTTTGTGCGATTTTTCCCAAAGGACTGCCACAGGCACAGCTCAGTATGTTGTGGCACAGCAGAATAACTCTCTCTGGATTCTTGCTCCACCACAGGACACAAAACCCTTTGTGTTTATCTCTGAAAGTGTGTGTGTGTGTGTGTGTTTACTTGTAATAAGGGATTAATATCAGCACAGAGAGCAATTAAGAAGAAAGTTTATATGAAAAGTTTTTATTCAAAGTGCTTCCTGTAGGCCAATTTAAAAACATTTATTTTTTATTTAGTAAACATTAATAAATAATAGCTGCCTTTCAGAGCTATGAAAGCATGTTGACAAACTGAATTAATTGGAGTTGCATATTTATAATTTTAATAATTATATAAAATTTTAATGTAATTATTTGAAGTAAAAAATAAATAAAAAAATAAAAACTGCTCAGTGATTTTAAAAGACAAAAACAACAGCACAATAGCCATTATGTAATATAAATATAGGACTTTTGGAACATTGCTCTTTTTTATTTGACCACTTTAATAGTGCCATCCTCGACTGATTTGGTACGATAGCATTCATATCAGCAGCGAACCATACCGGAGTTCACATGAACCGAACCCTAGACCACCTGGAATCAGACTGTCTTGTCTGTAGAAGACAGTCTAATTAAATAATTTATGTTAAGGAATTAAACAAGCTTTCAAATGTCATTTTTATTCAAGGGATCCTTTCAACATGGAATTTGTTCAAGCTCAAAAATATCTATAAGATACTGAGGTTGTACAGGTCAACCTGACTGTCAGTGATAGGTTACATAATGTGTGACATTTTTCACTGAGAGGAAAAACAAGAAGAATAACTCAACTTTATTTTATTCTAAAAGGAGCTGTAAAAAAGGAACATAAACCAAATATCATTGCCATAAAGTACAGCAGAACAAAAATGCATATAGCTCTCATAAATGACTAGAATTTGGACAGTCATTTAAACCAACTTTACTGCTGCCATAAATTTGGGATTTTTCTATGACATTTATTTATTTATCATTATTTTTTTCTTGTATCAGACAAAGTAAAAATATGGAGCTCAATGTCAATGAAGTCAATGATTACAACAATGTATCAAACTATTTAAATTGCATATAAATATCAGTTGTCACTCCAGACTGTGGAGTTTGCCTTCACAAAAGCCTTAATTCTTTGCAGCATATTCAAGATGCTGAAAACATTTCCCAGAGATTTTGACATGACAGCATAAAAAATAAAAATACAAAATACAAATATTAATAATAATAATAAAAAAAACATCACAAAATATATATCAACCAAACCCCACTACTTCACCAGCCTAAACTGTTAATACAAGGCAGGGAGGCTGGATCCATGCTGTTATGTTGTCCCTTGTAAGAGTCACAGCAGAAACTGAGACTCTTCAGACCAGACAACCTTTTTTCAATTTTCTGTAGCCCAACGTTGGTGAGTCTGTGAGAACGTCTCGGTTAAGTATGGTACCCTCATTCCCTGAAGGAGGGAATGGAGACGCCACGTCGGTGACCGACAAAAATCAGATATCGCTTCGATAGACCAATCTACTTTGAGTGTAAACTAAATGAGACAGTGCACATTGGCATGCAATTATTGCATCCAGCTGCCGATGATCACAGCGTGAGTATAAGAAAGCAGCAGGTGCAGTGCATACCAGGTTTTCGCTTGGGAGATGAGCCGGAGACCCGGCAGCTCAGCAGTGGTACAGCAACCATGGCGACGGTACACGTCGGTGACCAATGAAAATGGGATCCCTACCAAAGCACCATGGGTGCTGCCCCTTCCAGTGCCATGTGCGAGCTGCCTGTGCCCCTATTAGGTGTAGGCCGGGGATCAGAAAAAGTAGTTACACTCACTATTGTCAAAGCACTACCTCACTGGGTGAGATTGGATAACACAGGGAAAACGTACCCATTCTGTTGGAACAGAGACGCTGCAGAAACCCCATCCTTCCTGAAGGGGGTCTCGGGAGCAAATACACATATAGCATTCGTTTAGGTGTATATGGAGAAATTTGAGGTGATTAAAACCCCCTTGGGAAGGCAGAAGTTTGCCGGGTAAACACAGGCTCTGGGGCTATACCATGGACTATATGCATACGAGTACCGTTTAGGTCTCAATATGGAACCTAGCTTTCCATGGTTCTCACGGATTCATCATGAAGGCCTGGCGCCGGATGTTCTGCCTAGTCCAGCTTCATAGGGTGATGGAGGATCTCAACAGGGTCTATAGTACGGACACTCTGGAGCAGTTTTAGCAAGCCGACACTAACCGGGGTCGGCTTGCTAACACTAACTAACTCTCTGTGCCACTACCCGTTTGAGGTGAGAAGACAGGAGGATACCGGCTCTACACTGAGGCTATAGAACCTAGCGAATGTGTTAGGGGTCGCCCTGCCCGCAGCTCTACAAATATCTGTCAGCGAGGCACCACGAGCCAGCAACCAGGAGAATGCAACACTTCTAGTTGAATGAGCTCACAACCTGAACAGACTGGGCACACCCTGTGCCTGATAAACTGGGATTATGGCATCCAGCCCACAATCGTTGACCTTGTCGGTGTCCCTCATGTCTGCCAGACACAGCCTGAGATGGCACTCCTTGACCACTAATGTGGACATCGCCGACCCAGCGAGGTCAATGGCGGTTCAGAATTCTTCGTGACCACCCTTGTGCAGGTCCTTCAGTGCCTGAGCCTGGTGCACCTGCAATAACACCATGGCGTGTAAGGCAGAAGCGCATAGGCGCCGCCGCTTAGACCCAACAAATGCCTACAGGCCCAGGAAGGCACTATTGGGTCTCCACGCATGAAGAAGGTGGACTAAGGACACAATTGCATTGCTACTGCACGCTCCACCGGTGGGATTGTCAAATGGTGAGGAAGGAAGAGCTCATAGGCCGGTTTCTGTCAGTAAAAATGCCTTCCATGACTTGTGACCTCTAAATGCACTTCCGGGAAGAAAGGCACTGGGGCAGGGTGCTAAAAACCAGCTCAGGACACACAGAGAAACCAATCATCCAGCCTTGATGGCTCGGGACACGGTGGAGGATTCCACTCAAGCCCTACCATCTCAGCAGCCTAGGAAAGCATAGCTGCCATCTCTGGATCCGACTCAGGCTTTGCCACCATCCCGGGGAACTGCAGCGCGGCCAAATCTGCATCAGACAGCTCTCCCTCTGATACTGAGATCGACATCTGGTCAGGGGGAGGCCCAATGGATTCCGCTGGTGCCCAGACACGTGAGGCAGCGATCGTGACCATCACCCATTGCCAGGTAACGACCACACTCAGAAACCCATGGGTGAAATGCCATCCTTATAAGGATGATCCGTCATATTTACAAAGATGCACCCGTGAAGCTCTTTTAGAGAAATTTGCTCTTTAGCAAATGCTCTTTTAGTACTGAGGTGCACAGGGGAATTGGCCGCTTGCAACACGACAGGGAGTAGTGCAGCCTGGAGTGCGCAATCCACTCGACACAAGAACGACCACCGCTGAAGCGCCGTCTCACCAACACACAAAGCTTCCGAGAGCATGCTGAACTCATAGTTCTCAGGAGACACATTTGAGCAGAACGATACTAACACTCGGCTCTGAATCGAAAAGCTGCTATGCATTGCACCTGCTGCCTTCTTATAGTCATGCTGTGATCAGCGGCATCTGATAATTGCATGTCAATGTGCATTGGCTCATTTAGTTTACACTCAAAGTAGATTGGTCTATCGAAGCGATATCCCATTTTCGTCTGTCAACGATGTGGCATTTGTTTGGAGATGCTCTACTTTTAGCTTCGTTACCTTTCTATCAGCTCAAACCAGTCTTGCCATTCTTCTCTGACCTCTGGCACCCACAAGGCACAAAACTGCCTCTCACCTTATATATATATATATATATATATATATATATATATATATATATATATATATATATATATATATATATATATATATATATATTATTTTTTATTTTTTTTTAAATCATTCTCTGTAAAAGCTAGAGATGGTTGTGAGTGTAAAACCCAGCAAATCAGCAGTTTCAGAAATACTCAGACCAGCCCGTCATGGCACCAACAGCCATGCCGCGTTCAAGTATTTTATATCACCTTTCTTCTCTGTTCTGATGCTCAGTCTGAACTTCAGCAGGCTTGACCATGCCTATATGCCTAAATGCTGTAACATATATGCAGCCAAGATTTTAAATCAGATTTTAGGCAATGTAAACAAAGGAATTATGATCCATATTGCAACGTTATTGATTCATTGAACTAAACATGCTCCATGGGATGTCGTTCAGTGGACCCTTACCTTTCTAACTAAACCGGGATTTACAGCTGTGGATGTGTTTTTGACCTGTTATTACGACGGATCTGGTATGTACTGGGTTTCCATTATTCATGTTTTTATGTGTACTGCTTACATAAATGTAGCAAACACAGTCTTTATAAGCTTTCCATTGAAAAACAGAAATCTGTCTTCGATGCTTGAGGCTTAGATTGTGTGGACCGAAAATGCCTTATTGATGTCAGAAGTCAGAGAAGATTGGGCATCAGTGGTCAGAGAAGATTGGGCAGACTGGTTAGAGATAATAGAAAGGCAACAGTAACTCAAATAACTCGTTACAACCAAGGTATGCAAAATACCATCTCTGAATCCACATCATGTCGAACCCTGAAGCAGATGGACAACAGCGGCAGAAGACTACACCAGGTGTCAGCTAAGAACAGGAGACAGAGGCTACAATTCGCACAGGCTCACCAAAATTGGACAATAGAAGATTGGAAAAACATTGCCTGGTCTGATGAGTCTCAATTTCTGCTGCAATATTCAGATTATAGGGTCAGAATTTGGCGTAAATAACATGAAAGCATGGATCCACCCTGCCTTGTCTCAATGGTTCAGGCTGGTGGTGGTGCTGTAATGGTGTGTGGGATATTTTTTGGCACACTTTGGGCCCCTTAGTACTAATTGAGTATTGTTTAAACACCACAGCCTCTCTGATTATTGTTACTGACCATGTCCATCCCTTTATGACTTCAGTGTACCCATCTTCTGAAGGTTACTTCCAGCAGGATAATGCACCATGTCACAAAGCTCAGATAATCTCAGACTGGTTTCTTGAACATGACAATGAGTTCACTGTATTCAAATGGCCTCCACAGTCACCAGATCTCAATCCAATAGAGCAGTTTTGGGATGTGGTGGAACTGGAGATTTGCATCATGGAGGTGCAGCTAGACAAATCTGCAGCAATTGTGTGATGCTATCATGTCAATATGGACCAAAAATCTCTGAGGAATGTTTCCAACACCTTGTTGAATCTATGCCACGAAGAAATAAGGCAGTTATGAAAGCAAAAGGGGGTCCAACACAGTACAAGCAAGGTGTACCTAATAAAGTGGCCAGTGAGTGTGTATATATACTGTATAGTGTACAGTATATGCACTTAGCCACTCTAAAATAAAAAATCCTGTAATTGCCCCGGTACAGAACCCCTGTTGTGCACTCCAGTGTTCTTGTAGCTATCCTGCTTGGTCTGGTTTAGCATTCCAGGACATGTATCATATAAAAATCTTCATTAATTCACAGTGGAGGCTTTTGTGTTTTGGCTTTGAGAGAACAACATGGATAATCTGCAACTGCAAAGCAGTAAATCAGCTCTCCTTAGCATAAAACAAATTCTAAGTCAATTAAAGTGATTACTGGAGGTGGTTTTCTTGATGACTGCAAAGTAAATTGAAAACATTACAGCAGCTGTTTGGCAGCTCTTTGTAATTCGATGAATATCAAAATGAGATAAGAGTGTTAAACAAATCTGATAAAACATTTCAGAACAATATGTTCCAACAAGCTGTCCCTATGCAGCTCCTGCGGATTCATCTACAGTGTATCCTTAGCCATACCTGTCAAGTTTTGGATTTGAAAATAAGGGAAATTTTCCGGCGCCCACCGCAAGCAGTCCCACCACCCCAACAAAGCTCCAATATCCCTTACATTTTAAGATGTTAAGGTGTATAGCCCAAATAAAAAAACACAAAAGGGTATATGAAGAGCATTTATTTATTTATCTGACCTCACACACCCCTCGAGACAGGCTACTACAGGTGGAAGTTATCGCGAGACTAGTGACAGAACTAAGATTGGGAATGTTTTTTTTATTATTATTAATAACGCAGGTTAAAATAAAAATAAAATAAAATACGGGAGATTTACGGGAAAATACTAATACGGGAGAATGGCGGGAAAAAAGGGTAAAATACGTGACTTTCCCGGCCAAAATGGGATACTTGACAGGTATGTCCTTAGCATGCAGACAACGGTCAAATTCAGGAGTCGGTATGATCCTGTGTGTTGCAGTTATTTAAAATGGTGAACTTCCTTTTGTCACGGTTGGTAAACCGTGATCTCGGGTTGTTTTCACTTTGTGGTGAATTCTGTGTGTTCTGCGTCTGCACTGATTAGTTGTGGGCGTCTCCGTTAATTGTATCAGCAACAGCTGCCACTCATTACTCATCTCCTATATAATGGCTTGTCTCACGTCTTGTGTTGGTGAGATCATTGTTTCATGTCATTGTGTTACCCCCGTCTGGCTTTAGTGTTAGTTTGCGTTTGGATGTCTGTGTTTTTCCCTAGAACCTCATCCACTCTCCGCACGATCACTCAGCCACGGACACTTACCTTCGGCTCTATTCCCCGCAGTTCCTGTGCCACTCTCTCCTGCTGCCTCACGCCACCAAGACCCGGACTTCCCACCTACACTCCACTTCAGGCTGGATTACTCACCAACCACCGTCTCCCTGGAGTGTTATCGTCCCATCGTCTTTGTGTGTCATTGTTCTACTTGTCTTCATCTCATTAAATCCTGTTAACTCGCATTTGTTTCCGGACTGTCTTTCACCAGCCGTCACAGAACGATCTCACCCAACATGGAAGCAGCGAGCACCAACACCTTCACCAATTTCCTGCACCATAGCATCAAGAGAATGGATCATCAGCAGGAGAGCATCTCGAACACCGGACGCGCGGTCCAAGCTCTAGTGGCACAGGTGTCCAAGCTCACCCAGCAGATCCATCAGCTCACGTCTCCCACTGCAGCCCCGCACTTTCGCCACCGAAGAATCCAAGGTAGCGTTCATGCTCACACTCTTATCGGGCAAGGCTGCCTTATGGGGAACGGCGGTGTGGGAAAATCAACATCCGTGCTGTGCCTCGTTCCACCTCCTTTCTGACGAGATGAGGAGAGTTTTCGACCGGGCCGCGACCGGCAGGGAGGCCGCCCATCGCCTCTCGGAACTCCGTCAAGGACATTCATTGGTCACAGAATATTCCATCGAGTTCTGTACCCTGGCGGCCGCGTGCCAGTGGAACGAGGCGGCGCAGTGGGATAGATTCCTGCATGGGTTATCCGACCGTGTGCAGCAGGAGATCTACCTCCTCGAGCTGCCCCCTACCCTCAACGAACTCATCGACCTGGCGTTGCGGGTGGAGGCCAGGTTTAATCGCCTGGGCCGCCAACACAGTCCTTCCAGACCTTCATTCTCTCCTGGTAGGGGGCGCTTGAGTCGAGAGAACACGGTCGGCTCTGTCGACGATCATGAGCCCATGCAGGTGGGTCGAGCTCGGCTGTCCCGGAGGGAGAGGGAACGGCGGAGGTCCCAAGGACTATGTTTATACTGTGGAGACTCTGATCATAACATCTACTCATGCCCGGTTAAAGGACCCAGCCCGGTAGTAAACCTGAGGCTACTGTCGGATGGGATCTCCGCTGAGAAGTCCTCAACTACATCATCGACCCTCCTTCTGGTGAAACTGCGGTGGAGAAATCAACATCATGAGAGTCACGCCCTTCTGGACTCCGGAGCCGAAGGTAACTTCATGGATTCTTCACTTGCACATCACCTGAACATTCCTGTCCTTCCTGTGTCTCTCCCCATCCATGTCACTGCACTCAACGGCCAGGAACTGCCTCCCGTCACCCACCATACTGAACCCATCACACTCATCACATCCGGCAATCATCAAGAAACCATATCCTTTTTTCTCATGGACTCCCCTGTTGCTCCCATTGTTTTAGGTCACCCCTGGTTGTCCAAACATAATCCACGAGTGGAATGGGGTTCGAACACTATCACATTGTGGAGTGAAAGTTGTCATGAGTCTTGTTTGGTTTCTGCCTGTCCTGTTGTTCCTGTGTCTGTCTTTCAGAAGGAGACCATGGCGTTGCCAAACGTGCCAGTAGAGTATCTGGACCTGAAGGAAGTGTTCAGTAAGTCCCGGGCTGCTTCTCTTCCTCCGCATCGTCCCTATGACTGTGCCATAGACTTAGTGTCAGGTAAATCTCAGCCTAAAGGCAAGTTATACTCTCTTTCTATTCCTGAGAGGGAGGCCATGGAGAAATACATTTCTGATTCCCTAGACTCTGGGTTCATCCGTCCTTCCTCATCTCCAGCGGGGGCGGGGTTCTTTTTTGTGGGTAAGAAGGATGGTTCTCTGCGACCTTGTATTGATTACCGGGAGCTGAACAACATTACTATTAAGAATAATTATCCATTACCACTCATGTCTTCAGCTTTCGAGAGGTTGCAGGGAGCATCGGTATTCACAAAATTGGATTTACGTAACGCTTATCATTTGGTCCGCATCAGGAAGGGGGATGAATGGAAAACTGCCTTTAATACCCCTAGAGGGCACTTTGAATATTTGGTTATGCCATTCGGGCTCTCCAACTCGCCCGGGGTTTTCCAAGCACTCGTGCATGACGTGTTGAGAGATATGGTAGATCAGTTTATATATGTTTACCTGGATGACATACTGATTTTTTCTTCATCTCTCCAGGAACATGTTCAACATGTCAGACGAGTGCTCCAGAGGTTACTAGAGAATGGGCTTTTTGTCAAGGCGGAGAAGTGCGTATTCCATGCACAGTCGGTCCCCTTCCTAGGGTTTATCGTGTCGTCTGAGGGAATACGAATGGACCCTGACAAGGTAAAGGCTGTGATAGATTGGCCATCTCCAGATTCCCGTAAGGCCCTACAGCGGTTTCTGGGGTTCGCCAATTTCTATCGGCGTTTTATTCGTAATTACAGCCAACTAGCCTCACCTCTGACAGCCTTGACCTCCCCCAGTACTCCGTTCAGGTGGTCTGACGCAGCTGAAACTGCGTTTTCTAACCTAAAGAGCCGCTTTGTTTCGGCTCCCATCCTTGTCGCCCCTGATCCCACACGGCAGTTCGTGGTGGAGGTCGACGCATCAGAGGTGGGGGTAGGAGCAGTGTTGTCCCAACGTGCTGCTTCAGACAATAAGGTCCACCCTTGCGCGTTTTTCTCTCATCGATTATCTCCTGCCTTTGTTTTGGCTTGCTCCGTTTGTGCCAGTGGTAAGTCATCTAACCGACCTCCTGATGGGCTCCTTCAACCGCTGTCTGTCCCTTCGAGACCCTGGTCACATATCGCTCTAGATTTTGTTACCGACCTCCTGCCCTCTAATGGCATGACAGTCGTTATGACTGTAGTGGACCGGTTCTCGAAGGCGGCACATTTCATTCCCTTGCCCAAATTACCGACAGCCAAGGAGACAGCGGTTACTGTTTTAGATCACGTCTTTCGGCTCCATGGCCTCCCGGTAGACGTGGTCTCAGACAGGGGATCCCAGTTTATATCCAAATTTTGGAAGGAATTTTGCAAGTTATTAGGAGCGTCAGTTAGCTTGTCGTCGGGTTATCATCCCCAAAGCAACGGACAGTCTGAGCGAGCCAACCAAGATTTAGAGAGGACGTTGAGATGTTTGGTCTCCAAGAATCCTTCTTCCTGGAGTCAACAACTCTCTATGGTGGAGTACGCCCACAATTCGTTGCCAGTGTCAGCTACGGGCCTCTCTCCGTTCCAGTGTAGTGTAGGGTACCAGCCACCAGCTTTTCCCAGTCTGGAGTCTGAAGTCGCGGTCCCCTCCGCTCAAGCGTTTGTCCAGAGGTGCCACCGCACCTGGACCAGAGCCCGTGAGACTCTGCTCCGGGTGAGGGAGCGCACTAAGGCCAAGGCCGATCGCCACCGGTCAAAGCCTCCCGTCTACGTCGTGGGTCAAAAAGTGTGGCTTTCTACCAGTAACATTCCATTGCGATCCGTTTCGAACAAATTAGCTCCCAAATTTATCGGCCCGTTCACTATCACCAAGATCATTAGTCCGGTGACAGTCCGCCTCAAACTACCTCCTGCGTACAAGAGGATACACCCCGCCTTTCATGTGTCCAAAATTAAACCTGTGTTTTATGCACGTATTAATCCGCCTACTCCGGTTCCCCCGCCGCCGCGTCTCGTAGAAGGGGAACCAGCATATTCGGTTAATCGAGGATGAGGATTCCAGTATCTGGTGGACTGGGAAGGTTACGGTCCGGAGGAGAGGAGTTGGGTACCTGCTAGGGACATATTGGATCACTCCCTTATTGATGAATTCAATCAGCAGGTAGGCCCTTCTGGGAACTCCAGGAGGAGTTCTTAGAGGGGGGGGTACTGTCACGGTTGGTAAACCGTGATCTCGGGTTGTTTTCACTTTGTGGTGAATTCTGTGTGTTCTGCGTCTGCACTGATTAGTTTTGGGCGTCTCCGTTAATTGTATCAGCAACAGCTGCCACTCATTACTCATCTCCTATATAATGGCTTGTCTCACGTCTTGTGTTGGTGAGATCGTTGTTTCATGTCGTTGTGTTACCCCCGTCTGGCTTTAGTGTTAGTTTGCGTTTGGATGTCTGTGTTTTTCCCTAGAACCTCATCCACTCTCCGCACGATCACTCAGCCACGGACACTTACCTTCGGCTCTATTCCCCGCAGTTCCTGTGCCACTCTCTCCTGCTGCCTCACGCCACCAAGACCCGGACTTCCCACCTACACTCCACTTCAGGCTGGATTACTCACCAACCACCGTCTCCCTGGAGTGTTATCGTCCCATCGTCTTTGTGTGTCATTGTTCTACTTGTCTTCATCTCATTAAATCCTGTTAACTCGCATTTGTTTCCGGACTGTCTTTCACCAGCCGTCACACCTTTTCACTGTTTGGTACCTGTTCTTGTATAATGACTCACTTTGATGACAATGATTAAAGTAGTTTAATAAAGTTATGTTACATTGGTCTGTGTGAGTTAGGAGCAAACCATCTGCTCATAACATGACCTTTGGCCTAAACACTGGTGCTTTATCTACATTTTCTCACCTCTGTACCTAGTCCTGATGTGTTCTTATGAATTGGGCTGGGGCAACACATGCTGTGAAAGGTGATCAGTAAAGTTAATACTGCATCATAACCTCTCATTCCAGCTAACTTCATTATGGTAATTTGCCCGAGTGGACAGTTACTGATAATAACAAGAGTTAAAAACAAAGCCACATTGTTTGTGAAATATGAATCATCAAACTGTGGATTATCCAAATTCTGAAAATGCTGCAGTAGTTTATATTCAAATGTTTTTGCAGTGAAAAAGCAACTCTTTTTACTTGAAATGCCTCACAAAAATCAAATCCCAAAATAAGAACTACATAGAAATAAGTGATGAACAAATTATATTTTGTGTAAATAAATTTCAAATTTTAGGATTATTAGGAGTAAAATCACAGTAAAACTATTATTTTTTTTGTTAAAAAATAATTAAAGACAGAATAATAAACTGCTGTGGTTTTTTGCATTATAGCAATAAGATTTTTGGGGGGGGGGGGGGTGCAGGTTTCATTCAAAATGTTATAAACAGAAATATGTAAAAATTTGAAAATGTCTTTACATTTTATCCAATCAAATAATACTGGGGAAAAATGTAATATGACTGTGGCCATGTCAGCGTGAAACTTGTAGATTGCATTTGTTCTTCTCCAGTTATCAAACAATTTCTAGTCAAATTTTTCATAGTGTGAAGAAAATTAGAAAAATTACATAAAGGATTTAATTACAACAAAGGCAAGAGTATGTGAACAAAACCAAGTAAACATTGCTGTTATATTGCTATTGTTGACAGTAAGGAGCTTAAAAGAATTAGGGAAAACTTTGATAATCCAAAAACAGTTTTAAGTATGTAAAGATCCAGGTTTTCAAGCTGTGCAGCTGAATTTGACTGGACGAATGACATCAACCCACTACCACTAAAAAAAACTGTCATGTGAAATGGATGCAATCCCAGTTGCCAAGACACCCTGAGAGATGGGGTATGTGTAGGCGCTGTCCCTCCATCCAGAACATGTTGTGATCAACAGATAAAGCCTTTCATTATGGAGGGCTCAGTGAGTATCTGATAATGTTCCCCAGGCCAGATGTTCCAGCCACGGCCTGTGCGGAAAATCCAAAAGAGCTTTTTCACACAGTAGGCCTATTGTGAAATCTATTTTATGCAAGACGTATGTGAAGAGCTGTTTTATTTTATGAGATTTGGCCACTGTATTTCAAAGCCAATATTAAAGCAGTAAAAGATCACTGTCTATAAATATACATTTTACCCACTTTCTTACCGTCTATGTGTGTGTTTCGTCCAATTAATTTTATTCCATAGTCAGGGATGTTTTTTAAATCATGCTGGCTGACTTTTATAAGAGTATTGCTCCAGTTGTTAAACTTGCAGTCTTTCGTCTAGTCTATCCTAGTAGAGATTTATACTGTTTAATGTGTTACTTGTTTTTCCTTCCACTATAGGATGAAAAAAATAAAAAGAATTTACCAAGCAGCCCATATTCATATAGCTGTTTAGTAGTCAGGTAACACTTTAGATTAGGGAACTAGTTGCTTATAAACATACATATTACTAGCATATTGGCTTTTAATAAGTACTTCTAAGGCACAAAGTATTAATGCATTATCCTGCATAACCATATTTTAGATCCCTTAAACCTACCCCATACTTGTCAAATAAAAAGGAATATTGATTTATTCTGAAATCATTATTTCCCGTAGATTAATTTATTGGGTACTGCAAATCTGCATTCAAGAGAGGTCAAACTGAAAGAATGAATGAAGCATCATTTGGACCTTTTGATATTTGTCTAACACTGACTTAGCAAGTTGTATGAACAGGACAAAGCAAATTACACATTATTTTATAAGCAAGCATGTGGCAGCCAAATGAAAGGCCTTAGTTAACCCTGCATCCCTTGACTAAGATCACAAGTGGCAAGTTTGTGTCTGTGAGATCCATGACCTGGCCAGCATGGGACTCTGTGTGACATCACGTCACTAATGAACAAATAATTGAAGAATAAGAGAATACTCTAATATTCAGAATTTCAAATTGGAAACAGAACTAAACTGCTAAATACCTCATACGTGTGTCTAATGCACACCTTAAAATATAACAATCTTAAAAATATTTTGGTCCCACTTTATATTAGGTGGCCCTAACTACTATGTACTTACTTTAAAAAATAAGTACAATGTACTTATTGTGTTCATATTGTATTGTAAAACACTTTTGCTGCTATTGAGGTGGGATAGGGGTAAGGTTAGGGAGAGGGTTGGAGGTATGGGTAAGTTTAAGGGTGGGTTAAGGTGTAAAGTATGGGTCAACAGTGTAATTATAAATGTAAGTACAGAAATTAAATACAGATGTAGTTACATGTAGTTTTTTAAAAATATAAGTACAATGTAAAAACATGTATGTACACATTAAGTACATTGTACTAAATTATTAATTAAAATGTAAGTACATAGTAGTTAAGGCCACTTAATATAAAGTGGGTCCAATATTTTAAATTTAAACATCTAGATTTTAGAAAATAATAATAATAATAATAATAATTGTTTAGTTTTACATTTACAAAGTCACTAAATTTGAATTACTTTAAGGTTTACAAAAATATGGTTCTCAACCTTTTTGATTTCCCTTTGTTCAATATTTTTCTAATTTCTTCCTATTTAACATGATACTATATGCGCCTTTTGTATTAAATTTGTAATTATAATTTACCTAAATCTTTATTTTCAAATATAAATGTTCATGTAAATAAGGCCCACCCTCTGTGAATTGTTGTATGGATAAGTGAACCTAAAAAATTCTTCAAATTGTATTTTTTCTGTGCATCACAACAGCATATTGAAATGGCATAAATGTCTCGAAATAAACACTTTTAATTTTGACTTTGAATTTTTTTTACTTTATTCAGATCTGAATTCATGTCTTGGAATTGATTTCTATTCAGGTTTCTCTCTGGCTCAACAATGGGTTTACTGACAAGGCTGAGGTTATCTATGTTCATCATCACTCACTCAGCTATGTTTTCCATTAACAAAACCCCCAAGATTTACTCCATCCGACATCCATATCTATCAAAAACAGTATCTCATTTTTGCTCTTTACCTTTCACTAAATCAAGATGAACTACAGCCAAGGAGTCTCTACTTTGTATTAACCATCTTAGACACGGCTGCTTTATTTTTGTTCTACGATAATTCCCTGAGCTGCTGCTGTCTGACATGATTGATCTGCTCTTTGAGTAGCCTTTGCTGTTTTGAAGGGCAACATAGCTTACAACAGAGTTTAGGGGAAACAGTAAATATATTGCACAGATGTGTTAGAAATGATAAACAGTTCACATCCTGTCACACATTTGAAAAGTATACATGTTGAGATGAGTGTTGTTACATTATCACCTGCTACTGTCACAGGGTCATCCTTTTTGTATTTTTGTTAAGTCTATAAACATTTGGGGAACACCTGCAATAGTGTATTACTATTTGAAGTTTCTCCATGTGTTTCTCAATAGGTGGCTCTGCTATGATACGGTCAAAAAACTAAATAAATAAAAAGAATAAGTAAATTAACTAATGAATGAATGTCATGCAATCAATGCAAAACAAATAGGAAATAAAAAATAAGTAAAAATAAGCATATATGTTGTTCTTGTATCACTGTTCTAATGACATTCCTTGTTTATTTGACCTCAGGGTCAGAAAGAAAAAGTTGTATAAACAGAAAGAGAAGTGTATAGTCTGTCAAAACAACTTGCTTTTTAAAATGTGTTCTTCACATTTTTTGAGCAGTGATGTCTTACTTTTATTTCCATACCATTTTCAGAGGTCTATCGATTGAGATAGGAATAAATATGCGCTGGAAACAGAATCCTTTAAAACTGTCTGCCAAGGGAAAGCAGGAAAAGTTATTTTTATCAGTGTCTCTGCAGTTACTTTGCATCCTCTATGTCTCCGTTTTCAGCTCTTTCAAAAATCTATTACACTCAAGGTCAAAAACCCGACCTTGATCATGACTTGGATGAAGAAATTAAGTAAAATGCTGAAGAATAAATTATCATATTTGTATATTGTTGTTGTTGTTGTTATTTAATTAATTGTAACTTGAAGCCTGGCTTCAAGCTAATGCAAATTAGCAATAAAACAATAAGTAAATGCTTTTTGGAAATTTGTGAAGATAGCACTGCTTCAAAACTCACACCATCAGTTGAGTCAAATATTGAAAGTGAAAGTGACATGACATTCAGCCAAGTATGGTGACCCATACTCAGAATTTGTGCTTTGCATTTATCCCATCCAAAGTGCACACACACCAAGCAGTGAACGAACACACACACACACACACACAGAGCAGTGGGCAGCCATTAATGCTGCGGTGCCCATGGAGCAGTTGGGGGTTTGATGCCTTGCTCAAGGGCACCTAAGTCATGGTATTGCGAGCCCGAGATTCGAACCCACAGGAGTCAAACTCTCTAACCACTAGGCCACGACTTCCCCTATTGCTCTGTCAATTTAGATTAATGCTCAAACAAACAGAGCAATGTTTGATTGGTGCACAGTGTTTAAAATTATCAGGGAATCAAACTTAATTATGGTCTCTGAATATTCAGATGGGACATAACACACTTCACATATATGCATGAAATATGCTTAATTCCGAGAAACCGTCTAGTGCTGTATGATAACTATTTGTTACAGTCCATGCAATGTCTTAAAAACCTGTATTAAAATATACCAGCTCTAAGCAAAAAAAAAAAAATAATAATAATAATAATAATTTATATATATATATATATATATATATATATATATATATATATATATATATATATATATATATACAGTATTGTTCAAAATAATAGCAGTACAATGTGACTAACCAGAATAATCAAGGTTTTTAGTATATTTTTATTGCTACGTGGCAAACAAGTTACCAGTAGGTTCAGTAGATTGTCAGAAAACAAACAAGACCCAGCATTCATGATATGCACGCTCTTAAGGCTGTGCAATTGGGCAATTAGTTGAAAGGGGTGTGTTCAAAAAAATAGCAGTGTCTACCTTTGACTGTACAAACTCAAAACTATTTTGTACAAACATTTTTTTTTTCTGGGATTTAGCAATCCTGTGAATCACTAAACTAATATTTAGTTGTATGACCACAGTTTTTTAAAACTGCTTGACATCTGTGTGGCATGGAGTCAACCAACTTGTGGCACCTCTCAGCTGTTATTCCACTCCATGATTCTTTAACAACATTCCACAATTCATTCACATTTCTTGGTTTTGCTTCAGAAACAGCATTTTTGATATCACCCCACAAGTTCTCAATTGGATTAAGGTCTGGAGATTGGGCTGGCCACTCCATAACATTAATTTTGTTGGTTTGGAACCAAGACTTTGCCCGTTTACTAGTGTGTTTTGGGTCATTGTCTTGTTGAAACAACCATTTCAAGGGCATGTCCTCTTCAGCATAGGGCAACATGACCTCTTCAAGTATTTTAACATGCAAACTGATCCATGATCCCTGGTATGCGATAAATAGGCCCAACACCATAGTAGGAGAAACATGCCCATATCATGATGCTTGCACCTCCATGCTTCACTGTCTTCACTGTGTACTGTGGCTTGAATTCAGAGTTTGGGGGTCGTCTCACAAACTGCCTGTGGCCCTTGGACCCAAAAAGAACAATTTTACTCTCATCAGTCCACAAAATGTTCCTCCATTTCTCTTTAGGCCAATTGATGTGTTCTTTGGCAAATTGTAACCTCTTCTGCACATGCCTTTTTTTTAACAGAGGGACTTTGCGGGGGATTCTTGAAAATAGATTAGCTTCACACAGACGTCTTCTAACTGTCACAGTACTTACAGGTAACTCCAGACTGTCTTTGATCATCCTGGAGGTGATCATTGGCTGAGCCTTTGCCATTCTGGTTATTCTTCTATCCATTTTGATGGTTGTCTTCCGTTTTCTTCCACGTCTCTCTGGTTTTGCTCTCCATTTTAAGGCATTGGAGATCATTTTAGCTGAACAGCCTATCATTTTTTGCACCTCTTTATAGGTTTTCCCCTCTCTAATCAACTTTTTAATCAAAGTACGCTGTTCTTCTGAACAATGTCTTGAACGACCCATTTTCCTCAGCTTTCAAATGCATGTTCAACAAGTGTTGGCTTCATCCTTAAATAGGGGTCACCTGATTCACACCTGTTTCTTCACAAAATTGATGACCTCAGTGACTGAATGCCACACTGCTATTTTTTTGAACACATCCCTTTCAACTAATTCAACTAATTGCCCAATTGCACAGCCTTAAGAGCGTGCATATCATGAATGCTGGGTCTTGTTTGTTTTCTGAGAATCTACTGAACCTACTGGTAACTTGTTTGCCACGTAGCAATAAAAAAATATACGAAAAACCTTGATTATTCTGGTTAGTCACATTGTACTGCTATTATTTTGAACAATACTGTATATATATATATATATATATATATAAACACTTCAATTTAATATTACATATTTTAGTATTTATTTATGACTGTAAACTTTGTAAATAGCATTTTTTTCTCTTCTTAAATGACTCACTCTTTCCTTTAATGTGTGATGGTCTGCTATCACCCATCTCTGACTTATTCTTGTTCCACTACCTATTTTTATTATAATTACTTTATTATACTGTTGTTTTTCTAGAACATACAGTATTAATGTTATTAATAAATAATGTGTTCTGTGACGGTCCCGGTAAAGCACTTAACATATTCATAATATGTAAGAGTCAAACAATACATGTACATTTCTTATTATGGTCACATCACACTGTTTATATACTGTGCATTTAATCTTAATATTTATATACATTCAGTAAAAGCACAAGCCATTTTTGGAATTTGTGTGCGTGTGTCAATGACCATATTTCTGTGTGTGTGTGTGTGTCTATATATATATATATATATATATATATATATATATATATATATATATATATATATATATATATAGAATGGAAAGATGGTTAGTGACAAAAAGCCTAATCCCAAAACATGCTTTTCTGTATTAAGTATATCTACTAATAAAAATAAAATAGCGTAGTGTCCGTATGAATGGAATGATTGATTGAGGTCAGGCTGCATTAAGACTGGTGGGTTTTGCAAAGCTTGTTTGAGGGTATCGAAGCTGGCTTGGCATTCGGGTGTCCAGTCCCATCTCACTCCCTTCTTTTTCAGGGGATTTAAAGGAGCAGTGATATCATCAAAATGGGGTTTGAATTTATGGTACCACCTCGCCAACCCCAAGAAACGTTGTACGGCTTTCAGGTCATTGGGGGTAGGATACTGGGGGACGGCTTGGTTCTTTGCTGGATCAACCTCAACTCCTTTTGCTGAAACTATGTGTCCAAGGAATATCAACTGCTGTTTGAAGAAGTGAATTTTTTTCATACTCATTGTGAGGTTTGCCTGGGTGTGTCTCTGTAGTATGATGTTTATGATGTTGAAAATATTCGTCTAGGGTTTTTGAGTAGATGATGATGTCAAAACAGAATTCTTCCCTCAATTCTGCCAGGACCCTTTCCATCAGTCTCTGAAAGGTGGCAGCGGCATTCCTTAGCCTGTACGGCATGGATCGGAATTGGAATAGGCTAGCTGTTACTACACAGAGCCGTTGTTAATAGAGAAGATGCGCAAATCCACTTCATTTTCAGCGTTTTTTGGCGCATCTTCTCAGTTAACAACGGCTCTGTGTAGTAACAGCTGCTCTATGTGAAATCACGCACCTGATGGAATTAACCGCTGATTAGAGAACCGGCTTTAGTGACGTGATGCGCATTAACGATCGGCCGATCGTGATCGGAGCACCCCTAATGCTGTTACACATGTGTGTTTCTGAATACAATTCATTCAATTCAATTCAAGTTTATTTGTATAGTGCTTTTTACAATACAAATCGTTACAAAGCAACTTTACAGAAAATTACGTTTCTACAATATTTAGTAGTAGCTTATGGTGGTGACTGTCAGTTTGTGCACGTTTGACAGGATTTGAGAAAAAATTAATACAAGACATAGTCAGCTAGACGATGAACATTATCAATATTATTAATTAATAGTTATTATATGATGCAGTTACACATGTAGCAATAATTGTTAGTTCTGTTTGTTGATTCAGGGTTAGCATCATCTGGGGTCCTCTGAGGGTCAGCATCATCTCTTCTCAGGTGTTCTGGATCCAGACTGGAGCTTGTGTAAATCCTAGTTACCACGGATATAAATCCCATGGCAAAACATAGAAACAAAATAGAGACATCATTAGCATATCTGCTGATCCAACAAAGTACAATTAGTTTAACCCAAGCTAAAGAATAAAAATGCACATTTGATCAGATGCAACTACACTCACAATTTAAGAGATACATTATTCGAATGCTTGGTGAAAGAGATGCGTTTTTAATCTAGATTTAAACAGAGAGAGTGTGTCTGAACCCCGAACATTATCAGAAAGGCTATTCCAGAGTTTGGGAGCCAAATGTGAGAAAGCTCTACCTCCTTTAGTGGACTTTGCTATCCTAGGAACTACCAAAAGTCCAGCGTTTTGTGACCTTAGGGTGCATGATGGGTTGTAGCGTGCTAGAAGGCTAGTTAGGTACGCAGGAGCTGAAACATTTAGGGCCTTATAGGTAAGTGATGATAACTTGTAACTGATACGGAACTTAATAGGTAGCCAGTGCAGAGACTGTAAAAATGGGGTAATATGATCATATTCCCTGACCTTGTAAGGACTCTAGCTGCTGCATTTTGGATTACCTGTAGCTTGTTTATTGATGAAGCAGGACAACCACCTAGAAGTGCATTACAATAGCCCAGTCTAGAGGTCATAAATGCATGAACTAGCTTTTCTGCATCAGAAACAGATAACGTTTCGTAGCTTGGCAATTTTTCTAAGATGGAAGAATGCAGTTTTTGTAACATTGGAAATATGATTTTCAAAAGACAAATTGCTGTCTAATATAACACCCAGATTTCTGACTGTAGAGGAAGTAACAGTACATCTGTCTAGTTGCAGATTGTAATCTACAAGATTCTGTGTAGTGTTTTTTGGTCAAATAATTAATATCTCTGTCTTATCCGAATTTAATTGGAGAAAATTATTTGTCATCCAATCTTTTACATTTTTAACACACTCTGTTAGCTTAGATAATTGAGAAGTTTCATCTGGTCTCGTTGAGATATATGTATATTGAAAATAGAAGGGGACCTAGGACGGATCCTTGTGGCACTCCATATTTTACTGATGATAAATGAGATGACACCCCATTTAAGTAAACAAAATGGTAGCGATCGGACAGGTAGGATCTAAATCATTTTAGAGTCTGCCCTTGAATACCTGTATAGTTTTGTAATCGATCTGTGAGTATGTCATGATCTATGGTGTCGAACGCAGCACTAAAATCAAGTAAGACTAGAAATTAGATGCAGCCTTGATTTGACGCAAGGAGCATTTTCTGTGCTATGGTGGGGCCTAAAACCTGACTGAAATTCTTCATACAGATCATTTTTTTTGCAGGAAGGTGCTCAATTGAGCAGACACAACTTTTTCTAACATTTTTGACATAAATGGAAGATTTGAAATATGCTTATAATTTGCCAGTACACTAGGATCTAGTTTTGGTTTCTTAATAAGAGGCTTAATAACCGCCAGCTTGAATGGTTTTGGGACGTGAGCTAAAATACAGACATTATCTGGCGCCGGGTGATGGTCACGGTCGCTACCTCATGTGTCTGGGAATTAAACAAACTGAGGTGGCTTTTGTGGATTACTCATGCTCCCACTGCAGGAAGATGACCATCATAGGTGGTTCGAGAACATCAACAAAGGCCCTACTCACGCACCCTCTGCCAAAACTGGGGAAGGACACTATAGAGCTTTTCCCTCCTGCCAATATGAGGATGGCGTTTTACAGCCGGATCAATTGGGAAAAGAGCAAACTCTACCTGAAGCAGATGATCTCTTTTCTCAGTATGGAGTTGAACAGGACGCCTCACAGAGGGATGTGTGCGGTCCCACTGAAACTTTTTCAGAGGCTCCTGGGGCATATGGTAGCTACAGCGGCACTTACTGCTAGGGATATTGCATATGAGACTGCTTCAGCACTGGCTTCATGGCTGATTCCGAAGATGCCTTAAGAGGTGGGGGGTGAAAACTTTTGGAATTTGAAGATTAAGGTAAATTGTACTTAATTTGTGTTCCGGGAAGCATACAAGTATCTTCTGTTGTTTACGAAGGGCAGAACTAAATGAAAAAAAAAAATATTTCAACAAAATAAGAAAAATTTGGACATCTCCATCGTATTCATAAGTTTCTTGCAACTCTTAATGCATATTGTTTCCTTCTGGAGCATCAGTGAATGTTTGAACCTTTTTAATAGTTGTGTTTGAGTGCCTCAATTGTCCTCAGTGTGAAAATATGTCTCTCAAAATCATACAGTCACTGCTGGAAAGGGTTCAGATATGCAAAGATGCTGGAAAACTGAAGAATCTGCAGGACCTTAAAGTTTTTCTGAAGAACAGTTCTCAGTTTAACTGTTCAGAACAAACAAGGGACTCATGCACAACCATCACAAAACAAAAAGACAGTAGTGGATCATCCAGGTAATAGCACACTATATTAAGAACCAAGGGTTTGTATATAAAGTTTGTGAACATTATAGCTTACAGGGAATCCAAAGTGCACCCAAACACCAGACCTGTTGGGTATTGGAGGATCTTCTATTTCTGGTCTGTTAAACGCATTGGCTATTTTGCAACGAGCCTTCAGCGCATACTGAGTGAGCGAGCGCCTGACTGAGTAGCCTACATAAACATATAAGTTGGTGTTTTTTTCTTCTTCGGGGGTGTCAGGGGCGTTGCCTGTTACATCGTTTGGGTTATTGGGCTACCTTGTTGAACGCATATCTGTATATTTCACTTTTTTTTTTTTTTTTTAAATATAATTAATTAGTCCAACGAAACGGTTCAATACTAATACGCGTATCGTTATACCCCTAATATATATATATATATATATATATATATATATATATATATATATATATATATATATATATATCTCTTTTAGTGCTATCACATAATTTCAAGAAGCTTTACACAAATGAATACATTCACATTTCTACATGTACACAGTGTTGTGTAAATGCCCGCTGATTTAACAAAATGATGATTAATGGGAAGACTAATTAAAAAGAAAGTCAACAATTCACCCACTACTTTCTCACTTTAAAATAGCTCTTGAAATAATCTGAAAACATGATCTGTTTTTTTTTTTAGTGAGCAATCAGCTTGGAGAAATTAAAGGTATACCTACAGCTTGTAACTGTATTCTGTGTTTAGTTCAATGACAATCTGAAAATAATTTGACTGTTACAGTGTTTTTTCAACTTATTTTTTGTTTACACACAGTTTCTGATACCTGACACTAAAACACCAGGGCCGGGTTTCCCGATAACAATGTATCTTAGCTCTTAAGAGCGTTTTCTACGTGCAAACTTACGAACGCTCGCAGCAATTCCACGAGCGTTTCCCAAAAATGCACTTAACATGAACGCGCGAGAACGCGCTCTACGTGCTACTTACGAGTCGCTGTCCATTCGCGAAGTGCTGAAATTTAACCTTATATGGAATCGTATTGTGAACGTTTAACCTAATAATTGTCATCTGTTTTGGATTACCAATCAAGACAATCAAGTCTATATAAAGCACCTACATACAGGCGGAGACACTGACAAAATGGCTGAAAAAAAAGAAAAAAAACCAAGAAAAGATACCTTTCAAAAGGATGAAATTAATGTCCTCTTAGAGGAGATAGAGAAAAACAAAGATGTGATTTTTACCAGATTTAAAGGACACCATACTAATAAAGAAAAACAAAACATCTGGGAGGACATTGCTACCAAACTAACTGCAATCAGGGGTGTTCAAAGGTCACGGAAGGAGGTCCGCAAGAAGTGGCAGGATTTTGCAAGCCTGGCAAAAAGGAAGAGGGCACTGCAGAGGACTGCAATTAAAAAAACAGGTGGTGGGACCAATGAGTCCCCCCTTCTTACAGCCGAGGAAGAAAAGGCATTGTCAATACTTGGCACAAGTGGTTCAGATGGAATTAGTGGTGGTATTGACATCCATGGAGGAGTAGGGATAACTCAACATGCACCTACCATCTCCTGGTCCTCCAAAAAACCCTCCCAGGCCACAGCCTCCATCTTCAATGGTCCAGACTGCAGCCACAATAACTCAGCAGTTTGAGAATGTCTGTAGCTGTAGAAACTAGATGTCTTGAAAGACATTAGGCAATGCCTTCAAGAAGCCATTGAGAGAGACAACAACTTCCAAAAGCAGCTCATTGAGCTCAAGAAGGCCAAACTGGCCTTAGAAGAGAGGAGGCTTGCACTAGAGGAGATGAGTTTTGCAAGGCCCTCAATTTCTGTGCCAATTATCTTGCCATAAGACACAGGTAATGTGATTTATTGTTTCAGTAATTTGTGCAATGTGAAATGTTTTCTATATGTAGTTATGACTCATCTCACTGTGCAATGTATTTTGCAGGTTGTGGGGAACTGAATAACCCAAATTAATAAAACTATGCAATGTTTTTTATTAATAAAGCTATATGCAGTGTTTTTGATGTCCATGTGTTTGTTGAACCATGCACACGAGGCCTAAGACCATATGAAATAATATAATAATTGTTATGAGTTCTTCCAAATGTTTCTGAAGTAAATGGCTAATGGTTGATGATTATTTTCAGACATAAGCATTTAAGTTTCAATATTATTAATATAAAGTCTATATATTTGGCGTGACAGATAACACAAATATACATACAGTACTTCATCTAGCCAATACATTTCTACAGGTATAGACCAAAAAATCAACAACATTTTTTACCAGTACTGTTCTATGTATACATTTTTATAATAAGCACAACTTTTCATCATTATGAACAGAGGATAGATTAAAGGAATATAATATGTAATCTATACAGTTTCTAAGCATGCAACACCTTCACTTTCTTCAAGGTAGGGCCTAATGTCATTACTGAAATTGATGATAGGCAGTGGGATATGTGAACATTATCACAGCCTGATGACCTTCACATCGTTTCTTCAATTAAGCTAGGATTAGTATAGAGTTTACACCTCGCTAGACTTGCAGAGGAAATCATGGCTGCACTACAGCCTGTTCTTCAATTGAGGGTCAGAGAAAGACAAAGACAGAGACGACCATGAAGTAGACTGGTGACTTTAAATGCCTTCATCAGACAGCATCAAACCCCCTTGGATATCCTTGATGACATGGCTATAATAAGGCGATACCGTCTGCCAAGAGAACAAATAGCCCAATTGCTAAATAGCATTGGACCTCAGCTGATGCATGCCACCAGGAGAAATTTTGCCTTGTCCCCTGAAATCCAACTCCTATCAGCCTTGAGATTTTATGCAACAGGCAGTTTTCTCCAGGTACTTGGTGATGGGCTTGGACTAAGTAAGGCATCAGTTTCAAGAGCTGTTCAA
Source organism: Carassius auratus (assembly GCF_003368295.1). Classification (NCBI taxonomy): domain Eukaryota; kingdom Metazoa; phylum Chordata; class Actinopteri; order Cypriniformes; family Cyprinidae; genus Carassius; species Carassius auratus. The sequence continues at coordinate 25,906,099 of NC_039272.1, forward strand.
GCGGTCACCAATGCATTACTTCCACTAGCTGTGGAACACATTCAATTTCCAGCATCAAGACAGGACATCACAGAAATACAACAGTATTTTTTAACACATCATCACATCCCACAGGTCATTGGAGTGATCGATGGTACCTTGATCCCTATCCTTACACCATCTGTGGATGGCCATGTATATATATGCCGCAAAGGCTATGCAGCTATCAACTGCCAGGTGATCTGTGACCATAAGGGTTTGATTACAGACATTGTGGCAAGGTGGCCCGGAAGCACACACGACTCCTTCATGTTCACCAATTCATCTGTTGGTCAGGAGGCACAAAACTTACAGGGACAGTGGATGCTGCTTGGGGCCATATCTCTTCACGCCTGTGGCTAATCCTATGAATAACAGGGAGACAAATTTCAACGAGGCACACCGTGTTGCACGTAGTATTGTGAAACGCACAATAGGGAGGTGGAAGATGCGCTTTCGGGCAATTCACCAGTCCAGCGGTGGTCTTTTGTTTGCTCCACAAAAGTGCTGTGCAGTAATAATAGTAACAGCTATGCTGCACAACATTGCAGTGCAGATGAGAGTGCCCTTACTTAACAGGGAGGAAGATGAAGAGGTGGAGGAGGAGGAGGAGGAGGAGGATGTGGAGGACGAAGATGGCATGGGACCACATGGCCAACCAAGAAATGCCCAATACATGGCTGGTTTTCGTGCACGTCAGCAAGTCATTGACAGACTTTTTTGAATTCATTCCTACTTTGAAGCAAATTTCCCACATAACTTCTTTTATGATTTTTTTTTGTTCATTCATTTAATTTAGATGTGTTTTTTTAGCTTGTTTTCCCCTTTTTATTTATTTCATTTATAAATTCATGTAAACAAAAAACGAGTACAATAAAGTGTACAATAAAGTACAATCAAAATCTTATTATATTACTCGCGTTGCAGTGTGTTAAATCTAGATAAAAGTGTAATCTGCCGGTTGTCCTGCAGGTGTCCTCATAAATCTTTCTTCTTACGATGTACTTGGGGATGTACGATTACTCCAGAGCACTCGTAGATCTACGAAGATTTTCAAGTGCTACTTAAGCTACGATGCTTTTGGGAAACAGACCGTAATATTAAGATCAATCGTACGATCGTTTTTACCATCAATTTAGGCTTACGATGCTTTTGGGAAACGCAGCCCAGAACCACACACCAAATCTGCAAATCTATACACTTATTCTCAGCCTGACTCAGTTTTCAATTTCATACAACACTTTTTGGTTGATGGTTTTCTTTTCTTTCATACTGTGTAATACTGCATTCACAAACACAAATGCTTACAGTAAAAAAAAAAAAAAAATGTTTGTATTCAATCTTGCTTTTGTGTATACTGTGAATCTAGCAAGATCTCTCTGCCAATTACTTTCAATCCTGTACAGAAATGTGCGGACCTCACAGGTTTTGTGAAGTTTAAGAGCTTTAGGTTTTGAATAACTGTGTATATATGATATTAGATGTGAAAAATTTTGCATTTTGTGTGTGCAATTCTTGTATTTGTATGTGAAGTTTTATAAAAAAAAGAAAAAAAAAAGAAAAAGATGCAAAGTTTTGAAAATGTGTGTAAGCAGTTGAAAGAAAACTGTAAAAAAAAATAATAACAGTTCATAAATAAAGTATAATGTAAATTTACTGCCTTGTTTTATTATTTTGGTATAAATGTTTTTGAAAATCTAAAAATGCAGAAAGTTTCCTGTGATGGGTAGGTTTAGGTATAGGGTTGGTCTAGGCAGGGCGGTAGAAAATATAGTTTTTACAGTATAAAAACCTTACCCCTATGGAATGTCTCCATAAAACATGGATGTGTGTGTGTGTGTGTGTGTGTGTGTATGTGCTCTTGTTTTTGTGAAATATCAGGACACAACTCTGTATGATATATAGGTATGACACAGGTATTACAAGGAGAGGGTGACTTATGAGGACATAACCCATATCCCCATTTTTCAAAACACTTTTAAATTACTGTATACAGAATTATTTTATTTTATTTTATTTTATTTTATTTTATTTATTTATTTATTTATTTATTTATTTATTTATTTATTTATTTATTTTTTTTTTTTTATTTTTTTTGAGAAAGTAAAAATTCAAAACGTTTTTGGTGAGGGTTAGGGTTAGGTGTAGGGTTGGTGTAGGGCCATATAATATACAGTTTGTACAGTATAAAAACCATTACGCCTATGGGATGTCCCCACTTTTCACAAAAGAAAAACCAGTGTGTGTGCTTTTCATAAATGGTAGCTTTATTATTTCAGAGAGTGTATGTGGATAAGTGTGTTTGTACTGTTACAGCTGTCACTTAGTTTGATTTTACCTAATGACATTCATGAATTTAATTTTATGTGTAGCCTATCTTAAAATGTTGAAGGGACACTGTACATTTGACAGATTTCATTTTTGACGGGTTTGTATTGAACTTTGTGTTCGTATTTCATTGGATCCTCTGGGAATTTTCTCTTGTTGAGATCAGTCAACTCCGCCTCCTACCTGCCAAGCGCTCACAGTTACTGCTGGTAAGAGCATCGATGCGCCCGGTATTCGCGCTCTTCTGTTGACAGCACGCACTAACTGGCTTTTAAAGTTAGACGTAAGACCAGTAATCTAGTATATTTTACCAATAAAAAGATACACTAACGTTTCACGATTCACGATTCAGTCAAGTGAAATTCTTCAGCATCGTGAACACTAAACGCTCTTGCAGAAACGAGTACGGACAGTTTGAGACTGTGTGGGGAAAAGATGCTAAACATCAAGAAGTTGTGGATATAAACGGACAGAAGAACAGAGCTTATTCCTAATATCCTATGGCTTGAAGGTGAGGTGCATGTTTTAAACAAATGTATTCAGTTGTTTTTCCTCTAAAACAAGCTCTGCTTGAATAAAACGATGAGAGAGATTAATTACCTTTTAAGGCAGGTGCTTGCCATTGCTTCTGTATGTACAAAAATAAGTTAGTACAGCTTAACTTTTGGTTGGAATACATAAAAATGCGTTTTCTGATTACTGCAACTGAAGTAGGCTATAGACTGAGCGAATTCATGTAAAATTTATGGGGGAAACAGCTGTGGTTTCCAGAAATTAAGGTATTATTGTTTGCCATTTGGTGCCTGTATATTTCAAAACCAAATAAGGTCAAAACCATATATAACATATAATGTTCATATTTAAACCTATACGAACTACAAAAATATGTTTGTATTTTAAAATTCACAGAAAGCACAGTAATAACAGCATTAAAATAATGTAATGAAGACCAACTAAACTTCAGAAAATAAAATTTAACTTAAACACCACAATGTGCAATAAAACAAGCATAAATATAAGCATGTAATAAAATATAATCAGAATAATTTTGTGTTCACTATAGATAATAAGATTTCTCCTATTTTGCTGAATGCATTAGAATAAAACATGTATTACCTTTTTGAATATAGTATAGATTTTTATAGTAGCCTAAATTATAAAAATCATTCTTTATACTTCAAAAAAAAAAAAAAAAAAAAAAATCTAAAAAATATTGTATTTTACAGTAAAATTCGATGTCCTTTGATCTAATGTTTCACAAAAAAAAAAAAAATGTTTTATCATGTATTAAGCACATAGTAGGATGATGGAGTTAATGGATGTGTGAGAAGAACAGATTAAACATTGTTCAGTAAACAGAGAGGTAAAGAGCAGTTTATATGAACCCAGACATTATTCCAAGAGCTTTTCCAGAGGGAAAAACACATTCAAGTCTGCTGTATGTTGATTTATTCAATTACATAATCACTTGTTAATTATCTCTATATATAAGCAACTAACACGCAACTGGAGCATAATTATTATTATTATTATTTTTTTTTACATTTTTGGCACTTTACTAGAGCACACGGACAGACAATTGATGTGTCTTGATGTCCTTCTTCTACTAATCTACTAAGTCGCCTCATCTTAGACAGTAGGCAAAGTGAGTCCATTGGCTGCCCAGAAAAATCTGTGCTAAATAATTTACATCCATCCAGTCAGGAGGGATGGTGTTCATGTGTTTATATGTGCTGCTCTGTGTACAGATCATAATAATATTCTAGAACCTGCTGATTTTCTGTAATATTCTTCTTAGCAAGAGTGGAATGTGTGAAACTCACTTGGTTTGACATGATGAAGAAAATATGATGAATGCAATTGTTTGCCTCTGCTACAAAAACTGATCTCTCGATTAGAATAGCCCTTCATTGAAGAATTCAAAGCACGCATAAAGCACATGAGAAATACTGTGCGTTTATGTGGAAAAATGAAAGTAACCGAAAATATCTATGGGAGACTGTCTCCCCTGGGGCTTCCTGCGTGTAGAGGTGTGGCTCTGAGAGCATTTTCTTGACATTTCCATGGAGGAAGAGGCAGACACCACAGACTGCCCTTTCGTTATTTACCAGAGCCTGTCTTAGGGGCTTGTAAAAAAGGGGGTAGTGTTTTACAAAAGCTTTAAACAAGACAATTTTAAACCTTTTAGAACAAGAAACGCAGGTGAACCACATTCATCTGACAATTAGTTATACTGATCAAAAATATTCCTGGCATTGTTGCAAGATTCAGCTAGAATTAAAGACATGGCAACAGATATCAGAGGCTGATGGCCATGTTGTGTATCTCCATGCCAGATGCTGGGCTCTGACAGCAACATTTAGTATTGAGTTTAGTGTACAGACTGAAAATACAACCTTAAAGGCAAGCCAATAAAATCTTTAATTTTATGTTCTTTCTTTGGAAGTAGTAAACTCGGACAGACTATTGTGGAAAAAAAAGGCAGATTTTAACATAGCACATTATGTTCTAAATATATTTGGTAGCAGATGGAATAGACATTAGAAATGCTGAACAGAAGACATCTCAGAAAATTGGTGCCCTGGAAATGCCACTGCTGTGATTTTGGTTATAACTGTACAGTTCACAGTAGGTTGCAAATTAAGGACTAAAATGAACAAGGGTCAAAGTGTAATGCAAGACTATATACCTTTAAACCTCTGATTATGACATCTAACTCATAGGAAACACCATTTTAATAACTAATATTTGAATCAGACAAAATCTTTCACGAAATTTCTAGCTTTGTGTTTACCTTACTATGTGATTTTGTTTAATCAAGAGGACAGGACAGAGACCATGACTAATCTTATGGATCATTACCATGGGCAAACTTAAATAAATTCTGTCTCTAAAATGTGCATGCTTCAGCAAGTGCAGGCCCAGCTGGAGAGTCGATTAGACATTTTACGGCAATGTTAAACTCAAAACTATTATGCACATTTCTAGAAGAAACTTCTCCACAGGTCAGGTCTAGGACAAACAGCTCTCAAGTTAGATCAGAGGAAATGTTGAATTCAAAATAAAGTATGATTATTATTTCAATTAAAATGATAACTGTTAAAAGTATTTAATAGTGTGATATATGTCATTGAAGAAAAATCGAATGTCTTTTACATAAGTGACATTTGACATCAGTGCAGATTTTCAGTGAAGAACTGCTGAATTGTCATGCTGTTAAGGCCGGTTCACACCAAGGAAGATAACGATAAAGATATAGTTCTAAAAATCATTCTCAATATTAAAGAAAAGCAGAGTCCACACCACAGCTATAACAATAAATTGTAACAATATTGTTGGAATCACTTCTAAAACTATTTTGTTCCAGCTGATGAATGATAAAAACATTGACAGCCAGTCTGAATCCATCCTGCTGTCTTGAGCTGGAGAATTTAAAGTGCGCTGAGTATAAACAGACAATATCGTCAGCTGGTGTGGATGCTAATATTGTTATCTTTATAGTTATTGTTCTTGGTGTGAATAGGAATAAGTCATATTGACTACTTTAATTATGATTCAGGTACAGTCACTGTGAGATGAAAAAACAGAAAATAAAAAAACAAGCTTTTACACTGTTTGAAATTTCAATATTTCATTTTTATTTATTTTTCTTTTAGAACATTAAATTTTTTATGGTATGTTAATATGGTACATTTGTATAAAGGCATTTTTAATCAAATTAAAAAATGGCAAATGTCTTGCAGTATTTAACCATGCATTTACTGTATGCACTGGGGCTTTCATATTTCTGACATTGTACATAACAACTGCTATGTTGTATCTCTGAAGAGAGAAACGATTTTCATCACACAACTGTACTTAACTTCTGGTTGAATTTGATTCTGAACTAATTTCATGAGTGTTTCAAGAGATTTAACAAATGTGGAAAATCTAAAGAAAAAAAAAATAATTTCCTTAATTAATCTTTGAGGATTCATATTTAATTGGAATTTTGGGTAACTACTCCTTAATCCTTATTGGGTTAGTTCACACAAAAATGAAAATTGTATCATAATTGATTTACTCTCATGTGATTCCAAACCTGACAAACGGGAATTAATTTCAAACTATTTCGCGGGGAGCAGGGTTTGGATTGGTTTCCACTGGAAGAGCCCATCTGCAGCTGCCTGGATGAATAGTTCTTGCCGGGGTGCCGTCAAGCCCCTCGAGAATGAGCTTCACCCTGAGGTCCATTATGAGATCACCATTACTCCTCTTCATCCGTCATCACAACGCACACCCATGGCCATTGGCTGGAAGTCAAAGGCCACCCATCCCAACCCAAGCATGTAGGATGACTTCAGCGCTCGCTGGACGAGCCTACTCATTAGTTGGACCATCAGCCTCAGCGCTCCACTCTATGTCTGTCCTACAGGTCTTTCTGGCCAAACTTCTCCAGAATATAGATGAGTCTGGACCGGACCCTGCAGCTTTCGAGGATCTAGGCTGCGCGGCCATCCTGACTTTGTGTGCCACGAAGATGACGGCTCAGGCGATCGGCAGATCCATGGCCAGTCTTGTGGTGCTTGAGGGCCACCTATGGTTGTCCCTTATGGAGATCAAGGATGAGGATAAGGACCCCTTCCTCGACTCCCCGGTCTCCCCCTCTGGCCTGTTTGGATCTGCGATGGAAGGTTTCTTTGAGGGCTTCACTCCTGCACCAAAGACAATGTGTGTGTGGTACAAGGCGGCCTGTCACTCGAACCAACCCAAAACAGCATGCATTTCTTTGTTATTTGTTACCTGTCCTTTATTTTGACGGATAATTACTTTAGAAAAATATATTTGTACGCCCATTAGGAAATTGTTTTGTGTTTTATGAATCCTTTCCTTTTTTCTTTTTTTTTTTAAAATGTGAGGCACTGTATAATTTCACTCCCATTATTTAGGCCTAACTAAAACAAGAAAATAATAAATTAAACCTGGCCATGATTTAGCTAAATCATTGAAACTGATTAATAAAACGTCCTCACATATAAACTCATTATAGTTAGCAAAGTGCAATGATAAAAAAAAAAAAAAAACTTCATTAATTTAATAGCTTCAGGGGTTTTAAAGGGAGCTTTCTTTACACGCTTTCATATAATTTGAGTAAAAAAAAATAAAAAATTGCTGGCGAATTTAAATGTAGGGTGCAAGATTTGTGCAGAGCACAAGATGCTGAGTGTGACACAAACTAACATTGTAATATGCTTTGAGTGTTTTTAATATTAATATTAGCATTGTAATATGCTTTAATAATCTAGTGCAGATCTAGATCGTTTATTTTAAGTAAATCAGGATTATTTGAGGAGGCTAAATTGATCAAATGTGATCAACAAAAAAAATGTCAAATTAATTTTCTAACAATTATCAAGGATTTCATACTGTTATATTACAATGTTATTATTGATGTATTTTGTTATTTGATCTCAGTTTACAAAACAACATATAATTCCAGTCTGTTTGCAAAACTGTCCCTTTGCACCACCTGGCAGTAGTTTTGTGAATGTCTTTAACACGCGACTGACTTGCAGTTAACGCCGTGGCCCTGCAGCGGTGGTACACGTGGTGGTAGAAGTCATTTTGATTGTCCACCTATTGTATTGCCTGGATCTTCTCTCCTTGAAGTGCTTCTTTATTCTGGTAGAGTGCCTTTTAGAATGGGCTCAGCTCAACTTGTGTTCGCTACGAGCAGCGCTTGTGCCGGGTAGGTAGAACCAAGGAGAAGGCATGCTATCTCGGAGCAATGTCACCTCAGAGGACGGTTCAGAGACTCTGGGAGATCTTCAGCAAGGCAGAGGTTGACCTCTTTAGCGTCAGGGGATGAAGGTCAATGAACAGTAGCGGCTCGAAGGGAGGATAACCTCCTCGTTCCCACAGGTAAACAGGTGAATCAGGGAACAGTAACACAAGGTTCTGTTGGTGGCTCCACTCTAGAGAAACCAACACTGGTTTGTAGCATTGTCTCGGCTGCTGTCAGCAGCTCCGCGGCCCATGTCCCTGAGATGAGATCTCCTCTCTCAGGCGAACAGAATGATATGGCACCTCCAGCCCAAGCTGTGTGTTCTTCACCTCTGGTCTCTCAATGGGAGCCTACGAACCTCCCAGAGAGCATGCTACATACAATATCTCAGACTAGAGCACCCTCTACAAGGTGGCTTTATGCCCTTAAATGGTCTGTCTTTTCCACCTGGTGTACCGCCCTTGGCACAGACCAAATTTCCTGCAACATATCTCTGATATTGTCCTTCCTGTAAGAGCTGTTGGATAAGGGTCGTTCTCCCTCCATGCACAAGGTCTATGTAACAGACATAACAGCCTCACATGCTCCTATAGCTGGCCAGTCAGTGGGCAGAAACAACCTAGTTGTTAATTTTTTGAGGGTCTAGGAGGCTCAACCTGCCTCGTCCTATCACAGTCCCTACATAGGACCTGCCCTCTGAAGAAACCCTCCCTTCAAACTGCTACAGTCCTTTGACCTTCATCCCCTGACACAAAAAAAATGCTCTGCTTCTGGCTTCTTTAAAGCTTATGGAAGATCTGCAGGTGATCTTGGTGAGCCCCACCTGTCTTGAAATTTGGCCCACCGACTCCAAGGTTGTCCTGAATCCAAGGCATGGTTATGTACCTAAAGAGCTCTCAACAGGTAGTAGCTCTTTCAGCGCTTCCTCCTTCGGAGCAGGACCAAAATCTGAATTTACCTGTCAGGGCAATGATAATATATTGAGCATTCCACCCCATTCAGGCAGTCGGAACAGCTTTTGGTATACTTTGGTGACCGCACTAAAAGTCTCCAGTCAATAAGCAGAGACTTTCAAAATGGATAATCGATGCTATCATGCTAGCATACTTTTCTTTGGGCCAACAATGCCCAATGGGAGTAAGAGCCCACTCAACAAGAGGCATTCCCTTTTCTTGGACTTGGTCTAGTGGTGTTGTCCATTGTAAAAATTTGTGTGGCGGCCGGCTGGGCCTAGCCGTCCACATTTACCAGGTTTTATAATCTGGATATTCCGACTTTACAGGCTCGAGTCCTTTCTGCCTAAACAGTAGGGGTGCTCCGATCAAGATCGGCCGATCGTTAATGCGCATCTCGTCAGTAAAGCCGGTTCTCTAATCAGCGGTTAATTCCATCAGGTGCGTGATTTCACATAGAGCAGCTGTTACTACACAGAGCCGTTGTTAACTGAAAAGATGCACCAAAAAACGCTCAAAATGAAGTGGATTTGCGCATCTACTCTATTAACACCGGCTCTGTGTAGTAACAGCTGCTCTATGTGAATTCATGCACCTGATGGAATTAACCGCTGATTAGAGAACCAGCTTTACTGACGAGATGCGCATAACGATCGGCCGATCGTGATCGGAGCACCCCTACTAAACAGACTTACTCTGGTCGTATGGCAAAATCATTGCTTCAGGCATTTGTGTTCCCTACAAAATACTTGGTTTCTTTGGGCCCCATTTGATACTCAAGGCAAGTTGAAGTATTAATTGTTCCTCTAGCATAGCACAGTGGAATTATACTGGTTCCCTATAGCGTTTTAGCAGACACAGTATGAGTGAAGTATCGAGAGTGAAAGTACTCGTTTACTAACGTAACCTCGGTTTCCTGAGATATTGGAATGAGTACTGCACTGCTGGCCATGTTATTTAGCTGTACAACTCAGCCGTCGCTTCAGTCGAAGTAACATGAGGATATTATGACAAAGTGCCCACTTATATAGCCAGATGGCCCACCCATTCTGGAGGGCTCTGGCAGGCTTTGTCGCCATAGGCTCGGGCAGATGCACTGTCGAGCCATTGGTTAACTTTTTAATTCACTGCACGAACCAATGGCCGTGCTGTTACACTCTGATATTGAAAAGGCTTCACTATTCATAGAAAAGTGAGCTTCCCCACAGAGTCTTTGAAGACGCATTATCCGTTACGTAACCAAGTATGTTTTTAAAAAATAGATCAAGTTGCTTTACCCATGAAAAAAAAACTTAAAACACTGGCCAGGAAGTCATCAGGGGTGTTCAAGCCCCATATTTTCATTCATTTCATGCTGTTTCCCATTCGCTTGTAGCAAGAGAGGTCTTGGTTGACCCTTGAGGCTAGAAGACACCATGCTATATTGGAAACAGTCAGACGCTGCTCAAGACATGGTTGTTTGGATACAGCATGGGTACACAGTTCTAATGAGCTCATCTGAGGCTTGTTATATTGCTTCTCCTCTGCTGCTCTCCAAGAAGCAGACATATCTACAGTTTCCCTAATGGTTGCTTCAGAATGAATGAGTGCTGGTCAGAACTGGAATACTGAAATAATGTAGGTTTGACACACATTGATTTTATCTAACAAATACAGCCTTACTCTTAGTGCATTTATTCAATTCAGATTATGCCTCCTTCATTACATTAAACATTTGATTACTTGAGGGTGGTGCAGACACTGTGACCTTTGGGATAAATTGATTTTTTCATCATGAAATGCCAAGGTAGTAATTGTAGAACGAAGCATAAAAATTAAATCACAAAACCTTGAAAGTTAATTTTCAATTAGGTCTAAATATAATGACTTTTGTTAATTGCTTTTTACAAAAGCTCTTAATATAGTTTTTTTTTGTCACTATAAACTGCAAATGTTTCCATGTGGCTCAACTTATGTATCTTACCCCACTCTACAAACTACATGTACCTTAAAATTACATTATCATGAGAATAATTTAAAGATCTTTTCATGTTAATGTGAAAAATCTAAAAATAGAGTTTTAAATTGATTGTGCCCTGCTAATATAACTGCACAATGACCATTATCATAATATCATGCTTCCAACAGCCAGTTCAATGGAAATACATTTATTTTAACCTCCATGTCTAGTTTGCTGAATTGAATCTGGCAAAACACTATGTTTTCTTGGCTAGTAATCCAGCTATGACATATGGCGAAACAGTGTGGTCAGTGTATTATTTTTTTTTTCTCTTCTTTTTCAGAAGCACTCTGCTACTCATACATAGTATTTATATTGAACTTTTTAAACTAAGAGATGAAGAAAATTCCTTACTGATTTGTACTTTTCAACACTTACAGTGCATGTTTATTTAGCTTCAATTATTTTTTAAGTTAATTGACAACATGAAGTTTAGAAAGTCAGTTGTACCGTTATATAAATGCAGTTTGGTATGTGACTTAGCAGGGTTGTTAACAGAGAGAATAAGTAGAAATTGAAATATTATTTAAAATCACTGAGCCAACCTATATAAATACATTTTTATGAGTAGAACAATTTTTTTATGTGTTAAATCAGGTATAAATAGCTTTAAATGTAACAATGCTACTTTTTTGTGTACTTTTAATAGTGGAGTTTCAAAATATGTGTTTTTTTAAGTAGTATTAAAACCCTTGTATAGGTGTACAGTATCTAAGAATTGATAGTGCCTTACTGATTTTTTTTATTTTTTATTTAAATGCATGTTAATATCATGGCACAATGCTCATTATTATAATCTCATTATTCCAACAGCTTGTTAAATGAAAATTCTATTTAAATTAACCTTCTGTCTGTGTTGAGGTTACTTTGGTGTATCTGGCAAATATCTCAACCATTTCAGAAAACAATTGAAGAGAACTATAGAGTCATTATGTCTCAGCGTGACGTGCAGGGTCAGCAGCATAGGTGACATCTCTTACATCGAATGAAACTGACTGGTGACGGTTAAATGTTAAGAGATTTCCACATTTTCACAAAGGTCATTGTGCTTCGTTGTAGATTGAGGTGCAGCTGCTTGTTCAACATTAACAGTGGAAGATACATTTGGAATATGTCTATGAATTCATCCAGCAGCTTGAATGCAGCCATACCTCTTGCACAGATGCCAATGCTAATGATCTGATGTCAGAGGTGCAGGTGGTTTTTCAAGTTTAATTTCAATATCAATAGGCTGAAAGGAGCCATTTTCAATATCCATTTCTGTTGTAGTGTGTCTCATCATATATTGCTAGAAAGGATGCAATATGTTTTATCGTTTGTGTGTTTGATATACAAAGTGTATCGCTAAATGCAGGAAAACCCATCACTCATGATCTTTCATCAAGGTTTAGCACCTGCAGATTTATCTGCGTATCTTGATTTGAACAGTGAATTTTGCAAAGCCTTGTCATTTTAATTGGAAAGACTGTCAGTCAAGATCCTTAAATATTGAATGGACTGGTAACTCAATACACCATAAGAGATACAGAGGAAAATAGTGCTGTCAATTGTTTTTCAGAAACTCTACACTAATGTCCTATACACAATTTATAAGGATGTTTTTATACTCAAAGATTAAAAAAAAAATTGCTTACTGATTTTGATTTGGTAGTACTTATAGCCCCCATTCATTTCTAGCTCTATAGAAAACTGAAATGTACTGCAGATTGAAGTCATTCTGTTAGGGTGTAAATCGTCTTCTTTTATCCGAAAAACTCAATGTCTAGCAGAATTGCTAAATGCTTGTAATCATTATTGTCCCATTATTCCATTATTATTCTATTATACTAATCTAATTGTCTGCTGTTATAATAACTAGCATGGGCCCGGTTCCCCGATAACGCTCACTCTTAGCGCCCTAAGAAAACCTCGAATTAGTTGGCATCGATTGCTCAGGAATCGATTTTCCACTTCACACGAAGGTGCAATACAGCGTTAAGAAAGACAACACGTTCTATGCAAATGAAACATTCCTCAAATTATTACAGTAACATTTATTTTAACATAGTTTAAGTTATCAGTAGAATTTAGACTATAAATTAAATGATCAAATGGTCAGTAATATGTTCACACGATATGTTGTGGCGGATAGACGGTATCCCATTGTGCCACTTGTGCCGCTTCTTGACATAGGTTTAACGACTTATAAAAAATTATATAATACACTTTTATATTAATAGTAAGGTACTTTACAATCAGAATTTATTGGCAAACAGCTGCAGTTACTTCTGTTTAATGCGGTATTGAATGCAATTGGTTTATGTTTTCAATTAAAAGCAACCTATCTACAATGAACAGAGAGAGAGAGAGTTAGATAAAAAAAAAATATGCTGGGGAAGCAACGTAAAGAAAGGCACCAAGCCTCTCATCAGAGGAACTTGAAGTTTTGCTGGACCTTGCCACCAGGTCAGAGATCACACCCCTATGGTCCACTATAACCTGCACGTTTATGGCTGCGTATCCCTTTCGCGATATGTACGCCTGATCAATCACTGATGGATTGGCGATAATGATGAGTGTGCCATCCACCAGGATGTAATCCCCGGCATGGCGCAGAAGGGCGTGGTGATAGTGTCTTGATTAGGCCGTAGCCCTCTCCCACAACCTCAATGAATCTCTCAGTTGCAAAAAAAATAAATAAAATAAACGTAGTGCTGGGCTTCAGGTCTTAAAGCAAAATTCCACTGCGTTTGCCTGGCAAGCGCAGGTCTGAGGAGGTCCAGCAGCTCCATAATGAGCTGTCTTGGGAGGCTATTTTTTTTATATAGCCACGTCAGGCAAAAGGTCAAAAGGGCTTAAGTTTTGCCGAATTAAAAAATTTACATGGACTAAATGGCTCCACGTCCGGCTCCGTCTTTCATTCAATCCAAGCCATAGTTGGTCGCTTACTGGACACCACCATGCTTACCCATTTATAGATCTTAGCCATTTAGAACCTAATTGTTTGCCAGATTTTAATTATCAAAAGTGATTGCCAATTCGCTTTAATTACATTACGAAAAAGCCTAGGCTAATTACCACCATATTAGTTCTGATACCATATAAAGTCAACTTCATAAATAGGCCTCTATCCATTGCGAACATAATTTATTATGACTCTTAAAATGTCCATAACATTAAATCATTGTTGAGCCACAACTTTGTCAACATACCATAGTTTGACTTGTACTGCGCTGCGCTGATTTCTAAAGACTGCTGTACAGTAGCATTTGGAGCTCAAACAACGCTAAGAGAGAGCTTACAAATGGTCCAGACCAACCTTACGAAAGTGTGACTTACAGAAGATATACTTAGCGTACGAACGTGTCGGGAATCGTGCCACAAGGTTAAGAGAGAGGTTAAGGAATAGGTTAAGAACTACTTAGCGATAAGCACGTTTTGGGGAACTGGGCCATGGTTATTAATTGTAAACCTTACTTATGAGCTTTAAAGTCACAATGAAACAGAAGCAGCAATCTTTTTTTGAGTATTGTGACATATATCTGAGAGTAACAGATTATCAAAAAATAGGAAGAACTGTAGGGTGAGGACTTGGTTCTATACACCACTTGTACCAACTTTAGGCCGATTTTTAACTTAGTAAGTGATCATGGACTTTGCTGTTTTATTACTTTCATTTTTATCTTTTTAATGGGATGTTTACATTATTTAACGATATTTGAAGGCTATATGCTAATTAATATTTTACATTTTAATTATATATATATATATATATATATATATATATATATATATATATATATATATATATATATATATATATATATTTTATATATAATTTTTTAAAAAGCTAAATAAAATACTTTTACAATAGTTCTTATATGGTACCCATATTAGTATCAATAACTGTTGAATTTGATAGGTATTTGGTATTCAGATTTTACAAAACAATAGAGACACATACTTTATTAAAGGGGTCATATGACGTACAGTATTGTTCAAAATAATAGCAGTACAATGTGACTAACCAGAATAATCAAGGTTTTTCGTATATTTTTTTATTGCTTCGTGGCAAACAAGTTACCAGTAGGTTCAGTAGATTCTCAGAAAACAAATGAGACCCAGCATTCATGATATGCACGCTCTTAAGGCTGTGCAATTGGGCAATTAGTTGAATTAGTTGAAAGGGGTGTGTTCAAAAAAATAGCAGTGTGGGATTCAATCACTGAGGTCATCAATTTTGTGAAGAAACAGGTGTGAATCAGGTGGCCCCTATTTAAGGATGAAGCCAACACTTGTTGAACATGCATTTGAAAGCTGAGGAAAATGGGTCGTTCAAGACATTGTTCAGAAGAACAGCGTACTTTGATTAAAAAGTTGATTAGAGAGGGGAAAACCTATAAAGAGGTGCAAAAAATGATAGGCTGTTCAGCTAAAATGATCTCCAATGCTTTAAAATGGAGAGCAAAACCAGAGAGACGTGGAAGAAAACGGAAGACAACCATCAAAATGGATAGAAGAATAACCAGAATGGCAAAGGCTCAGCCAATGATCACCTCCAGGATGATCAAAGACAGTCTGGAGTTACCTGTAAGTACTGTGACAGTTAGAAGACGTCTGTGTGAAGCTAATCTATTTTCAAGAATCCCCGCAAAGTCCCTCTGTTAAAAAAAAGGCATGTGCAGAAGAGGTTACAATTTGCCAAAGAACACATCAACTGGCCTAAAGAGAAATGGAGGAACATTTTGTGGACTGATGAGAGTAAAATTGTTCTTTTTGGGTCCAAGGGCCACAGGCAGTTTGTGAGACGACCCCCAAACTCTGAATTCAAGCCACAGTACACAGTGAAGACAGTGAAGCATGGAGGTGCAAGCATCATGATTTGGGCATGTTTCTCCTACTATGGTGTTGGGCCTATTTATCGCATACCAGGGATCATGGATCAGTTTGCATATGTTAAAATACTTGAAGAGGTCATGTTGCCCTATGCTGAAGAGGACATGCCCTTGAAATGGTTGTTTCAACAAGACAATGACCCAAAACACACTAGTAAACGTGCAAAGTCTTGGTTCCAAACCAACAAAATTAATGTTATGGAGTGGCCAGCCCAATCTCCAGACCTTAATCCAATTGAGAACTTGTGGGGTGATATCAAAAATGCTGTTTCTGAAGCAAAACCAAGAAATGTGAATGAATTGTGGAATGTTGTTAAAGAATCATGGAGTGGAATAACAGCTGAGAGGTGCCACAAGTTGGTTGACTCCATGCCACACAGATGTCAAGCAGTTTTAAAAAACTGTGGTCATACAACTAAATATTAGTTTAGTGATTCACAGGATTGCTAAATCCCAGAAAAAAAAAAAATGTTTGTACAAAATAGTTTTGAGTTTGTACAGTCAAAGGTAGACACTGCTATTTTTTTGAACACACCCCTTTCAACTAATTGCCCAATTGTACAGCCTTAAGAGCGTGCATATCATGAATGCTGGGTCTTGTTTGTTTTCTGACAATCTACTGAACCTACTGGTAACTTGTTTGCCACATAGCAATAAAAAATATACTAAAAACCTTGATTATTCTGGTTAGTCACATTGTACTGCTATTATTTTGAACAATACTGTATCTAAAAAGAACATTATCCCTGCTCGACAAGACAAAAACATTCAAAATAATAAAACCCATTATAAATGAAGATTAAACCATGACAATCAAAACGACAATCAACAACCACTACTCTTAACTTTTAAAAAGAATATCGCTTTGGATTTGATACTTCAGTCTTTGCAACTTTACAGATCTGTTTTGTGCATCAAGAGCTTGATACACTCCAAAGTAGAGGTTGACCGATACAGGTTTTTCACTGTCCGATGCCAATATTTATAAATCAGGGCAGCAGATGGCCGATATATAATGCAGATTTTTTTTTGGCCAATGTGTTTGACCGATTTTCATCTTCCCCCCCCCCTTCATCTCAGAAAAGTGAGTTTTAGCATATTATCATTGCAGGGTACAAGATGGTAATAGTAGTGTTAACCCAATTTGGAGTAATAATACATGACTCAAAACTTAAACACCTTCTCAAAACAGTTTTGAAGCATCCATTGAGTTTCCGTTTATTGACAGACAACAGTGTTTCCCAGAGACTGCAGGTTAATTCAGTGCCAGCAGGAGGCGCTGTTAGAGCTGTTTCCCCAGTAACGGCTGTAATCTGTAATCTTTATCAGGCATTACAGGAAAGACAAAATTAAAATGACATCAAAGATTTTCTGAAGACAGTCGGTTCTTTTTAAAGATACATTCATATGCAAACACCTGCACTTCATTTTAATTTTGAAACGTGAAGCGCTCATTTTATTTAACAAAATAAAATCCTTTTGGAAAATCTATTTGTGGTCTCTGTTTTGATATAGTGACTAGCCGTCACAAATTACTAAATGTATACAATGCTATTAGTCAAATGGCCATAGTGATAACAAAAATAAAAGATGACATTGTGGAGGATATTGTCGGACATACATACACATTTCATGTGGAAAGTAAATGTGCATGTTCTAATCAGCCCAGAAGTTTCGTCTGAATTGAACGTGTTTTTACTTTCACATGAAAATAACTTGTTGCACTTATGTATATGGTAACTTTCCGGCATCAATTCCAGTAGGGTAAGACATCATTTTTTTTGTCATTAGCTGAAGCTGTGTGTGTGTGAACAAGCCTGCAAGCCTGCTGAAAGGTATGAGCTGCTCCGTCTCTCACGCAGCCTCAGAGGGAGTTTCGCAACAATGCTTAGCTGCCCGCAGGTGCGCCTGCCTATAAATCGGCCTAATTTGCAGCACAGTCAACCGGTCAATCAACCGGTCGACCTCTACTTCAAAGAGAAAGGAAAAATTAAAAATTGCATAAATTGACCCCTTTAACATATACTTTGAGACTATGACTAGTGAATCTGGGGTAGACTCACTGCAGATTACTAGATATCACTAATACAGAACCTGACAAACGACAGCCATGCAAACATCACCGCTCAGTCATCAACACGTCGTTGCCATGAATTATTACACAAATGTTCAGTAAATGCAAAAAGAGATATGCCTAGCCTAAATATTGTTTTGACAGTGGCATCATAAAATGCTTGATAAGACTCCATACCATATGAAGGCTACAGTTAGCCTAGCTTAAGTGAACGCTAATGCTAACTAACGTTACCAACCTCCCTGCAAAACGGTTTCAGGTTACGTATGTAACTACAGTTCCCTGAGTAGGGAACGAGACACTGAATCCTCTAGGGGGCCACTTTGGGGAACACCTCGTCGTGACCCGTGTCTGGAGCATACAATGAATAAACACCAATTTGTTGGCCGGCGACAGCCTCCGAAGTCACTACCGGTGCCACTATAAATCAGGACCGGGAGAGCACGTCATTATCTTCTTCGTCTGAAGCTTGCGTCCGAAGCATGGCAGAGAGCTAGAGGACGCAGTGTCTTGTTCCCTACTCAGGGAACTATGGTTACATACGTAACCTGAGACCATTCCTTTTCGAGGGAACTTCGAACTGCGTCCTCTAGGGGGCACTTTGGGGAACAGTATACCCATGTCGCCATGCTGAGGGGAATGCAGGCCAGAATCATGACGAGCACTAAGTACCAACTCTACCATTTCCATGGGAGTTGCCCCTGGGACGTTTAGACGGCTGTCTGTGACAGTACCCCTTACGGCCAAAAAGGCCTAAGCTATATACCCAACTTAATTGTTAGGGCCTCGGCCCAGGGTAGAGCTGAAGGCTTGGAATCAGGAAAGATTCCTTTAAAGGGATACGGCTAAGAACCTAGCATTTGTACCAAGTCTTGCCTGTCACACAGGGGCTACCTTTGATGACTGGGTGAAGGAGGAACTGGAAACAGATGCGAGTTAATAATTTATTAAAGTAAGGCACACAAACAAGAGATCAGTAACAAGGCTGGGAAGACGACAATCCAAGATGGTGGGGAGACGGTGAGTAATCCAGGTGAAGATGGTGAGACGGCAGCAGGAGGGGATGGCACAGGAACTGCGGGGAATAGAGCCGAAGGTAAGTCTGGTGCTGAGTGATAGTGCGGAGACTGGATGAGGTTCCGGGAAAGACATGGACATCCAAACGCATACAACACTGAAGCAAAAAAACAAGGTAGCGACATTAAACAACGAACTCACAAACACAAGACGTGAGAAAAGCCAATATAAAGGGGATGAGTAATGAGTGACAGCTGTTGCTGATGACAATTAACGGAGACACCCACAAACTAATCAGTGCAGACGCGAAACACACAGACTTCACCACAAAGTGCAAACACCCCGACACTACCGCTAGCTTACGCATAAGCTTGCTGAAAGAGCTGTCTCAACAGTTCTCTAGTAGCAACACCCTGTTTAGATAGGTATCCGAGGATACATAGGTTGAGTGGTGCCCAAGATGAACGGGGCTGAGACTACACGTGCACACTTACCATAGCATGTATTTTCAAATACTGTTCTAAGGAGGGGCTCTCGTGGCACTCCGATAGAGCAGCTCATAGATGGAATGTTGCATCTCAAAACAGTATGATTGAGAGTCATCAACTCGATCTATGGAAAAAATACTGGAGCGCTCTGGGGTAAAAACAGAGAACTCCGTCTCATATGAGAGGAGAACTCCGAGCTCAGAGTAGCGCACTCATAGGTGACCCTTTTTTTTGGAAAAAGGGGAGTGCTACTAAATTATCACGAGAATCACCCAAATAGCCCCTCATGTTGAGAGAAGCGATGCTTGAGGTGTATAAACAAATACACACCGGCTGAATGGAGCCCAAGGAACCAAGGTCTAATCATCTCAAGAAAGGGAACAAAGCGGAGCGCGTAACCCTTATCGTACAAGATTTCAGAAAGTTTGCAGAGTCTTGCGTGCAAACTTACCACTTGTGGATTTTTAGAAAGTGCGCAAAGTGTTCACGTACACACTGACCACCATGTGGTTTTGAGAAAGTACACGAAGCTTAGCGTGTGTACTTAAAGAGCCAGTAAGATGAAAATTCTAAGCTTCCTATCACTGTTTATAAGTCCTGTACATTAGGTTTAAATCCATCCAAGGTTAAAAAACATTGTCATTTTGTCAAAATATCATTTTAAAATTACCTCAATTCTCAGAGATCCCCAAATGGTTCGCGCAAAGCTGTTCAAAAGATTCAGTTTCCTTAAACCCCACCTTTCTGTAGCATACTGTGTTCTGAATGGTCAACTAACATAACCAGTTTGGATTGGTTGTTCCGCACACACCTCCACAGTAAACTATGCGTTAGCACCTGTTTGTGGTGAATTATGTCTTATTCCTCTCATCGCGAAGCAAACAGTAAAATAAAAAAACTTGAACAGTCTCGCTGCTTTTTCTTCTGTGTGGGTGTATTCAAGCTGCGTGCTTTAGTTTGAATCTGAATAGCGCGTTCAGCGCGGGGGCTTGGTCACATTGGATATAACAAAGGGAGAGATGAAAAACAGACATCGCGTTGTTTTCATATGGATTACTTTATCACAGAGTATCTGTTGGCAGCACTTGTTTAGTTTTAAAGTAGACATGTCAAGCTATCTATAGATATCTCTCTCATGTCTCTTCATTGAATATTCATGGAGTTACACTTCATTTTAATGACGTGTTTGTACATGACGATCAGCACAAACAAAGGCTGCAGACAGCACACATACTGATAAGACGCTCGGGAGAAAACAGACACATAACTTCATAATCATACTTCACGTTGTGATTCGGAGATGCTCGTTGTTCTAAATAAAGTTGGTAATGAACCATTTTTTATGGCCAAACGCTTTGAAAATCCCGCTGTACTCACCGAGATTAGAAAAGCAGTCATCAGTGAAATGTTGAGAACACAACAAAAGGGATTTGTTGTACTGCTCTGGTATTGTGGTGAAAATGAATTTTAGCCATTGGTTCTTCTGATCTTCATTCTTTGGCAGTGAAAATAAAACAAACGGTCTCCTCGACATGATGCTCTCACACCAAACAGAGCGTCTGTGTGTGGGGGTGGGGCAGGTCAGAGTTCTGTTTCTCCCAACACGGTAGGCGGAGATTATTATGCAAAGTGCTCCTAGTGAAGTACATAGAGATGGGCAAAAGATTTGAAATCTATAACGACTCGTTTCAGCGATTCAGAGTCGACTCCTTACTTTAGAAGCCAATAACTTTATAAATCGTGTACTTTTTGGTTTAATTATTTGCACATTGTTTACACAGATGGACAGCTACATCATACACTGTAATACAGGTAATTTTTGATTTCCCATCTGTGTGGCTCTTTAAAGGTTCCTAAGCATTGCAGAGGTGCTGAATCTCACGGGAGAGGCAAGCTCAATTTTACAATCCTCAGGTGAAGGGAGGATCACCTGAGGCAGCATATACAAGAAGACTTCTGTAACTGCCACCTCCACTTCCCGGTAGATGCGACAGCACCCTTAAGCGGCCAGGAGACCCCACGGGGTGACCTGGCCAGACATCCATGAAATTCCCTGCAGTGCAGTGCCAAGCCTGATGATCAAGTAGGCTCACTCAGAAACCTGTGATCTTAGCCGCCTAATACCGGAACATGAAGCTGGATGGCTGCTGCTGGCGAATGTTTAGTAAACACTGTAACTGAGCACTGCAAAGGAAACTCACAGAGTTTATTAGTAGACACGTAACCACCAGCAATTAAATACACATTAGTATATTCAGAGAGGGTTACATTTACTCACCCACCCTCCTACACCGGAGCCCCGCTCAAGGGGCACCTCCTTTTAGTCTGGACCATCAGTCAGGTTGGTTGCTATGGACATAGAACCATAAAAAAACATTATAGGTCCAGCATAGGAGACTGTTATGCGAGAGGTTTCCACCTAACCTCGATCAGATGGAGAGCTGGTGGTTACAGGGGAATTAGGAAGGGGAGGATAAAAGCAGAAGTTAACACTCTGAAGTTGATTAACGCATATACGCGTTATGAGGCTATTTTCTCCAGACTCCAGAGGGTTAAAAATCCCCAAAGGGAACGAGTAGATACCTCTGTATCACTCCGATTCAGACGAGAACGCTGCCTCATCTAGATCATACCCCTTAGATTCTGCTTACCTCCTCGTGACCCACAATTCCTCTAACACTTTCCCGCAGGTGGGGGAGGAGCACGAGTTGCGACACTAGCCTTCTGTGCCCATCTTTGATCCTCAGATCGAGACAGGCCAGGACCCCTATGTTGTTTGGGCTCAGACCTGGACCTTCGTGGAATGAAGGATCTGAAAGCAGCAAAGCGCCCCTTGTCTCCCTGAACTTCTCAAATCGCCGCCTCAACGGAAATAACGAAAAGTTCAGAAGGCGAAACCTGAGCATCGAGCAGAAAGCATTTTCTTTCCTCCCAATGTCTGTTCATCCACAGATGTCTCTCTGCTGCCACCATGGCCGCCATAGTCCTGCCCATGCTGGAGGCGGCCTGCTTGGTAGCACGGAGAGAGATCCATGGTGCGGCGCAGCTCAGCTACCTGATCATAAAAAGGCCCCAGCCTCTATCCAGGTCTCTTAGCAGATCAGTCTGATATGCTTGAAGCACCAGCATTGTGTAGTAAAACCACAACCTGACCTGCTACCGAGTATGCCTTGCCATTTAAGCGAGATTATTTTTTGCTCAATAACATCCAACAGTTCTACATACGCAGGGCAGGAGAATTGAGAAGGCTCAGCCTCTGCTTCAGCAGAGAGACGAATGAGAGCGGAGCTTTTTCCATTGAAAAAATGATCACAATGCACACAGATTGCCTCCTCAAAGACATCGCGTGCATGCTCTTCACTCAAACAAATGACGCAAAGATCGCGTGTGTCATCGGGTGTCAAATAACGCCGACACGGATGCACACATCGTCTAAACGCTTGCTAGTTGTTCTTTCAGATGCACGCTTCAAACAAAACAGTCATTTGAAGATGAAGAAGATAATGACGTGTTCTCCCGGTGCTGATTTATACTCGCACCAGTAGTGACGTCGGAGGCTGTCGCCGGTCAACAAGTTGATGTTTTTTCATTGTATGCTTCAGACACGGGTCACGATGAGGTGTTCCCCAAAGTGCCCCCTAGAGGACGCAGTTTGAAGTTCCCTCGAAAGGGAACTCACCAAAACTTTGTAGGTCTTGTCCCTCATGCTGGCCCTTACAAAACCCACAGGCTGACCCTCGGCCACGCTACACTCAACTACATGACCCGATCTGAAGTGGGTTTTCACCTCTTTGAACACTTTTGTTTCCCTCCTTGAAAAAAGCCACCATGGCAGTCAAGGAGATCGTGATTGCACTGATAAGTCTACCATGCAAAAACGCAACACAGTTGTTGTTTTTTATTTTTTATTTTTTTTATTAATGATTAATTAATTAATGATTAATGATCTTCGGTCTTCACAGACCTTCACAGGGTTTAACGAGACCAATCAGATGCATCACTGTGGGATTGCATGGCACCAGCTGTTGGCGGGACTGTGATGCTCTATGTCAACACTGATATAACTTAAGGCACAATGAAATATCCAGAGTCAAGGTTAATCTGTTTGGTGACCTTCTATATAAAGATACCTTCTTATTGCGGTAAAAGGTTGTGTGTTGGACAAGGTGACATATATTACAGAGCAATTTTTACTGTTATGGGGTAAATACATAAAATAAATTGCTGCAGATACAAATTGATGCAGTTTATATATAAAATGACAACTAGTAGTGCTGAGGAAACTGAGGAAAACACTTATTGAAATTATTAAGATTATGGGAAGAGTTTTAGTTAAAAACTTTTTATAATAATAGAAAAGGACAGACTAAATACTCAACACAAAGCTATCATATGGATTCAGAAGACCTGGAAATAGTATGAAAGTCAAATGAAAAAGAGCAGCCTGAGGGTGAGTGGATGTTAGTGTGAACTTTCCCCATGTACATATGTTGTTGTTAACCTTTTTTAAGGGCATCCTATACCTGTACTAATGGAGCATAGCACTACCAACTATAAGGCCATGACTTTGACTCCCAGATCACAGAATGAACCTTGAATGCTCTGTAAGTGGCTTAAATGCATCAGAAAATGCTGTCCCCTCCTCTGAGGTTGAATTTGATACTTAAAATTAGATTTTAATCCTGGCAGGGTTTAGGGATAGTGGGCCAGACCTAGATAAAAATGTATTTCTGTTGGTTGATTTAAAAGTAAATAGAAAGTTATTTGGAGACAGGTTTAACCATCATATGATACCCTTACGAAAGGAAAATATATTTACCAATATATTTCTTAAAATATATTGTAATATATTATTTTCCCTTTTTATTTCTAATATTTTATATATTTGAATACATTTAATAATATATTGATGACACATATATTACATTGCAAAATATACAAATGATTGCCGCTTTCAATATATATATTGGAAAAAATAAATATATATAAGAATATATGCCTAATATATTACATGATATTTTCCAATATACTGCAATATATTTTTGTTTCATAAGGGTAACTATAGATATAAATAAAAAAAACAACATTTAAATCACAGCATTATTGGCATTTGAATAAAAAAATACTATATAATAGGTTATTTTGTGAGAGTTTTACTCACCTTTGGGTAAATTGGAGGTTACAGAAAAATAATTATGAAACTATAAGTCAGTGGTGGGAGGTTGGGAAGGTGCATATTACAATTTTCTGTCAAAGTTATGAGTCTCAAGTATCACTTAAAATTAGAGATACTGTGCAAAAATTGCAATCTGAAATGGAAGAAAAAGGAAAAGATGATGATGGATAATGAAGAAGGGATTAGTAAAAGTAATGAATTAAGTAAGAAGTTAGAATTGAAAAATCTTTTACAAGAGCAAGTTAAAAATTATTTAATAAGGTCACTTTTTGTTCTGTTAAAGATATGGATGCTCCCAGTGCCTATTTTTTTTAAACTGAAGAGAAATGTGGTGCAGCATAATCCTATGTTTTATCTAAAATATCCAGATGGGACAATTACGGACAATCCAGATGAAATGAGAAAACTTGCTGTTGGTTTTTATTCTGGTCTTTTTAATGCTGAACAATGTGATGAGGAGAGTGTTGTGGACAACTGCCAAGATCTTCCTAAGTTGCAATCAAAACAGAGAGAAAATCTGCACAGTGACATTACTTTACAAGAGCTCACAGATGCAGTTGAACAACTTTCAGTGAGAAGTTCACCGGGTATTGACGGGATAACTACAGACTTTTATCACCATTTCTGGAAAGTTTTGGGTGAAGATTTTTATGTAACTTTTTTTTTTTTTTTTTATAACAAAAGAGTGTTTTCAAAATGGCTGTCTTCCAAGTATCTGCCGAAGAGCAGTATTGTCATTGTTACCTAAAAAAGGGGATTTAGGATTTTTGAAGAATTGGAGAACTGGAGAACTTTTATGTACATATTATAAAATTCTGGCAAAATGTTTAGCGAATAGGCTGAAAAAAAACTTGTACACAATTATTCATAGTGATCAGACGTAATGTGTACCTGAATGGTCTATTATGGATAATATTTTTCTTTTTTAAGAGATGTTGTTGATCTGAATTTTAAAGAGAATATTAATATGGGGTTTTTGTCTATAGACCAAGAAAAAGCCTTTGATAGGGTCGACCATGGATATCTTTTTAGTGCTTTGAGTTCTTTTGGTTTTGGTGAAAAGTTTATTTCTTGGGTAAAACTGTTATATCGAGATGTGTCTGTTCTACGGAAAGTGGGAGGTGGGTTGAGTGCGTCAGTCCCTGTAAAAAGGGGAATTAGGCAAGGATGTCCACTCTCTGGCCAATTATATAGCATTGCAATCGAACCACTGTTAAGACGAATTAAAAGAGATCTTAAAGGTTTTTTAATACCGAATGATTTTGATTGTAATAAAATTGTATTATCTGCTTATGCAGATGATGTTCCTGTTTTTTATAAATGGACAGGATGATGTCACCAATCTTACAAAGAGTCTAGAGGTAAATGAAAAGGCATCTACTGCAAAAGTTAATTGGAGTAAGTGCGAAGGATATGCAATAGGTCAATGGCTAATTCAAAGGCTTCCAGATTTACCGGGAGGGTTAAAATGGGGGAGGGAAGGTTTTAAAGCTTTGGGTGTTTTTTTAAGTTCTTTAAGTTTCAAGAAATAAATTGGAAGGGAATGCTGGAGAAGGTGGTGGCCCGATTATCTAGGTGGCAATGGCTATTACCACACATGTCTTATAAAGGGAGAGTGTTGGTCATAAATAATTTGGCTGTGTCCACACTATAGCACGAGTTAATGGTGGTTGAACCACCAGAAGAATTGGTGACTTCCATTCAAAAGATTTTAGTGGATTTTTTCTGGGACGGCAAACATTGGAGTCGTGCTGCACAACTCTATTTGGTATTGGTGGTTTGGACCCAGTAAAAATGTTGAAGGGTTTAATTGCAAATAGATTGAAAATTGAATTTTCTTACTATGTTTTGGTGGGAGATTTAATAACTTTCAGAGAAAATTGGTGTGTAAAGGAAATTTTATGTTGTATTTATGAAGAACAGCTTGTTCTTAATTTTTTTTTAAAAGAAACTGTTGTAAGCATGGTTTGGTTTTTACATTTGACTAAAAATGTAGGCAAGATGTCATGAATGAGGATTTATTGTAATAGTAATGATATATTGAAGGAAAATTGTAATCAATAAAGTTGTGTTAAACCTCCCTTCCCTTCGTAGTCAGACTTTCTTGTAGCCTGTTCAGTGAATGGAACAGAAAGTTATTTTTAGGTGTTTCATCATTATTTTTTCATGGATAGATTTTTTTCTTCTTCTTATGACTACTTTAGTTAAAATTTGGATTCATATGAATATAGATCACAGTAATTAGCTTAAGTGGTCCAACAGTGAAATTTCCCACTTTTATGAAATCCTTGTGTCACGTTTAAGGGTGTAAAAAATGGATCATGAATATCAGTGCTTGAGTCTCTGAGGGTTAAGTGGAAATAGATTGATGGAAGATCTGACAACTTAAAAAAAGGCGGGGTTTATAGGAAGTTTGTGTTTTATTGATATTACAATGTTTTAAAGTTAAGCGCCCTCTAGCAGGCATAAAAATGATGGCAGTATCGCATTGCGTCTGTCGTCATGAAATGACGTATAATGTCATTACCAATCAAAGCGCATGTTTATTTAAATGCAATGTGTGGACTTTTTATACCGACAGTATTTCCTACATATTTTACTAGGTGGCTTATTCTTAAATTATGATTTATTGAGCATATACATTTTCATGCACATCCATTCCCTGGGATCGAACCCATGATAGCATGATTGCATATCAAGGTATAACGCAATGGGTCGTATTTCAGGGATTTGGACAAACTACCTATATGAGCGTATTGGTTGGAGGACAGGTTGGATGTGACCCCAGAACACCCACCTCAGAACATGCACACAGAACTTAGAGGATGTGCATTATCATATTTGGATGTAGGATGCCTGCCATGAGGTCTCAGATGGCTCATTTTGGAAACTAACACACAGCAAGACGTGAGCACTCAAATATACTCTGTGCTACTCAATATTATATATCTAGGAATTTTGAAATAATCAGGATACATCAGATAAGGTGAGGACATTGTGTTTAATAACAATATAAATTATATGCAGAGGGATCATATATGACTATAGGAAACCTTTCCAGTAAAGTAATAATTGTGTTTTATTACAAAGTGCTGTCAAATACACCTTCTTAAAATCTGGAGAATGGATCTGTTTTCCGATCCGAGTAGTCAAGTGATATCTATTTTAATGTGTCCTTGTTACACATGATACATGTGTTTACTATATAATAATTTTTGTAATTATAAGCAACTAAACCTAAACCAAAGCCTAAAACTAAACCTATATAAAATACACTGTTAATTATTGTTACTCATTACTTATTTGTGTAATTACACTGTAACAAGGACACATTAAAATAAAGTGTGACCCATATAGACTTTTTAGTTATTATCTATTGGTTTATTTGGGTGATTAACCCTCTGGAGTCTAAGGGTATTTTTGGGTCCTGGAGAAGTTTTGTCATGCCCTGATATTTGTGCTTTTTTCAGTTTCTTATAAATATCTAAATGGGTAAAGTCTAATATCACTGTAATCAGCACAAACTGGGCTATAATAATATGTGAAATGCATGCATGTACATGATTGTATTTTTGAGGAAAAAAATGTTATGCATGGTTAGTAAAAAACTAAAAATGTTAAGTCACTTGAATAAGGCAATAAAACACATACATAAAATTGGTTGTCGGAAAAGTTGAGAACTGGAGCATGTAGCCTAGAATTTTTCTTTCTAAATTATGTGAAAATCATCTTGTTTACTCATTCACAGAAAACAATATATTGATTTAAATTTTCTAAGACACTTTTTGTTGGTAAAAGTCATATGCGAGTAGGCGTCAACTATCATGAATATCATTGTGATTTACACCTGAGAAGACAAAGGCCTGCATAATGAGCTGCATAATGAGCCTCTCATTCAACTGTGCCAGTCTGAGGGAGGACTTACAAGAAAGAATGTGAGAACAAAATAAAAGTATATAATTTTATGTTTGCAGTTTATTAAGAATATATTTAATTATCCCACAACATAATTTAATATCCACTTGGGGGAGCAGTTAAACATTTTATTAGGAACAATCAAAGCTTACTTTCAAACAAATTTTTTGGCATCCTTACTCCAGTCACACAATCCTTCAGAAATCCTTTTAACAATCTTATTTTCTACCAAATAAACCCCATTTATCATCATCATCATCATCATCATCATTATTATTAATGTTGAAAAGAGCTGAGAATATTTTTCAGGTTTTCTTAGGGGGAATAAATCGAAAGAACTGCATTGTTTTTACATTTGTTAGAGTTATCTCTATTTGTCACATTTATATTATTTACAGCAAGCTTTTGAATGGTATAGTATTGTATATTGTTATTGAAACTTCATAATGTTTCACTTGATTATACATTTAGTCAGGAATTATAGTTTGGAAAAAGTATTTGGAAAAAGTCTGACTAGTAAAATGTTTACACGTTATGTGAAAACTAGTACAAATAAATAAAAAGAGACTTACTCATGTTTATGATCTCTGCTGAATAAAGTGCTTCATTCTTTTCAGTCAGCACACAGTTGTCAGTAACAACGTCTATCTAAATTGTGTTTCATAAAAGTATTGTTCAGTAACTATGGTCACAAGTTCTGTTATTACTAACATACTTTAACAATTTGGTGTTTCCTGAAACATTCCAATGTCAACAGGTCCTCCAACCAATATGCCCTAATAAGCTGATTGTCAAAATCCCTGAAATACAACCCATCAAAGTGTATACTACAATTGTGCACCTATTGGCAACAGGATACAGGTCAATGCTTTGTACTTTATTTTCTGCGTCATAATTCATATAGCTTAGATGGTAGAGCATCACATTGTACGACAATATGCAATCATGTGATCATGCGTTCATGGGTTTAAGAATAGTCCTTGGGTGAGTGTGGGTCGTCAATCAGTGAACAGTATCTGAAGGGAAAGTTGAAAGGAGAAATCCTGGAACACAAGCAATGGTCAGAGTGTTAAATCAAAAGTAAACGAGCAAGAATCAAAACACAGGAAGACAGGCAAGGCTAGGCTAATCTATTCTAGGCTAAGAACACTGACAATGGCCAAGTAGCTACACCAGAAGTGCGATACATGCTATGAAATACTTGGCCTTGAGTGGGCAAAAAGACAAAGCTTAAGTAGCCTGAGTTGATTAGCTGCAGCTCTGTGATCAGGTGAGAGTGTGATTAGGGGAGTGGCTGATGGTAAATGTAGTTTGAGGTGATGTGTAACAGTCTGATACTGGGAGAGTTCATCTATAGATCCTTCGACCATGACATGATGAGCTGGAGGTGCATTACTGGGCACCACCACCATCTAAGGAGCTGAAGCAAGCACCGCCGCTTCGAGAGGCTCCTCGGCCTATGCTGCCACCTCCAGAGAAACCGCAGCAGACACCATCACTTCAGGAGATACAGCAGCGTGTGCCAGTACCTTAGGAGGTTCTGTAGTCTCAACCACCACCTTTAAAGGTGCGGTAGGGAACTTTTGTAAATATTTATTAAACCTGTCATTATGTCCTGACAGTAGAATATGAGACAGATAATCTGTGAAAAAAATTAAGCTCCTCTGGCTCCTCCCAGTGGTCCTATTGCCATTTGCAGAAACTCCATCGCTCCCGGTAAAAAATAACCAATCAGAGCTGCGGTCCGTAACTTTGTTTGTGTTCAAAATGTAGAAAAATTTATATAATAAGCGAGTACACCATGAATCCATTTTCCAAACCGTGTTTTTGGCTTGTCCTGAATCACTAGGGTGCACCTATAATAAGTGTTTATATTCGGACTATTTTAGATTGCTTCGGGGATACCGCGGCGGAGTAACCCAGTACCTTTGTGATTCTTCATAGACATAAACAGAGAGAAGTAGTACCGGCTATGATGTTCTTCCGCAAGACGCAAGCAGTTCTGTTTATTAACCGCTAGAGAGTCAAAAGTTACCTACCGCAGCTTTAAAGCTAATCATAGTGGACAACGCCCTATCTTGGGGTTCTAAGATGGTGTATGCAACCAAGACACACCACAAAGCGATTCACATCAAGGGAGGCATTTTAGACATTGGAATCAGTTCGGGAACAGAATAGCCAGAGTGAGTGATTTTGGGGATACCAGCTGCGCTTGCAGACACCAGCGTTGTATCCCTAACACTGGACACCAGACTGGGAAATCAAAGTACTGACCTTGAATACCTGTGTGTGACGGACAGGACGTTATAAGATTCTAGATGTTCAACGGTGACATGGGGTGACTGGATGATCAGCAATGGCATGGGGTGACTCTAGATGATCAGCTGTGACGTGTTGAGACTCTGGACGATCAGTTGAGAAATTAAGAGACTCTGAAAGACTAGCTGTGATGGCTGAGACGTGAAGATGCTCTGGGCGATTGGCTGAGACATGACGAATACACAAGCAGTCTGACAACAGACTGCCTTAGACTAAAGACTGTGCCTCTAGACTTATGCACAGTAGTGTATGTATAAAAGTAAAAAGTATATTTAAATCAGTCTAATTAAAGTATGCGTTCATATGTGTTAAGGGCTCGATAGTCGCTGGAGGAAACAGCTGCGGTGTGATGAGGGAAAACTTTACAGTAAATGAGAAACCGATTGTTCACGCTTGGAGCTTGTCTCTGTATGCTTTTGCAATCGTAAATGGGTTTCCGTATCTCTCTTCCAAAATCTCTCATGCAGCAACATAGGCAGACTCAGTTGAACTGAGAGTGGACACTGCCGCCAACTCGGGGGAACTGGTGGGAATGGTGAGCGGATACCGCCACCTCGGGGGCATCGTGAGTGGACACCACCACCTCGGGGCAACGCGAGAAGACACTGCTGCTTCGGGGGATTTGCGTATGGCGTAATCCTCCATGGTCCGATCTCCCTGGTGGACACCAAGAAACCTCCCTGCTGGACCCATGTTACTGGCTGGATTCTGTCACAGGCCAGCAAAGAATGAACAGGGTCTGGGTCCAAATGCAGGGAAAATACATTTTAATGAAACAAAAGGCCAACACGGCAAAAACAAAACAGGGCAAGGGCAGAAGCAGTAGAAATGCAAGTCATGAGTAACAAGTAACAATTAACATTAATCCAGCCAGACAGAGTGGTTTGAGAGAGGAGAATATATAGTCAAGGGCAATGGGCACCAGGTGTGTGAGTGGGTGAAACAGGTGTGCGGAGTGAAGGTAATGAGTCTGGGAGCAAGGGAGAAACACAGGTGGAGCAACTAAATAATAATGTGGTAACAAGGTGGGCGGGGTCAGAAAAAGACAGGAGACACATGGCACCAAACAAACACAACACTCACAGAAGACAGTAACAGAAAGACAGAAGACTGTAACACTAGTACTGAGCCTTGAGGTACTCAATACAGCACTTGTGATCGATATGATACCTCTTCATTCACTGCTACGAATTGATGGCGGTCATATAAGTATGATTTAAACCATGATAATGCACTTCCATTAACGCCAACAAAGTGTTCAAGTCTATGCAAAAGAATGTTGTGGTCAATTGTGTCAAACGCAGCACTAAGATCCAATATAACTAATAGAGAGATACAACCACGATCAGATGATAAGAGCAGGTCATTTGTAACTCTAATGAGAGCAGTCTCAGTGCTATGATACAGTCTAAATCCTGACTGGAAATCCTCACATATACCATTTTTCTCTAAGAAGGAATATAATTGTGAGGATTACCACCTTTTCTAGTATCTTGGACAGAAAAGGGAGATTCAAGATTGGTCTATAACTAACTAGTTATTTGGGGTCAAGTTATGGGGTTTTTGATGAGAGGCTTAATAACAGCCAGATGAAGGTTTTGGGGACATATCCTAATGACAATGAGGAATTAATAATAGTTAGAATAGGATCTATGACTTCTGGAAGCACCTCTTTTAGGAGCTTAGATGGTATACGGTCTAACATGTTGTTGGTTTAGATGATTTAAAAAGTTTATACAATTCTTCCTCTCCTATAGCAGAGAATGAGTGGAACTGTTCCTCAGGGGATCTATTGTGCACTGTCTGATGCGATACTGTAGCTGACGGCTGAATGGTTACAATTTTATCTCTAATAGTATATATTTTAGAAGTAAAGTAGTTCATAAAGTCATTACTGCTGTGATGTTGGGAAATGTCAACACTTGTCGTTAATTTAGCCACTGTATTGAATAAATACCTGGGGTTATGTTTGTTTTCTTCTAAAAGAGAAGAAAAGTAATTGGATCTAGCAGTTTTTAATGCTTTTCTGTAGGATAGGTTACTTTCCCACCAAGCAATATGAAATACCTCTCGTTTTGTTTTCCTCCAGCTGCGCTCCATTATTCGGGCTTCTCTCTTTAGGGTGTGAATATGCTCATTATACCATGGTGTCATACTGGTTTCCTTAAACTTCCTTAAGCGTAAAGGAGCAACTGTATTTAAAATGCTAGAAAAGAGAGAGTCCATAGTTTCTGTTACATCATCAAGTTGTTCTGAGGTTTTGGATATGCTAAGGAATTTGGATACATCAGGAAGATAACTTAAAAAGCAGTCTTTTGTGGTACAAGTGATGGTTCTACCATACTTGTAACAAAAAGTAGAATTTACAATTTTGGCTATATGAAGTTTGCACAAAACTAAATAATGATCCGAGATATCATCACTTGGCTGTAGCCAGCCAATTAGCCAGCACTTTTAAATTTGCCAAGATGTCATGCGCTCTGGCTCCCGGTAAACATTTGACTATGGTGACTGGTGTCTCTATATTCACGTTCGGTACAATAGAATTGCCAATAACCAGAGCACATTCATCAGGTTTCTCAGTGGGTGCATCATTGAGTGGGGAGAACCTGTCTAATATTTTGATCGGAACAGAAGAGCGGTGTTTTGACCCGCGACTATGCTGCCTCACTGTCACCCTGTTGCCCTGCTGCAGGTGCTCTGTTGCCGGAACCGAACAATGTACAGGAATCCCTGAGCTAGACGCATCCAAAGCCGTATCTAGAGCACTAACATTCTTACTGTCCTCAATTAAAGTTTGGATGCGTGTCTCTAATTCTGAAATCTTCTCTGTCAGCCTAACTATTTCCATGCATTCATCACATGTGAATCCCTCATCTGCGAAAGAGATAGATAAACTGCACATGGGGCAAGAGGTGCAAATAACAATAGCAGGAGAAGCCATTATTCACCGTGCTTGATGAAATATTCTTACCACAGTTGTTTGATGAACTTGTGAAAAACTGAGCTACGATCAGCTGCAGCAAGGCCAGCAGGCCAACAGGAAGCAGAGAAAACACTGTACAACAGCGACACCCGAAGTCAGGGAGGGGTAGAGCAACCTGAAACAGACTGTGTAGAGGGTTGATGTAAGCAAACAAAATAATACAGTATTCCACAAAACATAACAATGTAACATAAAACAGTTATTACAAATAAACACTCAACATACTTGCAACTTTACATCATGCAAATGCTTAATGAATTTTAATGTGTCAGTATTGTGTCAAAGAAACTTCTTTTGATACCATCATGTTGTGTCACTGAATAAAACTGAACCATATGGTAATTAACAGTGTCTAATTAATACAGGGTCCTTTGTTATTATATAAGATGCAGCAAGTGTTTATGCCCAATGTAGACCAAGAGGGCTGGACAAATGGTCGATTTTCACACAAAATTTTTTAAGTTGTGCCATGAGAGAGTGTTACAAAATTTGAAAGGTCCTCCATCAGACATTTCACCCTTTTCCAGATCATAATAGAACTGGCCACAACCGGGCCAAATTTATATTTATAATTTGTATTTTTATTTCCTGTGCCAGCAAATAGAATATCTTGGATGATATGTGGTTTAACTTTGTCAGCTTTGATTACTCTCTATGAAACTTTAGATTGAAGATCGACCCATTGTCTTCTCTTCCGTGTCTGTTGTGAGAGAGTTCAAATCAAAGCAGTTTGTCATATGGGACTGTTTTGGCTGCCTCGGCACAGCTACTAAAGATGCATTCTGCGTTAACTACAGTGATTTCACCTTCCACAACTTCCTCTGAGCTAGCCTTAGCTGTCGATACTTGGAAGGCGCGGGGCTTAACTGTACTGGGAGCTCTGCAACATTGACTCTCTCTCTAAAGTTCATCAATAGCCTTCTGAATCTCTTCAATGAACCATGTGCTCATGGGGTTGTACTTAAACATACTGGAGCGTTCAGGGTTAGCATGTCATAAATTCTTGCTAAACGAATGGAAGCTGTGATTTTTAATCCAACTTTAATTATAATCTTAGCTCTTCCCAGGAGATGACTCAAGAGAGTGTCTGCTTTTTCCACTTCATGGCAGCTGCTTTTCTGCAAGTACAGTTCTATAACATATATCCACTCTTGCACAGTGTACTTGTCACTCTCGTCTCCTATGAAAATGGGTGGTTCATTGATATCTGACCTCACTATGAAATTTAATTTAGAAGAATCAAGTGCGGGCTCTGACTTGGTTAACCCTGGTGTCATTAGCCGCATTTCCACTGTCGGGCCAGTGCGAGCCAGGGCTTAAAGCGGGCCGGGAGGGGCTCATAGCCCCGGGCCAGTAGCACGAGGCCAGAATAGCGCAGGGTTTCCACAGAGGAGCTTGAAGCACTGCTGCACGTCACTAAAACACGCCCTTTACACGCCTCTCAGAACAACGTCATGCAACCTCATTATTTCACCAACAAAGAGAAGTTATCAGAAAACTAAGAAATAAGCCACTGGAACATGCGCGATCACAAAACGAACATGATAAAAGCGGCCGTTTGTTTGCATGCTTTGTTATATATTCAAATTCAAAAGCATCGATGTTTTAACTATAGAATTGATTTATTTTATCAGGACTCAAAATTAATCACACATAAATACACTTATTACTATTTTATTTATTTATTTTTAACGCTTATGAAAATAGCCTGCTTATTCAGTCGAGTCTGTTTCTGTTTATTAGCCACAGTCACATTTAGAATTAATGATAATATCTCTATTTTTTATAAAAACTCCCGAACAAAAAACATTATTAGGCTATATTCTTTTATGATAGGCAACGTGAGAAAAACTCTCGAGACGAGGCTTGTGACAGATAATATAAGTTACTTAATAAATACACGACTGTGATAGAGAATAAGAAGCTGACGTCTGATTTCTCCAAGCAGTCATATTTAACATCTTTACTGTGTAACGTTAATGTTTAGCGTGCATAGTCTTTTACATCGCTTATAAATATTTCTGCCTTGTTTAGTGATTATAATCCACATCGGATCAAGTTATTTCAAACACTTGCTGCTAACTAAGAGTGAGTTTTGAGCTTAACTTATTTTATAAGTCTTTAATGCTGCTGTTAAAGCTGTTATCTTTCTGAAATGATCCGCGCTGACGCTCTCCAGACGCTGAGAAACTCCGCCTTTGTTCATAACCCCTCCTCTAGCCCCAGCTGGCCCGCTTTGGCCCACGGTTTTCGTCGGGCCAAAAAACTTGGCCGTTGGCCCCGAGGAAGCCCCGGCGAGGCACGATCAAGCCCCGGAAGTGACTGTGGAAACGCGACTGGCCCTGGCACGCACTAGCACGCCCGGTCCTAGCTCGATAGTGGAAACACGGCTAATGTGGGTAATGGGCTGGTCACAGTAGCAGCAGACTATGGATTTGCCGATCTAATTACCCAGCTCCCCTATTATTTCTCGTAACTGCTGTGTAGCATTGTTATTACTGTTGGGGCTGACAAAGTAACAGCGGCTTTGGTATGGCTGGTGTACTTTCCCCAACCCCGTACAGAACTCTACCCTCCCAACTAATGGAGTGAATAAATCTGATGTATCTTGATCCCTTTCAGCCATTTTGTATGGTGCCAAATCTTTAATTATGTATAAAACAACTCAAACTAAGATATATGTAAATATATAAACTACACATATGTACAATGTAGATTTATGGGGGAAAATAGTCCAAATATCTGATATGTGCAAATATATGAAATGTGTATGAATGTAAAATGTGTGTCATAGTCTATAGCAGTGGTTCCCAACCTTTTTCAACTTGTGGCCCACACATCCAAACACATAAGTTTGTGCGGCCCACTGCAAAAAAAAAAATTAACTGACCCCGCTATTGTTGGATTAATAACTTAGTACTCAGAAGCTAGATTGTTAACTGTTTTTATTAATGGACTGGCAATGAACAGAAAATAACTCGGGCTGGCACCACTTGGCACAACTGCTGTTGTTCTGTAGCATATGCAGCAAAAATATATAAGATAAATTAAAGCTGCAAGCAGCGATGAACGGGCCCTCGCACCCAGGCTCACCGGCAGCGAGTGGCTTTAGTGAATAGGTGAACGGTGAGAAATATGCGTTTAAACTCATAAATATAAGTGGAATATATCAATGTTTATTCCATATATATGCCAATCTTCCTGTTGCCAGCAGGTGGCGCTATCATTATAATGGAATATTGGCCTTCAGATGTGTTCAGGGCAGGACTTTTATCGAACATGTGAGGTTTGGGGAGGATTGGACATTTTATGCCTGAGTTAAAACAACATCCTATTTCATGGCGAAACAATGAAATTTGTCAGGCCGCCATGGACACGCCCTTTAACGAAACCTCAAGATCTTCGCAATTTAAGATCGCAAAAGGCTTTAGATTACACTGACCAAGTTTGGTGT
Source organism: Carassius auratus (assembly GCF_003368295.1). Lineage (NCBI taxonomy): Eukaryota > Metazoa > Chordata > Actinopteri > Cypriniformes > Cyprinidae > Carassius > Carassius auratus. The sequence continues at coordinate 25,943,464 of NC_039272.1, forward strand.
TGATCTGAATAAATATCTAGGAGGAGTTCGTTAAAGTACAACCCCTGAAAATGGCCAAAACAACACTAATTTTGCAGAGAAAATTCCAAATAACTGACTTCCTGTTGGGATTCGGACTTCGTACCAAGAGGCTTTTTCGTAGATATTGGTGTGTTACATGTGTGTTCCGATTTTTGTACATGTACGTGAAACATAGCTCAAGGCGCACTCCGTTTAAAGTGTATACGCACTCCGTTGAAAGTGTATAGGTGGCGCTATTGAGCCATTTTGCCACACTCAATGGAATATTGGCCTTCAGATCTGTCCAGGCCAGGACCCTTATCACACAAGTGAAGTTTGGGCAAGATCGGACATTTTATGCCTGAATTATAACATCTTTTATTCCCATGGCGAGACATTGAACTTCATCACAGCGCCATGGACACACCTTTTAACAAAAACTCAAGATCTTCACAACTAAACATCACACAGGTCTTTAGATTAGACTGACCACAAAAAAGACATTGATGTCATAAAATTTCTAGGAGTAGTTTGTCGCAGTGTAAAATATGTAACTTCCTGTTGCCAATAGGTGGCGCTATGACTATAACTGAATATTGGCATGTAGATCTGTTCAGGTCAAGAGTCTTATCCAACATGTGAAGTTTGGGGCAGATTGGACATTGTATGTCTGAGTTACAGCAACTTCCTTTTTCATGGCGAAACATCGAAATTTGTCAGGCCGCCATGGACCCGCCCTTTAACGAAACCTCAAGTCCTTCGCAATTTATTATCGCAAAGGGCTTTAGATTACACTGACCAAGTTTGGTGTTGATCTGAATAAATCTCTAGGAGGAGTTCGTTAAAGTACAACCCCTGAAAATGACAATAACAACAGCAATTTTGAAGGGAAAATTCAAAATAACCGACTTCCTGTTGGGATCCGGATTTCGTACCAAGAGACTTTTTTGTAGGTATTGGAGTGTTACATGTGTGTACCAATTTTTGTACATGTACGTGAAACATAGCTCGAGGCGCACTCCGTTGAAAGTGTATAGGTGGCGCTATAGAGCCATTCTGCCACACCCGTTGGAATTTTGGCCTGAAGATCTGTTCAGGCCAGGACTCTTATCACACATGTGAAGTTTGGGGAAGATCGGACATCTTATGCCTGAGTTATAACATCTTTTATTCGCATGGCGAGACATCGAACTTCGTCGCGGCGCCATGAACAAGCCTTTTAACGAAAACTCAAGATCTTCACAACTGAACATCGCACAGGCCTTTAGATTAGACTGACCACAAAAAAGACATTGATGTCATAAAATTTCTAGGAGTAGTTCGTCGCAGCGTAAAATATGTCACTTCCTGTTGCCAATAGGTGGCGCTATGACTATAACTGAATATGGGCATGTCAATCTGTTCAGGTTCGGAGTCTCATCAAACATGTGAAGTTTGGGGCAGATTGGTCATTGTATGTGTGAGTTATAGCAACTTCATTTTTCATGGCGAATCATCGAAATTCGCCAGGCCGCCACGGACACGCCCTTCAACGAAAAGTCAGGATCTTCGCAATTTACCATCGCAAAGGCCTTTAGATTAGGCATACCAAATTTGGTGTTGATTTGAAGAACTCTCTAGGAGGAGTTCGTTAAAATACAACACATGGAAATGACCAAAATTACACAAAATATGCTCATAATATTAAAAATAACCGACTTCCTGTTGGGTTTAGAATTTCGCTCCAAGAGTCTTTTTTGTAGGTATTGATGTGTTACATATGTGTGCCAATTTTCGTGCATGTACGTGAAACATAGCTGGAAGGCTGTTGATTTTCTTGGTATAGGTGGCGCTGTCGAGCCATTTTGCCACACCCTCTTCTGAATCCTATATCAGACGAAAATTTTCACCAGGTTTGACGAGTGTGCAAAGTTTCATGACTTTTTGAGCATGTTAAAGCCCTCAAAAATGCGATTCATTCGGGAGAAGAAGAAGAAGAAGAAGAAGAAGAATAATAATAATAAAAAACAAAGCAGATACAAGAGGGTCCTCGCACCTCGGTGCTCGGGCCCTAATTAGCGGTTTATTCTTACACCAATCAGCAAGCTCGAATAGTGGAAGCATAGTTACAGCTGAATATTTAAACAATTTAATATTTTTATTTATTTAATTATATATATGAAATGATGTTATTATGTTATGACTTAGAGATTTTTGACATATATGAACAATATTATAATTTATTTTAATAGTGTATTGACAATAGTGTATTGACTCAGTGTGGTATGGGAACAGTTCCTGTCAAGACTACAAAGCCCTGCAGAGAGTTCTGTGTTTAGCTGAGTGCATCTCCGGGTCTGCTCTCCCCTCTCTGCAGGACATTTACCTCAAATGCTGCAAGAGCAGAGCTGTTAAAATCATCAAGGACTCATTACACGGGACAGCACCAAGACGTCACAGCACATTGTTTGACCCCCCAGCGATCAGCTGCGGCTGACCAATGGATCTGGGTCACGGCACAAGTCAAATGAAGCAGATGTCAAGCAGTACTCTTGAGACAGAAGCACAACCACACATGGATAGGATGAATGATGGAATTTAATCCCCTTTAAAGCAGAGTAGTATGCTGCAAAATTAGTACAAACACACCCGAAGGCCTACTCTCTCACTCCCATGCTTCCCATCTGCATTTACAGTGAGAATGAGCATGAATACTTAAAGGAGAGTGATATACATTGCACATTTGCATGTAGGTAACAAAATAATATATTATTACACAAAATATAACAATGTAGCATATTAGTTAATACAAATAAACACTCATCATACTTGCAACATTCCATCATGCAAATACTTCATGAAAAGATTAAAATGTGTGTAAATATTGTGTCAGATAAACTTCTTTTGAAACAATAATGCTCTGTCACTGAATAAGACTGCACTATATGGTAATTAACAATGTAAGTTTAACAAATACTACAGCTTAGAGTATTATGAGGCAAAATTAGTACAAACACACCGGTAGGCCTACTCTCTCACTCCTGCATGGAAAAACAGTTGTGGGGATGAAGGGCTAAAACATATCAGGACACTTTCAATGAGAATTCACTAATTACATAGATAGTCGTCATAAAATTCAAAATTCAAGTTTTAACACAATATACAAAGTGAAATTACAAAAGAGAGCAAACAAGACATAAATGAGAGTGTGAGCATCTGCATTCATAGTGAGACTGAGTGTGAATACTTAAAGGAGAAGCGATACCTCTTCCTAAGGTGTGCCACTAATTAAGACCCCACCTAAAACAACTGGTTGGAACTCCCGACTGGAACCATTGAAACTAAACATGAATAGCAATTAGGCATTTAACAATTCACTCAACTCACTATTCGATTCGATTCACGATTTTGATTTCATGATTCGATTCTGGCTTTTATTTTATTTTTTTAAACAAAATGAGATTTAATACGAAAATTGTAAATTAAATGTGTCCTTTTTTAGTGCTTGGACAAAATGCAAAATGCTGCATATTTCTTTGTGAAATGGAAATATTACTATAATAATATACTAATATAGAACCTTGCATAATATTGCTGTTTTGTTGGTTTTGATTGCTTCTAGTGTTATTCGCAATTTGAAAGTCGCTTTGGATAAAAGCATCCGCTAAATTATAAAATTGAAATAGAATGTAAATGTAAATAACAAAAATAAATTGAAATTTAAAAAAAGTCCCAAATCAAATAGATAACACAAATAAAATAAATCTCTTCACATTAACAATATAAGGCTTTGTCTGTGCTTTTTCCATTTAAAATTAGAGGCAACTACTGCATTTTAATCATGATCAAAACAAAGATGCTGCAACATGAGCAGTTTTTAATCTAAATTAAATTTTATAATTTTGAAATTTTAAAGCAAAAACAGAATGGTTTGATTACAGTTTTGTGAAACTATACATAAAAATATCTTATCTGATGTCTAATATAGATTCACTCTCTGCCAGCAGGTGGTGCATTTTCTTGGTTTATTTTGTAAAAAAAAAAAAAAACAGTGCTGAACTAATGAACTTTAATATGCATTATACAAAGGCAAGATGAAAAGAAAAAATACCATCTAAACTTTTTTAAAGACAGTAGACATGCATTCATATAAACTCCTACCCCTAAATGAATCACGATTTGTTAAGCATCTCAACCAATTTGAATTGTCACATATTTGAATCGATTTTCAACTGGGTGGCGGTTAATTGCTACATCCACAATGGCAAGTTTAGATGAAGTTAACACTTTCAAATTATATACATATATCTTTCAACACAAACAATATAAAATAAAATACTATAAAGTAAATGACATGAAATATAAAAGTCACAATCAATATGTCATTTCATGATGACAGATGCAACATGACACTGTCATTATTTTTATGCTGCTAGAGGACTTTGTCGGAGGACAGTCTGTCCAATGTTCCACACGCTTGAGGCATTTGGCCAATCACAACGCACTGGATAGCTGGCCAATCAGAGCACACCTCGCTTTACAGAACGATGAGCTTTGTAAAAATCAACGTGTTTCAGAAAGACATAACAATTTACAGAAACTATAATGTACAGTATGAGGAAAAAAGTAATAAATATATATTTCTTTTTACCTTAAGCCACATAAACACATTTCATTACACCAAATGCACAGAATAATGCTATTTTTAAAAAAATCACATGAATCCTTTAAGGGAACGATAGAGTTTGATGTAAAAAAGAAGGGATCAAAAATAGTTATGCAATCTCAGTCAATGCCATGATTGTTACAGCAACATTTTGGTTGTTAATAATGTACACAAATTACAATTACAATCCTCAGATGCCATGTTTGTTACAGCAGCATTTTGGTTGTTTATAATGTACACGAATTACAATGTGGAGAAATCTGATGACTGAATGAACAACATGTAATTTGGAGTAAACTGTACACCAGTTGCATACTGCATGTTAACATGTTTAAAAAATGAATGGCTTTTTTGTTATTCCGGATAAATTAATAGAAATAATCTGATATTAATTTCAAAGTTAAATAAATTAATAATCAGAATTTATTACTCCACCACCTCCATATTACATCAATAACAACAGTTCTATATTGATGAACCAACAGGGTTAAAAAACACACAGCGGTGTGACCATGCTACTATGGTTTTGGGTTAAAGAGGCTTAAGACCGCACACTCATCCATGATACCTTAACAAAGGCATTGAAATGAAACGTTGGTAAAGAATCAGCATAAAGTGAGTGTGCAGTCTTATGTCTACTTATCCCAAAACCATAATAGAATGGTCACTCCATGTTTTTTATTTATTTTATTTTTTTACCCTGTGGGTTCAATAATATACACTTTGATGTCTTCTGACCGGCACCTTGTATGGTGTGCATATGCATGCTTCTTTTTATATGGTTTTGGGAAACAATCACAGCTAATGTTCTCCAACAATTGCACCCTAGAATGATAAGATTAAATGTAGAATAGTGTTACAAAATATTTTCACATTTTTGTCTTTATTTCCGTTTTCAAATAACTCTGTTTGAGAATTGTTGTTCATGCTTTGGTGGTATGACAAGGGCTTTCAGTGGGTTTTGGACAACCCCTTAATTACCGGTTCACACAAAATGTGCTTTTGTGTTCTACTGCACAGCTTTTTCATTGATTTTCTATGTAAACGTGTGCTAGATTTTGTGCTGCATCTCCCTTTCTTTTATCATCTTGCGCATGAGCGCCATGTGTTTAAGATGGCATGTCAAGAAGACTCTGCCTCCTTTTCTATTCATTTGCACTGCAGTTTTCCATTTGAATAGGCTACTGTTGTAGGCTAATACTTTTTTAAAAACAAAAACATGTTTTGAGTGAACAACCCCTAAAATTATCCCACTATCAACATTATTGATACCTCAAATCATGTAACTTGTTGCGAAGAGGTGTGCTATTACTTTTCTGACTTTACCCAGCCTTACCAAGCCTAGCAACCCACAACATCCTTGCACGTCACCATGACCTAACAAACTGGCATTATTGCAAACAGACCCTGATAGCTTCCCAGCAAATCAACCGGCCTGAATTCAAGGCATGTATTATCAACCAAAAATGCCTGCAGGTCCCCGACCTTCTTGACCAAAGCCAATGCAGTGAGGAACACTGACTTTAGCGAAACAAATTTATGCCCTAGTGATTGCAGATTTCTGAAGGGCTTCTCCTTCAAAGCCATCAGGACCGAGGGGAGATCCTAAGAGGGTACCAGGTGGGGGCACGGAGGATTCAGCCTCCTTGCATCCCTAAGGAACCTGATGATCAAGTCGTGCTTTCCAACAGACTTGCAGCCTACTGCATTGTGATGTCCAATGATAGAGGCAACATACACTTTAAGGGTGGAGGGAGACAGCCTTTGCTCCACCCCTTCTTGCAGAAGAGCATGACGGTAATCAGTCTTCTACAGGGTTTTCCCGCCTGGAAGAAAACCAATTGAGGAACAGTTTCCATTTAAGCTCGTAGGTGTGCCTCAGAAGGCGCTCTAGCTGAAGTGATGGCATTTACTACCACTGAAGGTAGATCACCTCGAACCTCCATGTCCCATTCAGGAACCACATGTGGAGATTCAACAGGTCTGGGTGCGGGTGCCAGAGGGTGCCCCCTCTCTGAGCCAGCTGTTTGCCATCACGTCCATGCAGAGGTTCCTCTCAGACAGGTAGTAGAACAGCTGGCAGTGGGATGCATCCAGAAAGGCAAATAAGTCTGGACCATCTCGGGGTGGAGTCGCCATGCTTGAGGAAAAGCGGGCTGGCATGATAGCTCGTCGGCTGCATGATTGAGCTTGTCTGGGATGTGAACGGTGACCTCAGATACTTCTGACTCCAAAGGCGGAGATGGCGGATGAGTTGCGACATGCGACGGGAGCATGATTGATTTTTGCAATGGTCTCGCTATTGTCTGTCTGGACCAGTATGTGCTTGTCGTGTAGCAGCAATTTGTAGCAGTGCAGAGCAAGCCATACTGTTAGCAACTTAAGGAAATTTATATGCCACTGCAGTCGAGGCCCTGTCCAGCAGGGCCATTAACAATGGCAGCCCAAGCTATGGCAGAGGTATCTGTTGAGAAAGCAATATGCCTGGACAATTGCACTAAGAAACCCTGAAGGTCTGGTGGCAGGATGGAGTGACTGAGAACCAGTGAGTGCCGCACTGCCATGCCCATCTCAGGACTCGGTCAAGGAGCCAATGCTGAAGTGGTCTCATATGATGCAATCTGAGCAGTGTGACAGCGGCAGTCGATGCCATATGCCCCAGGAGCCTCTGAAACCATTTACGTGGAACCACCCTACTTTGCTGAATTGACCCCAGGCAGTTCAGCATCGACTGAGCACGCTCCATTGAGAGGCATGCTGTTAGATTGATTGAGTCCAACTCCATACCGATTAAAAAGATGCTCTGCATGAGGGACAGTTTGCTCTTTTCCCAGTTGACCAGAAACCCCAAATTTTTTCTTTAAAAACCACTGCGAGGTCACAAGAGGGGACTTGCTGAGGGCGCGGCGGTTTGAGCCTCCTTGGGGGGAGGGGGGGCTGTCGCAAGGAGTACAAATTCAGAGAACCAGGTCGGGCCGGGCCAAAAAGGCGCAACCATGAGGACCTGCTCCTTGTCCTCCCTGATCTTGCACAACGTCTGTGCAAGAAGGCTCACTGGGGGAATCGCATACTGGCGCAGGCCCAGCGGCCAGCTGTGTGCCAAGGCATCTGTGCCGAGAGTGCCCTCGGTCAGGGAGTAAAACAACTGGCAGTGGGAATCTTCTGGAGAGGCAAACAGGTCTACCTGAGCGTCTCTGAAGCGTTCCCAAATCAGCTGAATCGACTGGGGGTGGAGTCTCCATTCCCAGGGGCAAGATTGCTGCCATGAGAGCTTGTCGGCTGCACGATTGAGCCTGCCCGGAATGTGAATGGCACGAAGCGACCTCAGATGCTTGTGACTCCACAAGAGGAGATGGTGAGCGCGTTGCGACATGCGGCAGGAGCGTAGACCACCCTGATGTTCGATGTACGCTACGGTTGCAGTGTTGTCCGTACGGACCAGAACGTGCTTGTCCTTCAGCAGGGCCCTGAAGTGGTGCAGAGCAAGCCGTACTGCTAGCAACTCGAGGCAATTGACATGCCACTGACATGTCCAGGAGCCCAATGCAGCATGCCCGTTAAACATGGCATCCCAGCCCATGGCAGAGGCATCTGTTGACACAACAACATGTCTGGACACCGGGTCTAAGGACACGCGGCCTGTAGAAACGAGGGGTTCAACCACGGGGTGAAGTTTCGGCGGCAGGCCGGAGTGATTTCTGTCTTTAGTCTCCTTTTAAACTGGTGAAATTAATGTTCAATCGAATGTAAATCTTGAGATTGATTTGATTGATTTGAGATTGGTCCTTGACTGAACTGGCAGGGTGTTTTGGTTCATTGTCCTGATCCAATATGAAGTGCTTTCTAATGAGTTTGGTGACATTTTCTTGAATATTGGTAGCCACAATGATTTTGTACCCTTCCGAATTCATTCTGATACACCCGTCATACATTAAGTCATGATTAAAATTAAGAGGTCCTGTTCTAGAGACAGCCATCCATGCCATGACATGACATTACCTCCACCAAGCTTTACAGATAAGGTTGTATGCTTAGGATCATTTGCAGTTCTCTTTTTTCTCCACACTTTTGCTTTCCAATTACTTAGATAAAGGTTAATCTTTGTCTCATCTGTCCATCCAAAACTACTGGCTCACATTTGTGGTGCTGATCAGAGGTTTGCATCTTGCTGTGTGGCTTCTGTAATTCTGCATCAAATTATCCTGTGGACTGTAGATTGACAGAGCATCACCCCAGCTTTCTGGAGGTTGTTGGTGATTTTACAGACATGTATTTTAGGGTTAATTTTCACAGCTTTTATGATTTGTCTGTCATCAACTACTGTTTTTTTCTCAGCCAATCAGGTTGTCGTTGGTTGCTGATGGCGCCGGTAGTTTCTAAACTCTCGATTTCACCATGCCCTTTGTTTTTCTTATAGTTCTAGTTCCTGTAACTATCATTTTCCTTTAACTATCATTTTGCATTATTGACACACTGTTTTCCTAATGAATGTTGTTCAGTTGCTCTGACGCAATATATTTTGTTTAAAGCGCTATATAAATAAAGGTGACTTGACTTGACTTTTAATTGACTTCCTCTTTTCTTTTAGCATCCAAATTGCTTGCTTCCTCGTCTTTATCCTGGTTTGTGTATATCATCATCGAATGCAAGACTTAGAATGCAGAAGCAATGGATAAAACTGATAAGACACATTCCCTGCTTTTAATATCTGAAGAATTAATGCAGCAGGTCACAGCTGAACACTTAGAAAGACCTGTGAGGCAACTGTTCTAATACTTATGCTCACATCAGATAGGGAGATGAAACCCTAAAAGTGCTGATCTTCTTAACTGGTAAGACATCTTTGTGTTGAATTACCTAATAATAAAATGTGATGTTCTGTAGTTTTGTCTCATATTCATCTTTCAATCATATTTACAGATTTCTTGACTCCACGGCAAACAGAACAATTTTGTGTTTACTGACTTAGTCAGTACTTAGTTTAAAATGATGACTCTCTTGAGGACTCAGTGCTTTAATCAGACGTTAAATATTGTAAAGCTCAACAGCTTTAGACTTAAAGAGGGCAAATGTTAGAAAACCTGTGTAATAGAGTGGATGAGCGTGAGGAGGTTGGTGACATGCTGGATTAGATAAACTGTCATTCACAAGTCCTAAGCATGATTGAGTATGAACACAGATCAGACTTATTTTCCACACCAAAATGCATGTCTAATTCAGGAGATTCAGGAGGGTGGTGTGTGTTCATTTACACCTTAACCAGCAGCATAGTTTAATACTTTTTATACTCCAATGCATATTTTTCATCATTAGTCTACTTTTTAAATTCAAGAAAGAAAAAGTTAATTAAACATTCATTGACACATTCACAATTTAGTTTGATCCTTTATATAGTGTATGGTTTGGCATACTAATAGTCTGTTACAAGCTTTTCAGAGAAAATATACAGCAATTTGCAAAACAATCCACAGGAAAAAAAAGAAATATATATATATATATATATATATATATATATATACATATATATATATATATATATATATATATATATATATATATATGTATATATATACAGTACAGACCAAAAGTTTGGACACACCTTCTCATTCAAAGAGTTTTCTTTATTTTCATGACTATGAAAATTGTAGAGTCATACTGAAGGCATCAAGGGCTATTTGACCAAGAAGGAAAGTTATGGGGTGCTGCGCCAGATGACCTGGCCTCCACAGTCACCAGACCTGAACCCAATCGAGATGGTTTAGGGGTGAGCTGGACCGCAGACAGAAGGCAAAAGGGCCAACAAGTGCTAAGCATCTCTCGGGGAACTCCTTCAAGACTGTTCGAAGACCATTTCAGGTGACTACCTCTTGAAGCTCATCAAGAGAATGCCAAGAGTGTGCAAAGCAGTAATCAAAGCAAAAGGTGGCTACTTTGAAGAACCTAAAATATGACATATTTTCAGTTGTTTCACACTTTTTTGTTATGTATATAATTCCATATATAATTCCACATGTTTTAATTCATAGTTGTGATGCCTTCAGTGTGAATCTACAATTTTCATAGTGATGAAAATAAAGAAAACTCTTTGAATTAGTAGGTGTGCCCAAACTTTTGGTCTGTACTGTATATATATATATATATATATATATATATATATATATATATTAGGGGTGTAACGATACGCGTATTCGTATTGAACCGTTCGGTACGAGGCTTTCAGTTCGGTACGCGGTACGCATTATGTATACCGAACGGTTCGTTGGACTAATTAATTACATTAAAAAAAAAAGAGAAATATAATGATATGCATTCAACAAGGTAGCCCAATAACCCAAACGACATAACAGGCAATGCCCCTGACACCCCCGAAGGAGAAAAAAACACCAACTTATAGTTATATGTTTATGTTAGGCTACTCAGTCAGGCACTCACTCACTCAGTACGCGCTGAGTGAGCGAGCAGTTCATGCACGGTACGCGATGGCCAATGCGTTTAACAGACCAGAAATAGAAGATCCTCCAATAACCAACAGGTCTGGTGTTTGGGTGCACTTCGGATTCCCTGTAAGCTATAATGGTGATGGCAAGAGAGTGGTGGATAAAAAAACAACGGTATGTCGCATCTGCTACATGACAATAGGGTACACCAGCGGGAATACAAAAAAAAAAAAAAAAAAAAACACCAGCGGGAATACTTGAAACATGTCAACTCATTTACGCCGACATCACCTTATTGTGTCAGTATCTGGTAAAAGACGGAAAAAAAATCCCCGCAGCATTTAGACACCGGTAAACCATTATAGTTTACAGGGAATCCAAAGTGCACCCAAACACCAGACCTGTTGGTTATTGGAGGATTTTCTATTTCTGGTCTGTTAAATGCATTATACATTTTGCAACGAGCCTTCAGCGAGTGCTGAGTGAGCAAGCGCCTTAGGGGCCGTTCACATATCGCGCCTAAAAACGCGTGGAAAACGCTAGGCGCGTCTTTCTCCTCCTTTCCAAATCGCTCGGGCAGAAGCGCTCATGAGGCGTCTGTCTTTGCTAAGCAACAATGACGTGCTCTCTCCATGAGACGCGGAAATTTCAGCAAAGGATAAATGGATTTGCAGCTCTAAAAATCCCTTGCAGTAGGCTAGCTCTGTTACTAAATTTATTTCAAAATTGCAATCCATATACAACTATGATCAGCTGTTCCTTCATCTTGGCTGAGCTTTCAACGTTGTTACGGGAAAGGATGAAGTGAACTAACTGATTGGTTAGTTCTTGTCCCATGACCCGCGGTGCGCTTGCGGCATTCTGAAAAGTTGAGATGTTTTTACATTTTGCTGTATCTAAAACGTACCGAACCGAACCGTGACATCAGTGTATCGTATCGAACCGAACCGTGTACTTTGTGAACCGTTACACCCCTAATATATATATATATATTTTTTTTTTTTTTTTTTTTTTTAAATAAGACAATACTGTAATTTTATATTTCGATTTGAGCAAAGAATTTAGAAACCAACATACCAACATACAAAACAACAATTTATTTAATTCGGTTTCTGACTTTATAAGTACGGAAATGTCAATACCCTTTTGATACTTTTGAACTTACCTAAAGGATTATTAGGAACACCTGTTCAATTTTTCATTAATGCAATTATCTAATCAACTAATCACATGGCAGTTGCTTCAATGCATTTAGGGGTGTGGTTCTGGTCAAGACAATCTCCTGAACTCGAAAATGAATGTCAAAATGGGAAATAAAGGTGATTTAAGCAATTTTGAGTGTTGCATGGTTGTTGATGCCAGACGGGCCTGTCTGAGTATTTCACAATCTGCTCAGTTACTGAGATTTTCAAGCATAACCATTTCTAGGGTTTACAAAGGATGGTGTGAAAAGGGAAAAACATCCAGTATGCGGCAGTCCTGTGGGCGAAAATGCCTAGTTGATGCTAGAGGTTAGAGGAGGATGGGCCAACTGATTCAATCTGATAGAAGAGCAACTTTGACTGAAATAACCACTCATTAAAACCGAGGTATGCAGCAAAGCATTTGTGAAGCCACAACATGCACAACCTTGAGGTGGATGGGCTACAACAGCAGAAGACCCCACCGGGTACCACTCATCTCCACTACAAATAGAAAAAAGAGGCTACAGTTTGCACGAGCTCACCAAAATTGGACAGTTGAAGACTGGAAAAATGTTGCCTTGTCTGATGAGTCTCGATTTCTGTTAAAACATTCAGATGGTAGAGTCAGAATTTGGCGTAAACAGAATGAGAACATGGATCCACCATGCCTTGTTTCTTGCAGGATATCACCGTCACAAAGCTTGAATCATTTCAAATTGGTTTCTTGAACATGACAATGAGTTCACTGTACTAAAATGGCCCCCAGAGTCACCAGATCTCAACCCAATAGAGCATCTTTGGGATGTGGTGGAACAGGAGCTTCGTGCCCTGGATGTGCATCCCACAAATCTCCATCAACTGCAAGATGCTATCCTATCAATATGGGCCAACATTTCTAAAGAATGCTTTCAGCACCTTGTTGAATCAATGCCACGTAGAATTAAGGCAGTTCTGAAGGCGAAAGGGGGTCAAACACAGTATTAGTATGTTGTTCCTAATAATCCTTTAGGTGAGTGTGTAAATATATATATATATATATATTAGGGATATAACAAGATCTTGTGGTGCGAGATCTCGCGAGACCCAATGTGTTAGTCAAATCTCACGAGAACGTGACGATATCCTTTACAGTTTTACAACAGCACATCTTTACTGTGTTACAGACACTTAGATAACAGAAGTACTGATTTAAAAGTTTATAGTTTGGGTATAAAAACGTATTCTCTCTACACTAGTGATCAAACAAAAGTATCTTAACATGTGTATGTACTGTAACGCAATACCCTCGTCCATTAAAAAATTATTTGTCATTGAATCGTTCATTCAAAAGATTCTAATTGAGAAACAGGTCTTTATGAATTCAGACATTGACTCCATTTTTTTTTTTCAAATGAATATATATATATTTTTTAAGTATATATTATTTCATGGAGGAATTGAATTTGAATAAATATTGTATATTTGTATAATATATGATAATTTCCTTAAACTTTAATAGCTTGTATTCTCAGTATCAATGCTATTCCCTGTTGGTTTGAGATATCGATTGTTTTAATAGATCTTGCTGTGTAAATTCCAAATCGATACAAGATAGCTATTATGCCACTATTAAAACAGAAAAAGATCAATCATGTTTCAGAAGCTATACAATGTTCTGGAGCTTAGAGGAGAAATTGGATATTTTTTTAATGTGTGTCTTTCAAATATTGTACATAGCAAATGAAGATGGGTGTTATTGTGTGAGTATCAGGTGAATGCCGTGATTGTGCTTATATAGTTCTTTTACAATGCTCAGTGTCACCCATAGTGTGCAAGAATGTTAATGATTCCCCATTCTCATTAATTTTCTTTTCCTTCGGGTCTCGCCTCTTTTGTAACTGTATCAATTTTAATCTGTCCTCATACAGTCACAAATGACCTTTTACTAAATGACTGTTTAATCCATTAATTCTGTTAAGATTATTACTGTTCCCATTCCACAGTTTAAACAGGGATTGCAGTAGAAAGAAAAAAAAAAAGATGAAAAGCCATAGAGAAATATTTGAGATATTAAAAAGATTTCATTTAAGACACTGTGAGAATAAATGCAAATGAAGACTTTTGTTTCTCATTTTTGTCCTGAGAAATATAATGCCTCTTTTTTTTTCAGGGTTTTTGAAAATATCACAAACTTGAAATGCTATGATGCTATTACGGATACTAATAAAAGTCTGAGATGTGTACATCTTAAACTCAATCCTTTATTAAGTTAAGAAAGGTAACTGCAACTTTAAAAACTCATAATTGTTAGAAATACATTCTAAATTGTGAGATAGAAATGTGCAATTGCTATTTTTGGTTCACTTTATTTTGATTGTCCACATTCTACTAACAGTATAACTTTGCAACTAGATGTCAACCTGCAGTCATTAGAGTATATTTGTGTCTCAAGTCTAATATACATTAGAGTATTTGGTAAGTTTTGGCCTAATGGTTAGAGAGTTGGACTTGCAATATAAAGGTTGCGAGTTCAAGTCTTAAACCAGCAGGGATTGTAGGTGTGGGTGGGAGTGGATGTACAGTGCTCTCTCATACCTCAATACCATGACTGAGGTGCCTTTGATCAAAGCATAAATGGCTGCCCACTGCTCCGTGTGTGTGTACTTTGGATGGGTTAAATGCAGAGCACGAACTCCGAGAATGGGTCACCATACTTGGCTGTATAACACGTATTTGCAAGTATATAGCTTATTCTACTAACCCTAAACCTAACGTAATAGTCTACTCTGAGTTAGTATACATGTAGTAGCAAATTAATGAGCAATAGTTGGCATGTAGTTGCAAAGGTATTTATAGTTAGTAAAATCGACTAATTAGTAGTGGATTATCAAAATAAAGTGTAACCCTATTTATTATGGCAGAAACAAACAAAAAAAAAAGAAAAAAAAAGAATTGCAAGATGCAAACTATTATGAGATGTACTGTAGGTTCAGAATTCTCATGGGGAAAAAGTCAAAATTGTAATATATAAACTCTGTGTTTGGGAAAGCTGTTTGAAAACAATCCGAATTTTCGTTCTATTTGGTGATGAACATGGGCTATAAATTACACACGTCTGCTATGAATGAAACATAACTGAAAACTCTGCTAAGATATGATAGAGCAACATCTGATCAATAACATTTTCTTGTTGGCATATTGCTTGGTTTCATTCCATGTTTGCAGCTTCACTGACAGTGAATTATGTCTCTCAGTTTCAGGCTTCTTTCCTGGCACATGGAATTCCTCACAGAGTATCCCTACAATGACACTTATTATGACAATGGGACCGGGTCCCTCAACAGCACAAGCTGTGAGGCCAAGCATCAGTATAACTACTATGCCCTGCTCCTGACTCTCCTCATCTTTGTCATTGTCTTCGGCAATGTGTTGGTGTGTATGGCAGTCTCTCGAGAGAAAGCGCTGCAGACCACCACTAATTACCTCATTGTCAGCCTGGCGGTGGCAGATCTTCTCGTGGCCACATTAGTTATGCCCTGGGTGGTGTACCTTGAGGTAAGAAACATTAATTGTGTCATATGGAGCCACGTTTCTGTATGTCTAAAAATGACAACCTTTACTTATTTTAAGGATATGAGGCATGATTAAAAAGTGCCTCGCTATTGTTTAAATATATGATATTGAATTAATTTAATTGGAAAACAACACCTTCGGGACATGTCCCAGGGGTTTTTGTAAGCAGGCACCTTACAGCTTTTGGGTTTATAATGCACTCGGCACCACAAAGCTCCTGTGTCGGTTGTGTGATTTCCAACTCCCAGATAGCAAATTGATCTGTCCTTTGTCCTTGAAACATATTGCATCTAAGACCATCATTTGTAGCCTCACAAAGGTTCCATAGGAACTAGAGGACTAACTGAGCTGCAGCAATGCATCTGTAGGGTAATTTCACATTTTCTCCTTTTCCTTGTTCTTAGGTGTTACAATCTGTATAAGACCACAAATAGAACCCGGCAAGTGCTATTTTGGAATTTTGATAAAATATATTTTAACCTTTGACCCAAGCATCACATACAGATAAAATTATTAACTTTAGTATAATTATTATTATTATCATTATTATTAGTAGTAGTAGTAGTAGTAGTACTAGTAGTAGTAGTATTTAAATAAATAAAAAATAAAAGGGTCACACTTCAGTTTAGGGATCAATTTGCACTATTAACTATGGATTTTCCCGTAGCATACTCCTAATTCACAGCTGATTAATAGTATGCTAGTTGTTAAATTTAATTATGGTGTAGGATTAAGGATTAAGGTGCTTTTTAATTACTAATAAACATCCAATATGTATTTCATAATTTTGATGTTTTCATTATTCTTTACTGTGTATGTTGGTGTGTAAATGTTTCATATAGCACTATGTTAAAGTGACCTTGACCTATGTAATATAAATACAAATTCTTATTCTTCTGTTTATTTACTTAATAGGTCTTTATAGCTTCTATAAGATTTTATTTAAATGTTAGTTTTAGTTCATCAGGTTATACTAAGATAGAAATGTTGCCTTTGTACATTTCTGAAACTAAAGATGCATCTCAATAATTTAGAATGTTGTGGAAAAGTTCATTTATTTCAGTAATTCAACTCAAATTGTGAAATTTGTGTATTAAATAAATTCAATGCACACAGACTGAAGTAGTGAAAGTCTTTGGTCCTTTAATTGTGATGATTTTGGCTCACATTTAACAAAAACCCAACAATCTCAACAAATTAGCATATGGTAACATGCCCATCAGCTAATCAACTCAAAACACCTGCAAAGGTTTCCTGAGCCTTCCAAAGGGTCTCTCGCATTCATTGACACCCTTCACAAGGAGGGTAAGCCACAAACATGCATTGCCAAAGAAGCTGGATGTTCACAGAGCGGTGTGTCCAAGCATCTTAACAGACAGTTGAGTGGAAGGAAAAAGTGTGGAAGAAAAAGATGCACAACCAACCAAGAGAACCAAAGCCTTATGAGAATTGTCAAGCAAAATTGATTTAAGAATTTGAGTGAACTTTACGAGGAATGAATTAAGGCTGGGGTCAATGCATACAGACCTGTCAAGGAATTTGGCTACAGTTGTTGTATTCCTCTTGTTAAGCCACTCCTGAACCACAACGTCACAGGTGTCCTGCCGGGGCTAAGGAGAAGAAGAACTGGACTGTTGCCCAGTTGTCCAAAGTCCTCTTTTCAGATGAGAGCAAGTTTTGTACTTCATTTGGAAACCAAGGTCCTAGAGTCTGGAGAAAGAGTGGAGAAGCTCATAGCCCAAGTTGCTTGAAGGCCAGTGTTAAGATTTCACAGTCTATGATGATTTGGTGCGCAATCAATGTCATCTGCTTTTGTTGGTCCATTGTGTTTTTGAAAATCAAAGTCACTGCATCCGTTTTCCAATGAATTTTGGAGCACTTTATGCTTCCTTTTGCTGACCAGCTTTTTGGAGATGCTGATTTCATTTTCCAGCAGGATTTGTCACTTTCCCACACTGCCAAAAGCACCAAAAGTTGGTTAAATGACTGTGGTGTTGGTTTGCTTGACTGGCCAGCAAACTCACCAGACCTGAACCCCATAGAGAATCTATGGGGTATTGTCAAGAGGAAAATGAGAAACAAGAGACCAAAAAATGCAAAAGAGCTGAAGGCCAATATCGAAGAAACCTTGGCTTCCAGACCACCTCAGCAGTGCCACAAACTGATCACATCGATGCCACTCCGATTTGAGGCAGTAATTAAAGTTAAAGGAGCCCCTACCAAGTATTGATTACATGTACATTAAATGAACACACTTTCCATAAGGCCAACAATTCACTACAATTTTTTTTTTTTTTAATTGGTCTTATGAAGTATTTTAATTTTTTGAGATAGTGAATTGGTGGGGATTTGTTAAATGTGAGCCAAAACCATCACAATTAAAAGAACCAAAGACTTCGCTCTACTTCCATCTGTGTGCATTAAATTTATTCAATACATGAGTTTCACAACTTTGAGTTGAATTACTGAAATAAATGAACTTTTCCACATTATAATTTATTGAGATGCACCTGTTGTATTAATATTATAATTTTTTTTTTGTTATTTTATAAAGTATATTTTATTTTGACAAACGCAATTTTATGATTTTAGTTTTAGGTTGGCAGAGACCCGGTGACTCTTGAGGTTTGTAGCTGAAGCCAACTGTTGGATTTATTCAAATTCAACAGGCATTCTCTGTCAAATTGCTCTTCAGTTGCACCATTAACCATATATAATGGTAATAGTGCTGAGAATGTAGTGGAATTTGTGCTTTTGGTAGCACAAATAGATAATTTTAATGCACTCTCTTTGAGTCGACTTAGTATTTTTGAGATGTCAATGAAACAACCAGCAGGCATTCTGCTACACTAAAAAGACAAAAAAAAAAAAACACCTTACAAACTCTCCACAGAAATGTTCATGGAATATCAAACATCAAATATCATCCATATCAAGTTTCAGGGTAACCTCAGATGTGCAAACTCATTGGTAGTGCAGAGATTCATGAAAAGATTCATGAAAAGCCCTATCATGGTTAAATAAAACCATGCTGACATTTTCATTCAATGGTAAATTCATGTACGGCAGGTCATGAGAAAAGGAGAGACCTACTTGGCATCATTGACATGTCTCTAGCCAGTGTTCATCTTACTCCACCTCAGTCTGTGGAACTTGCCTTTGGCTGCAATTCGCAGGGTCAGCTCTGCTGGTCTTTCAAACTCCTTGAAAAAAAAATGTGGCCACCATATTTTTCCCCGTGAATGATTAGACCATAAAGTAGCTCACATCTCATACCAGAAGCATAAATGATCTTCCATTCTTGAACAGAAAACTCTTTTTATATATTTACTTAAAGCTGCAGTAGGTAACTTTTGTAAAAATATATTTTTTACATATTTGTTAAACCTGTCATTATGTCCTGACAGTAGAATATGAGACAGATAATCTGTGAAAAAATCAAGCTCCTCTGGCTCCTCCCAGTGTTCCTATTGCCATTTAGGAACAGAAAATCCATCGCTCCCGGTAAGAAACAACCAATCAGAGCTGCGGTCCGTAACTTTGTTTGTGTTCAAAATGTAGAAAAATGTATATAATACGCGAGTACACCATGAATCCATTTTCCAAACCGTGTTTTTAGCTTGTCCTGAATCACTATGGTGCACCTATAATAAGTGTTTATATTAGGACTATTTTAGATCGCTTTGGGGGTACCGCGGCGGAGTAACCCAGTACCGTTGTGATTCTTCATAGACATAAACAGAGAGAAGTAGTTCCGGCTATGATGTTCTTCGGCAAGACGCAAGCAGTTCTGTTTATTAACCGCTAGAGCTTCAAAAGTTACCTACCGCAGCTTTAAATAAAAAAATATATTTAAATTATAATACACAAAGAGAACTAAAAGGACTGTATAACATTTTGCATGTGTCAACATGTTTATTGTCTTCAGTTGTCTTAAGAGAGCCAATTTAATTATATATATATAATCATTCTATTAATCATTCAGTATCATGGTAAAAGTACCATGGCATTACTATCTGATTTCAGTACAACACTGCCACAAAATGCACAATGTAATGACAGTTTCAGATGATCACAACATAATTGTAAATTATATAGTTTCTAACACATTCAAATATGCAATATTTGTAAGGATACAGGTAGAGATAATTCATTTTAAACAAATTAATCATTCCATCTCCACTCCAATCCACACTCATCCCAGGCCAAAAATGTGGTACAGAAGTGAATCCATTAATTGCTCAAATAAATGAATAAATGAAAAATTACCACAGGATTATACCGAAGTAAAAAATATCTACACAGCAATCACTGTGTGTTTAAAGTACATTTGTATAGTAACATATGAATGATTTTACTTACTTTACGATCCTTACATGATGTACACAGTCATAGAATTTAACGTGACATTTTAATTTTACTGAATGAGAGAGGCCCAATGAAACTAAAAAGTTAGCTTCCTAACTTTTAGCTTTAGTTTAAGTTAACTTAATGTTATATCTTTTTGTCTATTACATATTTTTGCATTCTTAAAAAAAAAAAAAAAGAATAATAATTGGCGGGCCCCCTGTAGTACTACCACGGACCCCCTGTCGAATAGCCTGAATTAGGCCCAGCATACAGTGAATGTGGTTACAGCGGCAGCTACTTTAAGACTTGAAGGTAGACAGATCTTAGATCACTGTAGAGTTTCCTGACAGTGTTGCAGACACTATATTGAGCTGTCGACCGAAATAGATTGTCTGGACATGTAAAGGAAGTGTTGTCTTGTCACCGTTTACCTGTAAATAATGAATAGCTTTATAAAGACATTCTCTCACTGTGATTTCACCATCTAATGATGGAAAGGATTGATAAAGGAAAGGCTGATGAATTATGCCAGCACTGATTTATATAAAAAAAATCAAGTTAATAGGATCTATGTTGAGAAGAACCAAAGACATAGCGATGAGGGAAAGAACATTGAGCGAATTTATGCTGAGTTATGTTGACAGTTACAGTTGACAGGGCATGATTTAGTAGGATTTGAATATAGGCTGATTATATTGCAAAATTTTTTCTAGAGAGTTTTTGAAGGTCTTGAAAAATGAGTTAATATGACAATATAAGAATATTCATTGCCGTGTAAAAAAAATAAAATAATAATAATTAATAATAAAAAATAAATTTAAAGAAATTGTACGATAGGATGTTCTTCCACCCTGGTCTACAAATGTTATTTTGTTAAATATGATCAAATAAATACACATTTCTATAACATTTATAAGGCCATTCATCCATCCATCAATGGCCAATAAAACAAGGCAAGTCAACATGCAAATTTTGCATTGTCTTTTTGTCTTTTTTTTTTAAACAATTAAAATTCCAATTCAACATCCTGTTTACTACCTGAATTTAAAATTAATTCTCAGTTCAGTTTTGCATTTTACACAGATTGAGGTAGTCTGCTGAATTCACCCCAAAGAGCTTTCCATGAGTTAAGATACTCTTTAGATGTATATGCATGTCTCTAAAAGTATAAAAGTTTGCAGACAAAGCGTACATGAGGACTATAATGAAGTCAACTGTCAATTCCAAAGATTCCTTTCATTTTTGCTGTGTGTTGTTGGTGAAAATGACAGGTAGATCAGATATGACAGGCTATAGTGATAAGAGGTGGATAATTATTCTATATGTCTCCTGAGATAAAGAAGAAAGCAGACCGACTCTCATTGTTACTCTGTAGAGTTGCTCTTTCTATTAGCTTTCTATTAGCTCATTCAGTCCTGTTCCCTTGTTACCAGCTACTGCTGGCTAATGTGGTGCCAGATGAGTACTAATAAGTTCTGAGTTGTAAAGGGCATCCAACTCTATTAAGAAAAAAACTTTCTGAGGAGGATAATTATTTAATATAAGAAAAATGAAATTGTTTGAATAACTTACACAATTTGATTTGTATGGCCAGATTTGTTTTATGTGACACGAGGCAGGCTTATGCTACTGTCATATAGAGGTGTGCTTAGCGCAAACTAATGTGGGGTTAGCATGGTTTAAATATTTACACACATTCTAGAGTAACAAAATGTATGGTATTCACTAGTTGCCATGTCAACACTATATAAAGGAAAAACATGAATGAACCATCCACAAATGCGTCTTCAGTGTGGCTCAGCATGCAAAATCCACAAACCAATTTTCATTGGCATTTTCTCTTAAACTCAGAGACGATTGGCCTCCCAAGTGAGACCCCATAATATAAAGTGTTACAGTTTTATATGATACTTCTTTTTCCAGAACCAATTTTGTATTCAGTTTTTATTTTATTCATTTCATTTGCATTCTATTTCTCTACCCCTCATTATTTATTTATTTATCTGCCAGTAAAGTCTTATTGTTGTCCACAGTAAATAACAGAACTTTTCTCAAGAACTCTTTTCAAGTTTGATTATGTGCTTGTGCATGTGTTGCAGGTGGTGGGGGAGTGGCGTTTCAGTAAAATCCATTGTGATGTGTTCGTCACCCTTGACGTCATGATGTGTACAGCCAGCATTCTTAATCTGTGTGCCATTAGTATTGACAGGTAGGTTCTTCTTTCAGTTCATGAAAAGTGTAATGATTCTTTTAAATCGCAAGAATACCATATCTCAATCACATATTTTTGTGAGCATTGGAATGGTGAGATGTTATGCCATATGAAATAGGCATCTTGTTGTTTAGACTACAGTTGTGTTAGTATGAAAAAATTATTTAAACCCAGTTGTCAGCAGTGTTTGGCAGGACACTCTGATTTACTGATTACTGATGGCTCCTTTTAAAAGTAATCACATTACTCTTCTGATTACTTTATTTCAAAAGTATTTAGTAATTAGTTACATTACTAGTTATGTTATTTTTTTTCTCTCCATTAAATTTATGAAATCCCAGCATTCACACTCCCAATAAATGTGTGTTATTAAAGCATCAACATTCACAAAACACTGTTATTTTTAACTAAAAAAGTAAGCGGCTGCCGAGTGCATAATTATAATTAAGTGCATTTTAATGCAGTTGACTGATTTGCTTAATTTTGAAATTAAAATGTTTTCTTCTAATGTATATACATTTAACAACTATCATGCAATATTGTATTTATCTTGTTTATCTTGGGTCACCTAATATGCTGCCACATCGTTGCCTGATTTGGGCCACATATCATTGGATTGATCTGGGCCACACTCCTCCCACCAACAATCAGCCCTCATATTGTTTGGCGTAATCTACGCCGTGCCATCATTGCCACACATGGCCCAGCTCTGGCTGAAAGGGTACATGACATTGCTGACAGGAGGCCATCAGTGCCAGCTTGAGGCCACATTTGGGCCAAGTCTGTCTGCTATGTGGGAGGGAGGTAAAATTGAAAGACAAAGAAAAGGGATCGTTAACTCAAAAATGTTTATACTCAAACTTGTTTCATGGAAAAAACGTTTCATCTATATAAGGAAAGTCAAAAGTTACAAACATTCTTCAAAATATCATCTTTTGTGTTCTGCAGAAGAAAGTAAGGTTTGGAATGTCACGAGGGTGAATAAATGATGACAGAATTTTTATTTTTGGGTGAAGGTGCAGAACACTAAAGAGTTTAACTTCACTAAGGAGTTTTTTAGGGCAAAAAAACAGACGTCTTATTGACTAGCCACATGTAATTCAGTTTAATCAGGTTCTAAATAGCCTTTTACAATTAAAACTGTGCCATTCTCATCCACAGAAAGCAGGTGGTATACTGAATATTAGATAAAAAAAATCTAAATTTTTATTGATTATGGCGGCAAAAGTTCATCAAATGATGTCCATTTGATGGATAAGGACATTATGAATGGGTAATTTGGGGATTCTGAAGAGTCCCAGTAATTATTCCGCTGAAAAGAACAGATAGTTCTGTCATGAATTCAGTCAAACAACGCAGACATCAGAAACAAAATGAAACAACAAAATAAATCAGAAACAAAAAAATCACATTCAGTGCAACCCATGCTTAGTGACATCTCCCAGAATGTAAAAGCTTTTTGTTTGAGTAGGAAGACCACTGAAAGCTTTGGAAATGATAGTGATGATCATGATGAAGTTTAGGTTTATCACAGTTACAAAAGCAAGAGTGTGACCATCATTGTTTACTTCTCTGTTTGTCTGCCTGAATGCAAATCCACCCCAACCCATCCACCCCCTCTTCATCTCCTTCCCTCTGGGCTTCTCATGCAGGTACACGGCTGTTGCTATGCCGATGTTGTACAACACACGCTACAGCTCCAAGAGACGAGTCACGGTAATGATCTCGGTGGTTTGGGTGCTTTCATTCGCTATTTCCTGCCCTTTGTTGTTTGGATTAAATAACACAGGTAAATGTCTGAGTTTTTTCCTTATATTCCTAAAGCAACAGTTTACACAAAAATTTACATTAGGGTATTTACTCACCATCATAGCATTCAGAACAAATATTTTGTTTTTGTTTTGTTTTGTTTTAAATACATATATTTTTAATACATATATTCTTAAAGAATTAACCAAACAGACAAAAACACCACATTGACAAATAACATTTTATGGCATTCATGACATTATCCCTATGAATTTGTCACATGTATTCCACAATAAAACAACAACATAGAGGTTTGCTGAAAATTGAGCTTTGCCATCACAAAAAATAGTATATTAAATTAAATATTTACATAAATGTTATAAAATTAAATATACACGTCATGTCAGTGATGACTGATGAATTGGGATCTCGCCAGAGATACCAACTAAACTATATATAGCAAATCCTCCTGGGCCTTCATCCCTGTCCTCTTGGGATTTGGCATTGGGATTGGGATTTTGGGATTTGGCCCTCTTCGAGCCTTTGCAGTCAGTCGATTTGAAGTTTATTTCAATAAAAACCCTGCTCCTGACTGCATTGGCCTTGATCAAGAGGGTGGGGAACCTGCAGGCAATTTCGGTCAATTAATCTTGCCTTCAGTTTGGACTAGATTCCAGTGCAACACTGAGACCCCGGCCCGGCTATGTCCCTAAGGTTCCTACCACTCCCTTCAGGGACCAGGTGGAAAACCTTCAAGTGCTGCCCCTGGAGGAGACAGACCCAGCCATAGCTTTGCACTGTCCTGTACACACACTGCGGCAGTATGTGGATAAAGCTCAGAGCTTTAGGACCTCAAAACAGCTCTTTGTCTTTTACGGAGGATAGCAGAAGGGGAAGGCTGTCTTCAAGGAGAGGATGGCCCACCGGATAGTGGATGCCATCACTTTGGCCTACAAAGCACAAGGTGTGCCCTGCCTGCTCAGGTTGCATGCTCACTCGTGGGTTGTGGTGCCTCGTTGGCAGACATTTGTAGAGCTGTGGCCTGGGCAACTCCTAACACATTCACTAGGTTCTATAGCCGGTGTGACGAACCAGTTTCCTCCTGTGTTGTCACCTCAAATGGGTAGTGGCGAGATGCCTTGTTCAGAGGCACATCCTGATTTTGCCAAGTCCGATGTGTTCCTAGGTTAACATATTTTGTTGACCCTGGAACAACATTTTACTCCAAAAATATATTCTTAACCATATCCCTACACATAAACCTAACCTTAACCATGAGTAATCTGTAAAATCAGAGGAAATGATAGATGAATGACACTGATGTACAAGCACCAAACACTGATTTTAAGCATAAACTTCACATAATCTATAAACTGGTTCTTCAAATCTGATTGGTTAATCACAATGTTGTTCCAGGGTCAACAACGATGTTGTCCCAGGAACATGTCTCACTTGGTAAAATCAGGTTAGGCTTGTTCAGAGAGGTTCAGAAACTGATTTTACCAAGTGAGACATATTCATGGGCCAACATCTTTGTTGTCCCTGGAACAACATTGTGATTAACCAATCAGATTTGAAGAACCAGATTATAGATTTTGTGAAGTTTACACTTAAAATCTCTGTTTGGTGCTTGTACATCAAGTGTCATTCATCTATCATTTCCTCTGATTTTAGGGATTACTCATGGTTAGGGTTAGGTTTAGGTGTAGGGATATGTTCAAGAATATATTTTTGGAGTAAAATGTTGTTCCAGGGTCAACAAAATATGTTGACCTAGGAACACATCTAACTCAGCAAAATCAGGACGTGCGCCTTGGACTCCTAGTTCTCCATAGAGCCCCCTGGCTGTCGAGTCCTCCAGCACTCTGGTGGCTATGCGTGGTGGAAGCATCCAGCACCAGGCCTTTCAGCCAGTGAATTCCTGAAATCTGGTGTAACCCTGATGTTCCCTGAAGGAGGAAATGGAGACATCATGTCTCTTCACCACAGTTGCTGTACCACCGCTGAGCTGCCGGGTCACCGTCTCAGCTCCTCAGCGAGAGCATGAATGAATGCAGTGCACCTACTGCCTCTTATCCTCACGCTGTGATCAACGGCAGCTGGATGCAGTAATCACATGCCAATGTTCTAGGGCTGTAGCTATCGAATATTTTAGTAATCGAGTATTCTACCAAAAAAATTAAATCGATTAATCGAGTAATTGGATAAAATGTGTTTTTGCTTAATTAAAGTGCAATATTAATTATACAAGAGAAAATAAGACTCCTGGGTCTCTTAAAATGAACAACTAAGTTTCCTTTTTTTTTTTTTAATAAAAAAATATATATTTTTTTAAATGCATAGAATCCAATGCATTCATCAAAAACTAATATTTAATTATTACCCATTGTTTCTCTGTGTGTACTTGTACTGTGAACAATGACAATAAAGTTGACAGATGAATTAAGTGCATTTAAGTGCCATTCAGTTGAGGTTTTAAATAAAGCATTTTCTGAGATGCACATTAAACATAAAACATTAACTTAATTTATCTTTTAATTATAGAAAATTTTTGGTAAACAAAGTGGATTTACTATTAAAAATATATATATATTTTTTCATTTTTTAGTAGTAGGCTATGCACATTCTGCTGAATAATAGTCTTTAACCGGACTTTTATGGGTTTGACGGGTTTACGTACCTTTACAGTTCTTTGTTTGTGATGTGACACTTGTTTTACTCAAATCAAAAGTGCACAGTAGGCTATGCACATTCTGCTGAATAATAGTCTTTAACCGGACTTTTATGGGTTTGACGGGTTTACGTACCTTTACAGTTCTTTGTATGTGATGTGACGCTTGTTTTACTCAAATCAAACGGTCAAATGCTCATTAAATGACTGTCAGAGCAGTTCTGGAGATGTTGTTCATGTGTTCAGGTCCTTATTTAGTGAGACAGCAGATGCTGAAATCCCCGGAGCATCACTCGCACGTCAGTGTGTTTAATGAATGAAAACACGCTTATGCTCCATTCATTAACAGAAACATGCAGAAAATGCAGGATTCATATTTAAATAGACTGTTCCGGCTTAATATTTACAGATATTAGTCCATATCCATAGGGCCCTAGTTGTGGTATGCCAGCTCTATCTTGCAATGCACGTTCTCTTTATGTTTTCCCGCGCCCTCAAATCAAAACACAGCTGACTCCTTGCAGTATGTGATTTCGGACCCAGCACTTGTGTCTCCTTCTGCTTTGTGGTTGATGTAAACGCGTAAAAAAAATCATTGCGAAAGAACCTTAAGTGAGATTTAAAATAAATTAAAAGAGGCGCCTCGATGATTTTTTGTAATCGATTTACTCGAGTTACTCGAGGAATCGTCTCAGCCCTACAATGTTCATTTGCTCTGGCGAGATCCCAATTCGTCGGTCATCACCAACGTGACATCTCTGTTCCCGCCTCCAGGGAACAAGAGTTACATATGTAACCTAGATGATAAAATAGACAACAATGGCTATTTTATTGTTAGCATCATTTAAAATAATTTGATGGCCCAAAGTAGTTGAACACGATGCAATACAATTCCAACAACAAGCAAATTGTCCATCCACACCAGATGCTATATGGCTATGGGACACAACAAAGTCAATAAAAAATCACTGCCAATCAGAAAAATGCATGGGTGGCCTCTTTCTGCAAGTGGACAAGAACATAATTGAATTCATAAATATTAAACCATTTAAATACGATTAACCCTTATGTGGTCTTCAGGGTCTTTTTGACCTGCAAAATGACATTTGCCAAAATTGAAAGAGTGTTCTCTTTGTCCAAAGTGCATGACACTTTGTACAGTGGTCTTTGTACAGTTTCTAGATCTACAACAACAACAAAAAATAATAATAATAATAATAATAACAAATAATAATAATCTGGAATTAGGTTTTTATGTTAGTGTGAAAAAAAGAACATTCATTCAAATAATTTTTATTGTTATAATTGTGATTTCAGAATATGTAGATATGAATCCAACTGAAAAAAATAAATTATTATATATTTTAGTTAGTCAAATAGCAAATAGTAGGGGTGTAATGATTCACTAGTTTTCTCGATTCATAGATTACATGATTTTTGAATCATGAATCACCAATCTCGGAACAGTAATCGACTTAAAACGCTAAGAATCAAATGAATCATGATTTCTATAGCGATTCAGTGCTTTCAAAATATATGCACATTAAGTTACTACATGCACAAATTAATGGAGACCTAAAATAACCACAGTATTTGCAATGCCCTTGAAATAAGCATGAGGTTTATCTGATAATCAGATGCATGAAAGTAGCGTTTGTTGCTTTAGCAAACAGACATCTGGTGCATTTTCTCTGAGAATCAACATTCGCTGAAGGAGAGGAAAAGTTGAATCGCTATAGCAATTTATTTAGTGAAAATGAGATAAAGAAGTTTTCACACTGAAAGTAAAGTGATCTCGCTCTCGTAGACGTGCCAGGCTGTATCGGCAGCTAAACTGAATGAAAGCAGAATGAACTGATGAAACGTTAAGGAAAAAAAAACAACAACACAATAAATAAATATAATTTATGAATGATGCAGTGCTAATTGACATCATTTATTACAGAACAGAAAGTATAAAGTATATTTACTACCTTATTCTGTCCACTTATTCTGTGTAATGTGCCCCCTGACTAAGCATTTAAAGAATTTAGGGGAAGCATTTAAATAATCCTGTGAATGCATTTAAAGAATGCAGAATCGTATAGAATTTTATTGTGAATCGAATCAAATTGAATCATTATAAATGTACAAAAATCGTTCTTGAATCGATTCGAAAACATATGAATCGTGAATCAAATTGCTGCCTACCCAAAGATTCACAGATATATCATAAATATATCATATCATAAAAATATAATAAATCCTCCAAATATTTTACAAATGTGGAGTAAAAACATTAATAAACAGTTAATTTTGTTTGTTTTTAATAATTATTTTGTCACTAAATTACATTTTGTTGCCTAGGGTCTCTAGAGACCCCAAAGACCATAAGTGTACACCCCAAACGAAGACTGTTAAAATACGAAGGGTTAAAATACATACTGAGTTACTGATATAATCTTTGTCATGAAATACACTTGTTGGTTCATACTGAGTTCACTGTTCTAACAAAAAACATTGGTAAAATATACATATATTTGTGAGGTCTTAGGGCTTTCCAACGATATATAGTTTGTCAAGATTAGATTAGATTTGATTGTAATATAGTGAAGTAAACATAGGCGTCCCATATTCAGGACGGGTTGACAGTTAAGGGGTTAAGTTTTGAGTTTACTCAGCATTTTCCAGTATGCTTCTAATCTAATTATAATCTAGAGCTAATTTGCAATTGTAAAGGGAAATTTGCCATACAGGCATTTGCCAGTGTGTCAGGAAACGTATTAGTTTTACACCCATAATTAGTTGTGTAACCATATTTTACTCTCTCTCTCTCTCTCTCTCTTAGCTACACGGGATGATACCATGTGTGAAATTGCCAACCCCGCTTTTGTTGTCTACTCCTCCATCATGTCATTCTACGTGCCCTTCATCATCACCCTTCTTGTGTACGTGCAGATCTATGTGGTTCTTCGTAAGCGTCGAAAACGGGTCAACACTAAACGGAGCTGCCAGAAGACAGACGCTGATGCTAAGCCCCCTCTCAAGGTGATATACACCATGTGAGACAGTAGCCTCAGGGAAAATACCCAGCATTCCCCACTGGACAAGACATGGTGTCAGTGTTGTTTTACAAAACAAGTTGCCCTTTTTCTATAAAATATGGGAAGCAGCTTTCAGTGTTAATTATAGAATTTGTGGGACCCGGACCTGCAGGACACCACCTTAAATATAGTGACCCCAAAATCACCCCTGGAATCAGTATTATGTTACAGTGTTGTTAGATTCATTTAATGCTTGTATGTGGCTACTGGTAGAAAATTATGGTGGTTTTATCTTTAAATAGTCTAATTCCAGCATATCCACTGTATATTTGGTATGTGGTTACGGGGGTAATTCCTTAGCCTTTGTTGAATATGCATTACCCACTGGATAATGTGAAAGTAAAGCCGTTAAAGCAAAAGAAGCCATTGCCATTTTTTTTTCAGAGCTGCAAGGTTTTTTAAACATAATTCCCTGTGCAATGTATGTGTTAGAAAAGATTGTGAATGCGATATATACCCTTTATTCATATTCTATTTTCATCGTAATACAGAAGAGCTACAAATTATTATTATTTTTTTTTTTTACATTTGTGCCCGTTCATCATCTCGATTTCTTGCAACGGCTGTTATTAATGTCCAATCTGGATCAGTGGGTTCAGCTGTCTAGTTTTAAAAGGTCCCAAGGACTTTTTGTGGTACTTACAAATTACTGAAGCAAATTCTTTCTCATTCAGCTTTTAGTACGAGAGAGGCTTTTTGTGTTCAGTGGATTTATTTACATTGTGTTTCATCAAGTGGCAACAAATATACCTATGCATGATTTTCAAGGCTCCATGCTATCATTGGAATTTAATGTGGACCACATGCTGAATCAAATTCTTATTACTTTTGCCACAGGAAAAGTGCACACATCCTGAAGATGTGAAACTGTGCACAGTTATCATTAAGACCAATGGAGGTTTACCTGCCAAAAACAAGAAAGCAGTAAGTGCAATTCACTTATAAAACAATTCATGAATGTTATGTAAAATATAATTTTATTCTGTAGATTCAGTATATGTATGCAGCTGCCTCTACATTTACACTATTACATCCAATATAGCTCTTCGCTTTTTGCCACATTATTGGGAGAGAAGTGCAGTCATAAAACTAAATCTGTCCAGAAAAAGGAGTTGGTCGTTTGGAAGACTACATACCAAATAAGGTTTTGTTTATGAATTCAGTTTACATAAAAAAAATAAAAAAAATGTATGCCTGCTTAATATACAAAGGCAAGTAAATAATCAACCCAGGATCATGAAATATACATGCCTATGACGAGTTTTTTGCAAAAATTATATTTAAGTTGCTTCTGTAAATTATACCAGGTGAAATACTGAGCAAGCTTACTATGACAGAAAGGCCGTTAAATTATGTTTTTATAACAAAGTTTGTGAGGAGCACGTTAAGATAATTAACCCGGCCAATTCATCATCAGCAATTACACCATCTATCCTATCAGCTTGAGAGAGAACTGGCCCAAGCCATCTTACTTTCATTCTCTCTACATTATTTTAGCATTTGGTTTTCTCCTTTTGCCATTTTTATCACAGACCTAATTTTTCATGACCAATAATGAGACCTATAGACGGTTTCAACAACAACAACATAAACAAACGTTACTGCGCATGCCCGCTTTTTGGACCTAACTTAAGTTCCGGTAAACTTTGAAATAGAATCAATAACAACAGCCAAGTCCCTCTAGAGTAGATGTTTTTTGATAACAAACAAAATATGTTTTCTGTGCGTTTGTAGAAGGCACTGCAGCCACACCGATATACACAACACAGACCGGAAGTTAACTTAGGTCCAGGCGCGTGCGCCCGATGAAACCGTCTATACTGGGGATTTTTCCGGATCCTCCTCCACAATTTGCAGGCCCCAGGATCACTCCTTCCCCACCAGATACCACCGCTGAGCACCAGTTTTCATCACGGCTGCCGCTCTGCTTGACCATCCACTCACTCTCCACAATGCAGAGGCTTAACCTCACCTCCACCGGCAAGACTTCCAACTTCCCCAGCATCCTCATATTGTTTGGCCGTGTCAACAATTCCTCTGATCGGAAAGCAGACAGTATTTAAAGGAAAAACGTCACCGTTTTGCCTTGTTCCACTATGTTCTTCCCTCAACTTAGACGAGTTGATACATACCTCTCCCATCTCAGTGTGTGCACTCAATTGCTGTAGCGTGCGGCGCCACTATGCTAGTGTTTATATTATGCTGGATACACACCAAAAGATAATCCGGCTGATTTTGGGGCCCAATTATCTTCATGGTTCTACAGATTATTTTATCAGATTTTCCTTGGTGTGAGGTGTGTTAAGAGTGTTCGAACCTGATCGGAAGATCGTCGGAGCCGCCCCCATCGTGAATCGTAATTCAACATGTTTAATATTTACGATCAGAAATCCTGATGTGTGGGGGGAACCCCGAGGAGATTACCCTGTGAAACGAAACAATATCCAATCAGAAACCGGACAGCAGAGATGGAGGATCAGCTTGTTGATTTGTGGCAACAGCACAAATGTTTATATAACGTGTCATGTATAAAATCATTCCAAATAATATAATTGCACTTTCTTCCTGCATATCATCTGCCATGCTTATTCTGAAGTCTCGCGAGATTTTACAAGATTTCCTGTGTTCACAGTCAAGACTCTGGTTGAAAATCTGTTTGTGTGTGGTGTGCTGTCTGTGTCACATGGCACAAAGGTTAAATCTAGGATTTTTTATCCTCATGTTAGTGGTCTATCACATTTTGAAAATCTTATAAGATGTAAAAAATACTTTGGTGTGTACCCAGCATTAGTACCATTCATTCCTTAGGATCCAAACAGGGATGAATTTAGAAGCTACCAAACACTTCCATGTTTTACGTATTTAAAGAGGGTTACATGAGTGGTTACACGAGTAATTATGGTGACATAAAATAATACGTGGCAATTTTCTAAGCTAATAAAAAATTATAACTATAATGTATGGCGGAAGAGCACATTGCATCACTCCTGAAACTCCTCTCATTGATCGATGGAAGTTAGAGGGAGAGGGAGAGGGACAGGGAGAGGGGGAGTTTTCAGAAGACTGGCTCCAAAACTTGCCCATTAACTAACAGTACTGAGATTACAGAAAAATATTTAACATCAAATTAACTTAAACAGTAATATAATTTACAAAATCCATCAAGCAAAGTAACTGCTGCTAACACAGCTGACTGACATTTCGTCCTTATGTTGAGCTGCTCATGTTAATGACAAAGTGTCCTCCTACAACTAATGATAATTATATCTTCAACAGCAATTAATAAAGGAAGTCCTGCACCAGGGTGCTGATGTGAGGGTGGACGTTACGCCAGGCACAAGCTCTCCAGAGAAAAATAAATTGGAATCCACTCTGGTCGTCGATCTGCTGGCCAACCCAAGCCCCATCCATGGCCCGCTTTCCCACATTGAATGTCAGTCAAATGGAGATGATAAAAATGGGCATGCCAAGGAGGTTCAGACCCCTAAAGAAGCCAAACTTGTTGAAACACAGGCACTGCACAATGGCAAAACCCAAACTACATTGACCAAAACCATGAGCAAGAGAAAGATGTACCAGCATAAAGAAAAGAAGGCTACACAAATGCTGGCTATTGTTCTAGGTGAGGTCAAGATACTGTCACTTGACAGAAGTATTACTCAGCCATAAACCCAAGCACAGGTTACATAAAAGTCCTAGATTGAGTTTTTGTCCTCAGAATACCTCTGCTTTATTTTCTCTGTTGCAGGTGTTTTCATTATTTGCTGGCTGCCCTTTTTTATTACTCACATTTTGAAAACTCACTGCACAAGCTGCGTGGTGCCACTGGAAATGTACAATGCCTTCACTTGGCTGGGATATGTGAACAGTGCCGTCAACCCCATCATATATACCACTTTCAATGTGGAGTTCAGAAAGGCTTTCATAAAGATATTGCACTGCTGAGGACATTATTCACTGCATGCATATAGGAGGAAAGATGGAGGATTTCACAAGAGGTTAGTGCCATCTTTCACCGCTATGGGAAATGAGGGATTTACAAAGCCATGCTTTTAGGGCAGAACGGATGAATTCATTTGAGAAAATGGAAGTTCAAATTAATGTAAAATACAGTTTTTTTTGTGTGTGTCTCCATGATTTCTGGCAGTGGAGTGCATGTGCGAACGGGTGTTTATTCTCTTTGGAACTATAGTGTGAATGTAATTAATTGTAGAATTGAAGCAAATTTGAGATGGTGAGTAATTGGATCTCACCACAGAGACTTTATGCAACCAGGGACCTGAATGTCATAATTACATCATTATGTTAAGTTAGTGAGGAGCATCTGGTAACAATCTATTTATTTGTTTGAGAATCTGTTAATAAAGAGATATCAACTTTAAAGACAAATAAATAAGGTGAACATGCCATTTACGGTTTTATAAAGCCATACTAAAGGTGCACTCAGTAATGTTTTGTTTATGTTGCACTTTTAAACATATATTGACAACCAGGAACTGGATCGCAGAATAATAAAAATTTAAAAGAACAGTTAATCCAAAAGAAAACATTCACTGAAAATGATTTCACCCTCAGGCTATCGGAGATGTATTTGAATTTGTTCCTATATTGGAACAGACTTGGAGAAGTTTATTAGCATTACATCACTAGCTCATCAATGGATCCTTTGCAGTGAATGGGTGCCATCGGTATGAGAGTATAAACAGCTTACAAAAACTTTATGATAATCCAAAGCAGGACTCCAGTCCATCAATTAATGTCTTGTTCAATTCAAGTTTATTTGTATAGAGCTTTTTCGAAACAAATCGTTGTAAAGCAACTTTACAGAAAACTATTTTTACAATATTTAGTAGCTTTGTAGTAATTTCTACAAATGGCAGAAAGGTATGGAAAAAAATCAATTAAAGACATTATCAAACAGACAATGAATTCTATTAACAGCAATTATTATATCAAGTAATCAAACTTATAGCAAAAAATCTTGTGAGGTGTAAAGTTATTTTAAATTTAAACTGCCGCTTCTGGCCAAAATACAATAATCTATAATAATGCTTTGTTCAGTTAAAAAGTCTATCCCCTGTTGTCCTCACACATCAAAATTTTACTGTTCTTCCTTCATGTTTAAACTTTCTGAAGTTTGACAGCAAGTTTAACTCTATCCATTATAAAGCTGAGAAGTGCAAGTTTCAGGTTCAACATTTATTCCAGCTTGGATGAAATCTACCAAGGACCAAAGTGAAACTAAAGGAAAAATAACTATCTCCAATTAGTCTCATAACCAAAATATTTCAAACAACATAAATTACAAGACACGTGTTGCAAGAATGCTGTCAATTCTACACACATTTGCATATCAAACTAGATTTCTATACATATCCAAGAACATTTAAGATCTACACCGAAAAAGCTCCAGACAACATGGCATGTATAGGAATGACAACATCTTTTCTATTTTACACATTGATAGATATAGATATATAGAGAGAGAGAGCCCAAAACAAATAAAAGAAACATACAGCTATTACTCTTCACAAACTGTTCAAAGTGAGGATTAAAAGAAGATTACTTAAAAAAATCACCCCATCTAATATACATCAGCCATGCCCGCAGCTGCTTACTTCCTGATTTATACAGCATCTGCAGTTTCTTAAAGAATCCATTAGATGAAAGTTCAACAACAAAATGAACTACAGTACTATTAAATGGGAACAGAACACTCCCTACCTTATGTCATTAGACATCACTGTAAATATTTACATTTATTCCTAATGACCTGTGAGATTGGTATGTACAACCTTTTGGTTGTACCTTAAGAGGTTGTCAGGGCTCATATGATGTCGTAAAAAAAAAAAAAAAAAAAAAAAAAAAAAAAAACATTATTTTGTGTATTTGGTGTGATGCAATTTGTTTATGCGGTAAAAAAAAAAAATTGTACATTTTTGTTTCTCCTCTATGACCCACCTATCTGAAACATGTCGATTTTTACAAAGCTCATCGTTCTGAAAAGCGAGGTGTATGCTGATTGGCCAGCAATCCAGTGCATTGTGATTGGCTGAATACCTTGAAGCATTTGACAGAAATGTTATGCTCCTTACCATATTGTGATGCCGTGTCCCGGCGTGATGAGACAAACAATAAGACCCATTATAAACAAGGCATTTGTTGCATCCAGTGGGGACATGATTACTGATTATAATGACTTATAATGTCTTCTATTGGTGATCATGGCCATAGGCCAATCATTGCAAAAAAAAAAAAGTATACTGTCTTTCAAGAGAACTATACCTCCAGCCTGAAGATTAGTGCATAATTCAGTCCATGTTCACCTTTTTGTCAAGACGAGAAGGTATTCTTATTTCCAGTGGGCCAAAAACTGATTTTCAAGGGCCTGAACACTCTAAAAAACGCTGGGTTGTTTTTTCAACCCAACTGCTGGGTTGAGGCCGTTGGATAGGACTTTGGGATGTTTTAACCCAAGTTTGGGTTGAAAATAAGGTTTTAAAAAAAATTTTTTAACCCAGCGGGTCTGGGTTGAGGACGCGGACGTGAAGGAGAGCACGCACGTCACGTCAAGATCGTACGTCTCCAGTGCGAGCAGCCGCCATTTTCTCAGCGTGATAGAAGCGAGAAGCGAGTGAAAGACTATGGTAAGTATGGTAAATGTAAAGTTATCTTTTATTGTTTACCCGGTTGTATGAAAGGCAGAAGGTTTTATGAAAGGCGGAAACAAAGGAGCTTAACGTTATATATATATATATATATTTAAAAAAACGGACGCGGTTTTCGCCTCAGACACGGAGGTCTTAATTGCCTCATGTAACGGTACTGAACGGAGGATGTACTTTTAATATAACGTCTGTTAATGTATTTTGTCATATTTACATAAGATTTTACATTATCTGTACTTTTTGAGGCGTTAACAGACGGTTATGGTCACGGTTACGCTCATGTGAATTTGTCTTTTTTTTCGCGGTTAAAATGAATGTATGTTTGTCTCCTAAAGGTAACGGCATTGTGTAGTAAAGACTAGCATAATTATTTTGAGGCTGTTGAAGTGGTAACTGTTAAAAGTATGTTTTACATGTAATATTTCAGACTATATATATATATATATATATATATATATATATATATATATGTCTGTATGTGTGTATATATATGTATGTATATGTTAATATTTTATTGAAACCATTGATGTCCCTCTTTGCAGAACTCAAACTAACTGGAGTTAAGGACACACAAGTCTGCTTGTGTGAGGAGGTGGTTTTCTCAGCTTCTTCTGCAGAGAGGGAAAGATCGTTTAAGGCAAGTAAACTTCATAATTTCATGTTATCAGTTGTTGTTGTGTTTTACTAAGAGTAAAATAATGTTTGTTTTTTGTTTTTGTAGATGTTAAAAGCAAGAGACATGGGAGAGCATCATTCTTTTGAGATTTTATGTAAGTTATTTTTAGAAAATAAATTTTTCTGTTGTCTCCTGCCGGTTTACTTCACATTTTGATGCAACAACAGCATGATTACGTGCTCATTTCATTAAGACCATTGATGTCTGTGTTTTTTATTGCAGGAATCAAACCAAGTTTGGAGTTGTCTTGTCTGATTTGGAGAGTCATTATTCTTGGTCTTTGCTCTTAGAGGTAAAGTTCACACAAAAAATAATTTACTTGTTCTCAAGTCTTTCCAAACCTATAAGACTTTTGTCTGTCTTTACAACATAAATTAATATATTTTTAGTTTTCTCATAATATTTGTTAATCCATTTATAGTTTAGATAATCAGTATTTTCAAGCTTCATAAATATAGAGTTATTGTAGAAGTAAATTCTGATATTTATATATGAATACATCTTAAATTATATGATAGCAAACATGTATGTTCAAAATAAAATACTGGTCTCCCAGACCAGCAATGGAGGACACAAAAAGAGAATATTAAATATATTCATATGTTTTCCAAATAATGAGCAGAGTTTGTATGAGTCTGGAAAAACATGGGGAGAGTAAATTATGGACATTTTAATTATTTGTTGAACTAACAGTTTGAAGAGCAGCCCTCCATGTACATGAATATTGTGAGGTATGTGAATGTCATGTCTGTTTTAATGTTTCAGTAAAGAAGCTTTCTGAAAGCGATATTTATTCAAACAATATCACCTGCCCTCACACTAGTGCTGCCATTATAGACTTCATGAGAGCTGTGATAGACAGACATTAAACAACCACACAAAGTGTTGAAACTTTAAAACCTATTATCCGATTATTTACCTATCCTTACGGATGTGAATACACCTCTACCTGAAAATCGATAGTTTAATTAAATGTATAATTTTTTCAAATGTGTTTCTCTTAGGCCACTGATGAAGAACAGGCGGTGACTGGGATGAATCCTGGTCAGAGAGGAGAATCTTCTTTCCCCTAAACTGATGCAGCGGTGGTTTTAAAGGAGTACGCTGCCCTTGATGATGTAGAAGATGTCACATGCTGTGCTGATGGGGTTTTTAATGCTGTGAAATTTTGAAATGCTGTGTTTTGTTCACTTGCTCGCTGACTGTGCAGATGTGCATAGGAGTGTAAGATATTAATTTCACATTGTAAACAGCTTCAGTGATTTAAATGGGAGTTTTTGAGAGTGCTTGAACTGAACTGAAAATGTTCTTTGATAATGTAAATGTTCTTTGCTCCCTGTAAAATGAAAATGTCAGGCCTATAATATAGTAACTAGGGCTGTGTGATTAATCAAAATTGAATCGAAATCGTGATTAGAGACGTTGCAATTTGCTAATCGCAAAAGCCTGCATGTGGATGCGATATTACTCTGGTGCAGAGCATATGCATGCTTGTCAGTCTTGAGTCATAGTCTTACTTACCAATAAAGTGAGGGCACCTCCATTCTCACCAATGAGCTCTGCTCTAGCCAGGGCTGGACTGGTAATCTGGCACACTGGGCAAATACCCGGTGGGCCAACGGTGGGCAAAAAAAAATTTTTTATTGGCCAACGACCGGCCCATAAAGCAGGGATAGCGGCCCATTTGTTCATTTTTCATACTGACACTGGGCTGGCCCAGACATCTCTTTTAACAGGCTCCAACCCTCCCCCTCTTGTGTCAGATGCAGTCAGTGGCTCACAGCCAGAAAACAAAAGCACAAGGTGGATGCAGAGAAGTTGTGGGCCAAAAAATAAATAAATCATAACTATTCTAATATTAACCCTTTAAAACCCATAACGGCTGTTCGGTCCTTCTCTAGAAAAAACTTAAATGATGCCATTTGATTAATTTAATTATTACTCCAAATGTTTATGTAATGGCGCCCACGACGAGTCACACGTTGGAAAAGAGGTAATGCATAATATTTTGCATTTTGAAAGCAGTATATTTTTGTTTAGCTGTATATTCAATGAAGAAGATATTTTCTCATGTTTATAATTATTTTCCAATAAAATTAATATGCAATATTAATGTTCAGTCAATAATATGAATATCATATATATTATTAGGATGTTTTGTGTGAATAATTTGGTAGTATAATTTGTTTTCTTTTTTTATGGGAAGTATCTCAACAATGAGAGGTAAATGTTGTTTGGTGTCATATTAAAGAGGGTTTTGTGCTCTTTAAAACAAAGTAAGCCTAAACTTGCCATTGTAAACTAGTTTTTTCTGCTGTCTGGTTCATTGACAAAGAAAAAACATTTATTTTTAAAATTAGCAGTATTCTACATCCACATTCTATTGTGTTCTAAATGATTAACTAGCCTATTTAACATGGGGCACATTGTCCATCTAGAAATCCTGCTCTTCAAGAATACAGGACTATATAAACAAAATGGATCCTTACTAAGTGTACTTTTAATAACTCTTCCAAATGATTGTAATCATCTCTCTCTTTGTCCTTATGTATAGTCAAGCCAGGTTGAGTTAGCAATGGAGGAGAGCACCTTTGATCACCAGGGAGTCAGTCAAGAGAGAGTGAGTACACTGGTCCACTTGCACAGGTACACTGGTCCATTGCACTTAGTTCTCAGCTTTGTAGGGGTTTTTGGGAATGGAATGGTAGATATGCATATCTTCAGGGACCGCAAGGATGGTGTACTGGTTGGTTGTGTCCGACCGATTGTTGTGGGCCGGTCCAAGCAAAAGTGCCAGGGCCCTTTTCTTGTCCCAGTCCAGCCCTGGCTTTAGCCAACTGTGTAAACGCCCACCATTAAAAGAAAAAGTGATGGGAAGTTTGATTCTTTTCCGCGAACCGGTTCTTTCGGACAGTTCGATACAACAAACCGGATGAAAAAAATAACGGTTCACCGGTTCTTTTACACTCGATGTAATGATGTCATTGCCGATGACGTCTATCAAACATTCAAATATATAAAGTCAGTAATCATAACTTTAGTCAGTTAAAAACTTCATAATCATGAAAAGTTCACTATTAAGTTTTGCAACAATGCACCCAAATACAGTAAAAGCAATAATGTGCATACGAGGATTTAGCTCTTGAAGATATAAAGTAAATAATTTAGGTGTCATCAGCACAGAAACCATGATCCACTTACTATACACTACCCATTGCGATGTATTTGTTATTAAATGAACGTATGTTTCGCCAGATTGCCCTTCATTCAAGCCTTCGGTTTACCCGCGCTCATAACATTAGCTCAGAATCAGTTCAGAAT
Organism: Carassius auratus; assembly: GCF_003368295.1. Taxonomy (NCBI): domain Eukaryota; kingdom Metazoa; phylum Chordata; class Actinopteri; order Cypriniformes; family Cyprinidae; genus Carassius; species Carassius auratus. Next base: position 25,984,012 of record NC_039272.1, read on the forward strand.
CAATCACCAAAAGAATCAGTTCGGTTCAGACGCACTGTGAGTCAGTCGGCTTCATGCTGAATCACGCATGCACAGTATCATCAGCTCCTCGGTTATTGAATTGGACGTGTCCGAAAGAAACAGTTTCCGGATCAGTGTACTGATGATCCGAAAACTGATGCAACCTGTTTTTGACTCAAGAACGAGAATCGCTCTTACCGGCACGTGCTAGAGTTCAGTATCATCAACTGCTCTACTCGTGTTAATGTTCCATTTACTACAAACTCAATTTATGAATGTGTCATCATTAACTATAAATACAGTAATTTCATAAATCATCCCTTATTCCTATTAAACATAGAGTCTTTAGAGTCTTAATTATTGTCCAACTCCCCTGAAAACCCCTTTGGCCTATACATAAACTACAATATACAGATTAGAAACATTCATCTTAAAAAAAGTTAAAAAGAAAAAGAAAATATAGTTATTTTATCACACTTTCCGATGTTTAACAAAATACTTGAAAAATTACACGCATGGGCAGTATCATTAGTTCCCTATCTGTCGGTCACTACGAGTTATGTTGACCGACAAATGGGGTCTCACTTGGGAGGCCAATCATCTCTGATTTTAAGAGAAAACGGCAATGAAATTGGCAAGTGGATTAACACACCTGAGCCACTCCCCGTGCCAGCGGGTATAAATAGGGCGACAGGTGCATCCACTCATTAGATTTTTGCTTCGGAGCCGAGTAGTGGATGAAGAAACCTCTACAAAGCCATCATCTTTGTTTTGTTCTAACTGTTCCTGGTCGGTGTGACGGCGCATTACAGCGGTGTCCCTGCGAGTCGGCGATTCCCCTGGGCGCTTCGGCTAAAAGAGACAGTTCTAAAAGAGCAAATCACGGACGATTCGCGTCTTTTTCAAGATGCCGTTTCGTCCGTGTCCTTCTGGATGCGGTTGTTTCCTGTCTTCGGTTGACGGTCACAAGCGTTGTCTGCAGTGTCTGGGCGTCCAACACGCTGAGGCTGCGCTCGTGGATGATTCATGCGTCTACTGTGGGCGTATGAACATGGCAGCGCTGCGATCGCGTCTCTCACTCCTCAAGGGGAGTGCAGCAGACCCCTCTGTCGCCACCCGTCCCGGTCTCTCTGGCTCGAGCAGAGGGCCGCCGGCTGGCGCTCTGGGAGATCTGAGGATCACAGTGAGAGCTTCTCCGCCGGGCCACGCCCCACGGACCTCTCACTCCTCACGCAGCGACTGTCCCGTGCAGCTGCCGATTGATTCTGCTGGGCCGTCTCACAGCGGTCCCAGCGTGTCTTTCGGTGCGCCGCCCGAGGACCAGATGTCGATTGCTGCATCGGGGGATGGGTTATCGACCTCTGAGGATGAAGGTTCGGCGGGGCTGCCCCCCTCGGGGTGCATGAAGAGGTGACGAAGTCGTGGACGGCCCCTTTCACGGCCAGAAGCCGCTCTTCTCCCTCTTCCATCCTCACCACCCTCGATGGCGGGGCAGGCAGGGGGTACGTAGAGGTTCCTGCAGGTACACCAAGCCAAGGCACTCAAAACCATGCACGAGGGTGGTACCGACCCGGGGTTGATGCAGGAGCTGCGCACGGCGACCGACTTCGCCTTACGGGCAACGAAGGTCACGGCGCGGTCCCTCGGGAAGGCGATGTCCACGCTGGTGGTCCAGGAGCGGCATCTCTGGCTGAACCTGGCTGAGATGAGGGACATGGACAAAGCGCGCTTTCTCGACGCCCCCATCTCCCAGGCAGGCCTGTTCGGCGACACTGTCGAGGACTTTGCCCAGCAGTTCTCGGCGGTACAGAAGCAGACTGAGGCCATCCAGCACATCCTGCCCCGACGTGTCTCTCCGGCTGCCACCGTTCCGTCGCGGGTAGCGCCTCAGCCTGCTCGTCGCCGTGGGCGCCCCCCTGCGTCCTCTACGCCAGCTCCGCCCCGTGCTGAGAGTTCTTCGAGGCCGGCGCGTCGAGCCCCGCGCAGGAGAGCGGCGCCCCCCGTGTCACTCCCGGCTGCGAAGTCCTCCAAGAAGTCGACCAAGCGGCCCTGACACGGGCAACTCGGAGATGCGGAGAACTGCTCTTCAGGAGATGGCGAAGACAGCGCCACTCCTTCCCCCGGAGGAGGGCCGGGCGGAGAATCTTCAGTTTCTGTTTTGTTTTGCCAGTGGTACCCACATTTTCAATAAAAGAGCAAATTCTCCTTCCTCCGAGTTGCAAGGCTCGTGGCTTGACAATGAGCGACGCACAGCTTCCTCACTCTCACCCACGACGCCCCCTTTCGCCAGCGGCCAAGAGGTCGCGGTTCGGAGACGCAACACCTCTCCACGCGTCTCTGGCCAGTTCCTCCGGGAACACGAGGAGTGTGGTTGCGATGACCCAGGACGCAGTGCCTTCTGGGCCTTCCGGCACGACTCCCCATCGCTGCACCACTGCGGGTATGTCGACTGTCCCTTTGGTGCCACTTGTACGGTATCTGGGAGCGTGGCTTGCGCTGCCCAACCCGTCACGCTGGCTCATCCGGACGGTTCGACTCGGCTATGCGATTCAATTCGCCCGGCGACCCCCCAAGTTCAATGGCGTACTCGAGACTTTGGTGGCAGTCAAGGACGCCCCTGTCTTGCGCGAGGAGATTGCTGTCTTCCTGGCGAAGGATGCAATCGAGCCGGTCCCTCCAGCCGAGATGAGGACGGGGTTTTACAGCCCTTACTTCATCGTGCCCAAGAAGAGCGGTGGCCTTCGACCTATCCTGGATCTGCGAGTCTTGAATCGGGCCCTACACAAGCTCCCGTTCAGGATGTTGACGCAGAAACGCATTATCAAATGCGTCCAGCCCCAGGACTGGTTTGCAGCGATCGACCTGAAAGACGCGTACTTTCATGTCTCTATCCTCCCTCGTCACAGACCGTTCCTGCGCTTTGCTTTCGAGGGTCAGGCATGGCAGTACAAGGTCCTCCCCTTCGGGCTCTCCCTGTCCCCCCGTGTCTTCACGAAGGTCGCGGAGGGCGCCCTTGCCCCACTTTGGGAAGTGGGCATCAGGATCCTCAACTATCTCGACGACTGGCTCATTATGGCCCGGTCCCGAGAAGAGTTGTGCGATCTCAGGGACTTCGTGCTTCGGCACCTCAGTCGGTTGGGGCTTCAGGTCAACCGAGAGAAGAGCAAGCTCTCCCCTGTGCAGAGAATCTCTTATCTCGGTATGGAGTTAGACTCGGTGAGTATGACGGCACGCCTCACCAGCGAGCGTGCCCACTCAGTGCTGAACTGCCTGAGTTCCTTCAGAGGCAGGACAGTGGTACCGCTGAAACACTTTCAGAGGCTCCTGGGGCATATGGCAACCCGCAGCCGCAGTCACGCCGCTCGGGTTGCTTCATATGAGACCACTTCAGCACTGGTTACACTCCCGAGTCCCGAGATGGGCATGGCGCCGCGGTACATATCGTGTCACCATCACACTGATGTGTCGCCGCCTATTCAGTCCTTGGTCGGACCTTGCCTTTCTACGGGCCGGCGTGCCCTTAGAACAAGTGTCCCGGCACGTTGTTGTCACAACAGATGCCTCCAACTCGGGCTGGGGCGCGACATGCAACGGGCAGGCAGCCTCAGGGTCCTGGACAGGACCTCGACTGCTTTGGCACATCAACTGCCTGGAGTTGCTGGCAGTGCATCTAGCTTTGCGACGGTTTCGTCCGCTAGTGCTGGACAAGCACGTGTTGGTCCGCACGGACAACACTGCGGCTGTTTCGTACATCAACCGACAAGGCGGGTTACGATCACGTCGCATGTCTCAACTCGCCCGTCATCTCCTCCTCTGGAGTCAGACGTGGCTCAAGTCGCTGCGCGCTGTCCACATCCCGGGGGAGCTCAATCGTGCAGCCGACGCGCTCTCACGACAGCTCACTTTCCCCGGGGAATGGCGACTCCATCCCCAGACGGTCCAGCTAATCTGGAGTCGATTCGGGGAAGCCCAGGTAGACCTGTTTGCTTCCCACGAGTCCTCCCACTGCCAGCTGTACTATTCCCTGTCCCAGGCCCCCCTGGGCACAGATGCACTGGCACACAGCTGGCCTCGGGCTTTACGCAAGTATGCGTTTCCCCCAGTGAGCCTGCTCGCACAGACACTGTGCAAGGTCAGGGAGGACGAGGAACAGGTCCTGTTGGTTGCGCCTTACTGGCCCACCCGGACCTGGTTTTCGGAACTCATGCTCCTCGTGACAGCCCCTCCCTGGCGCATCCCCCTGAGGAGAGACCTTCTCTCTCAGGGGCTTGGCACCATTTGGCACCCGCGTCCAGATCTCTGGAACCTCCACGTGTGGCTTCTAGACGGGACGCGGCAGACCTAAGTGATCTGCCCCCAGCGGTGGTAGACACTATCACTCAGGCTAGAGCCCCTTCTACGAGGCAGGCCTATGCTCTGAAGTGGAGTCTGTTCACGAATTGGTGTTCTTCTCACCGAGAAGACCCCCGGAGATGCCCGGTCAGAGTCGTGCTTTCTTTCCTGCAAGGTAGGCTGGAGCGTGGGCTGTCACCCTCCACCCTGAAGGTGTATGTGGCTGCCATTGCAGCACATCACGATGCAGTGGACGGCCGGTCCCTGGGGAGGCATGACCTGATCGTTAGGTTCCTGAGGGGTGCCAGAAGGTTACATCCTCCTAGGACACCCCTGATTCCCTCCTGGGACCTCTCTATTGTCCTGGCGGGACTTCAGAGGGGTCCCTTTGAGCCGCTGGATTCGGTTGAGCTGAAGTTCCTGTCTCTCAAGACAGCGCTCCTGATCGCGCTCACTTCCATCAAGAGGGTCGGGGACCTCCAAGCATTTTCGGTAAGTGAAGAGTGCCTTGTGTTCGGGCCGGCCTACTCTCACGTTGTCCTGAGACCCCGGCCTGGATACGTGCCCAAGGTTCCCACCACTCCCTTCCGAGACCAGGTGGTGAACCTGCAAGCGCTGCCCCTGGAGGAGGCAGATCCAGCCTTGTCGTTGCTGTGTCCCGTAAGAGCGCTTCGCATATACGTGGACCGCACCCAGAGCTTCAGAAGCTCTGAGCAGCTCCTGGTCTGCTTTGGAGGTCAGCAGAAGGGGAAGGCTGTCTCTAAGCAGAGGTTGGCCCACTGGATAGTGGACGCCATCGCCTTGGCTTACCATTCCCAAGGCGAGCCGTGCTCCCTGGGGGTGAGGGCCCACTCCACACGGAGTGTGGCCTCCTCCTATGCATTGGCGCACGGCGCCTCTCTGGCAGACGTTTGTCGAGCTGCGGGCTGGGCGACACCTAACACCTTTGCGAGGTTTTACAACCTCCGTGTAGAGCCAGTTTCCTCCCGTGTGTTGGGTAACAGGTAATTGGCGGGAAGGGCTGGCTGGGTGTCTCGCTTGCTGCGCCATTCCCCCTAACACGGGGATGTGAGCGCCTTCTTCTCCCAGTAGAGTTCCCCGGTTGGCGTACCCTGGTCGAGCATCCTCCAGCACCCTCGGCGTCAGACTTGGCGGAGCAGTCTGTCGCCAGGCCCAGTACTGGCGTTAGCATGCCCGGAGCCGGTCAGCCCCTGTACTGGGCTAGGTGTCCATATGGCTGGGTTCCCTACGGGTAATCCCATATGTGTTTTCTTCCACGGTAAGGTTTCCCTCTTGGCAAACCCGTGTCTTCCCTTGACAGATCGCTCTGTCAGTCTCTTCTGGCAGCCGTTCCATCCCTGCTCCAAGGTAGGACCTGCCTCAGAGACCCTTTCCATATGTAGTACTGTCCCCTGGGTCAGTCCATATCGGTATATCCACATGTCACCTCCCTACGGGTAGGATGTGGTCTCCGTAGCGGCCTTTCCTAAAGGCTCGCTTCCCCATTGTCTTGCCAGCTGAAAGAACAAATAGGGAAGATTTGAAGCTATCTTTCACTGAAGGTTGAAATCCCTTCCATTTACTTTATGTGGGCGGAACAGCAGCATGGCCTTCTCCAGCAGCGATGTACTCACCCTTTGGCCCCTTCGGTACCAAGGTCAGTGAATTTGCGCTGGGGCTTTGGGAAGGTTACGACCTTAAGCGTAGCTTTTGTGGCACGCCAAGGCTTGTCAACAATTGCAGCGCCTCAGGGTTGTGACGAGGTTCAGGTTATGGCGTTTTCCATAGGACCCCATTTGTCGGTCGACATAACTCGTAGTGACCGACAGATAGGGAACGTCTCGGTTACGTACGTAACCCTCGTTCCCTGATGGAGGGAACGGAGACGTTATGTCCCCATGCCACAACCTTGAACCATTCGCTGTTGCCGGGACACGTTCTCCGCTCCTCAGCGTAAAACCTAATGAGTGGATGCACCTGTCGCCCTATTTATACCCGCTGGCACGGGGAGTGGCTCAGGTGTGTTAATCCACTTGCCAATTTCATTGGCGTTTTCTCTTAAAATCAGAGATGATTGGCCTCCCAAGTGAGACCCCATTTGTCGGTCGACATAACGTCTCCATTCCCTCCATCAGGGAACGATGGTTACGTACGTAACCGAGACGTTCATCTGTTCTCAAATCGGACGTGTCCGAAAGAAACGGTTTTTGGTTCAGTGTACTGGTGATCCGAAAACCAATGAAACCGGTTCGTGACTCGAGAACGAGAATCAGCTCATCGGTTCTCAAATTGGACTCGTCTGACAGAAATGATTCTCGGTTCAGTGTACTGGTGAATGGAAAACCGATGCAACTGGCTCTGCTCGGTGTTCATCTTCAGTTCGGTCTTCACAGCAGTTCAGTCAGTGTACTGTTTGAGTAAATGAATTACTCCGGGATATTGGTTTATTTGACTAATTGACTAATTTGTGGATTAATGCTTAGTGTAGACGTGAACCGTTTCAAACGATTCAGTTCGATTTGGTGAACTGGTTCAACCGGTTCACTAAGAAGAACCGGTTAAATTGAACGATTCACACTTGCCGTTCACACTTGCCGCACTCACACAGCCTGTTTCGTAACGCTCGGTTATATTCACGCGCTGCCCTGCACCTCTCCACGAGTGCATCTGGCAGTATGGATGAGACTTGATGCACGTGCGCAACCTGCGACGACTTGCGCCTGGCTCCACGTTTAAAACAAATGTATATTCAGTCTAACTGCTAGCTAATTTCACTTGAATGAAATGAAACATTCAACACATTTTCCACTTTTTCTTAAAATCCCAAATACAGTGTAAAATGTAATACTTTATTAATTGACTAAACAAATGCAGTTCATTTATATAAAAAAAATAATATTTCCAGTGAAATTCAGTAACTAAGTTAATTCATTAGGTAATTTATTAGGTTTAGGTTGTTAGGTAACTACGTTATTTTTTCATTAACGGGGTAATCTAATTAATTACTTTTCCCGTCGTTACAATGCCGTTAACGTTTCTGAACATTAAATGCGGTGCGTTACTATGCATTGATTTAATAAACTATGCAATCCGAACGCACCCCTGGCTCACACAGCAAGTGAGGAGATGGGTTAATAACGAGATAAGCGATTATGATTGGCTAAGGCAGAGTCATGTGTTTCATGGTAGCCAATCAGAGCCAGTGTTTTTACACACATGCCGGCACACACGCCAGCAGTGCCAAACGTACACAAACACACACGCAACAGCTACACAAAAATTCGCTGCAGCAACAGAAATAGTGAATCAGGAGCAATCCGATGAAAAGTTGGCATTTTCAAGGTGGAGATATAAGCACTACTTCAAATTCATTGTGGTCAAAGGCAAGAACGTGCATGTAATGTGTGACACACGCATCCAAAGCTAGTGTCCAAAAACACTTTTCTTACAAAGATAATACTTTTGTACAGGATAAAACTCTTGCTGTCTGTTGACATGCAATAAATATCGAAAGATATGTACGAACACCTGTCTGTTCTACGCATTTCAACTGACCAGTGAAAACTAGAAAAAATATATATATACAAATTCTCTGACATATAGCAATTTTTTTTTATTACAGTAACGCAAATAGTTACTTTCCCTGGTAACGAGTTACTTTTATTATAGATACTTTACTTTTTGGAACAAGTAGTGAGTAACTATAACTAATTACTTTTTTAAAGTAACGTTCCCAACAGTGGTTATACCATTATTATCTTGCCTGCTGGAGAGAAAAATATTCAGGGTTATAATATTATGATATAAGATATTGTTGTATTGGGATAGTGGTATTGGATAGAACAACAGTAATTCCTATTGCAATAATGCCAAAACAAAAAGGAATTTTGTAATGGTTTCATGAATTTCCATATTTTTTTTTTATATTTTTTTTTCAGCAAGGTAATGATACTCATACTGTGCCGCACATTATTGACAATATTGAGATGAATCTTGACTTTGCAAATGTAAAATCGCAAATCAAATCACAATATATGTCAAAAAAAAATTCCAATTAGATATTTTTCCCATATCCATATCCCCCCATATAACAATCAGGTGCATTTAATTACTCGAGTTTGAGAATCAAGATATTTCCTGATATAGTTAACACGGTTGGAATTTTTTGGAATAAAAATTCATGTGTCACATGATAAGCATGAATAATCCCCCACTCGTGCCCCCTAAAAAATCATGAGCACATGATGCCCCTGCATTCGAGAATATACATAAATCTGTGTATTTTGAACTGTTAAGGTAGAATGGGACATAAGTATGGAATTTTTCCATACATACCATTCCTTTCCTTGGCTTCAGAGAGTGGTATGTCCCAGTCGCTTATGTCATGAGATATTTCTTCCAGTAAAGCTCTTCCTCTTATGGTCACTATTGTTACTAAACCAAGTGGGTCATAAAGGCTGTTGACGACAGACAACACTCCATGATGAGTGAGAAGTTTCTCAGAGTTTGTGACTTTGGGAAGGTTTCTTTGGTTAGATCTAGGTCTTTTATGCTTTTGATTAGATCCTCTAATGGAAGTGTGACAACACTCCAAGGAGAGAATTGTTCGTGTCAGGTCCTGGGAGAAGGATGCTGTTCAAAGAGATACCAGGATACTGTGCACTGGAATCGAAGACTACTCTTATTTGGTCTGGTTTTTGTGGATTCCTTATCTTTTTTAAAGTCCTTCTCCATGCAGGAGGCTTGGTCTTCAAAGGAGAGAGCAGACTTGTGTCTTTCGAACACTGTGAGACCAATGTCATTAGATGACTTACTGACCTTTGTGGCTGTATTTGGTCGAAAATGTCGGCTGGTGCTTTGCCTTTTCTCTCAAAGAAATGTGACTTGCACAAGGAGTAAGGAAGGAGGGTCTACCATTTTCTAGCACATTTGTCCTAAAGCTGTTAATATTCGGCTTATGTGCTTTACCGAGGCAGACGTTGCTGATCAGGACTCAGCCTGTCTTTGGGCGAATGAGGAATTGTGAGAACCACTGATTTCCAGCCTTACCTTGTGCACTCTGATGAGATCTCTTCCCAAGAGAAGCAGGATTTGCGCATTTAAATCAAATTTTGGAATAAATCTTGCAATAGGTTTTAAACGGGTATGACAAAGTGCTAGCTCTGGAGTTGGTATTTCTGAATTGTTGTTGAGGATTTCATTGCATTCAATTAGTGGAGGAAGATCAATGCTCACGCCTCAGCTAGATGCTTTTATCTGGAATCATTGCACTTTCCTCCCTATCATCTCCATGTCGACTGCACAGGTTCTGATTGGGTAAGGACGTGGGCTTCTTTGAATGCATTGCTCAATGGTTATCACTCTGAATCCTCTGCACTTGGGAAGGGGGTGGGGTTTGTTATGGATAAGAGAGATTTTGGTTAGATCATCTCTTTTCTCTTTATTATATCAGTTTGAGATTCCAGTGAAGTGGTTATGTCTGTCTTGTGTGCAGATATGAAAACTTTAGACATTTTGTTTTTAAGTGAGGGCTTCTCATACCTGGGAATTTGGGATTCAGATGGTTTTGTTACCTCACCCATCTTTGCCTGTTCATCGTTTAGAACATAGGCAGTGGTGTCATTGTTGCGGGAATAATTCACCTGAGTGACACAGTGTTGCTGACAGATTTGTGTTGATTTGTGATGGACTTCTATGGATTCTGTCTATGGTAATCCATTTGCTTTGATCCAAACATACTCATTTGTTAACTCATAGAAAGTTAGAGGTGTGTGACAGAACTGCTTTTGGACTCACTGTGATATTCAGCCACCTCTGCTGCAGCCTCTAGAATTTTAGCCACAGCCTGGGCAGCTGCCACCTCCATTTCTGCTTGTAATTCTTCCAATGTAGCCTCCAATGTGGTTTTCCCTGCTTCCTTGCTTTTCCTTTTTTATTCATTGCCAGCTCTCTCGCTGCAAATGATGCACATGTTCGTGCCACTTTAGCCACAGCTATTGCCCTACCTTCTGCATTCCTGGTTGGAGATCTTGAAGAGGTGCTCCTAGAACTAACTGACGAAGCTTTCCTAGATTTGTTGGGTTTATCCTCCATAACTTATATTGAAGCTTGCTTTTCAATAGCTTCCCAATAGCTTTTCCCTGTACTGTCCTCCGTTCCTTTCTGAAGTTTGACTGCAAGTTAAACTCCATCCATTATAAAGCTTTAACTCTACAATGAACCAGAGTGAAAAAAATAAACAATATTAAACACTTAAAGCATAGTACAATGTAAAAATTAAAGATTTTACCTACATAAAAGTGCGCTGTTAAGCAAATGTCCAAGCGTTTGTGTGGTGAATGGAAGCTGAAGCATGCTTAATGCATGAGGGGCCGGCACGATCACTTCAGTGGAAACAAGTAGACTACCCTATAATTTCTCATACAGATAAGATAAATACTTTATTCAGAATTGTGTGTGTGTGCACTCACAGTATCAACAAAACGTGCTTTTGTGAAATAGAGAAAACAAACAAGATGCACTTGCCATCTCCTCTGCATGAACAGGGAAACATTGAGCTCAGGCTAAAATGCAAAGCTCTAAAATCAGGTGCAGTTTAGCTTCACTGTGTCCAAAACTGATGGTTAACATTCACAATAAGCTACAGAATACAGGGCTAACAGTGACCGTAAGATGTTAATAATGTATAATCACGCTTTGGTTCATATTTAAAGACTTTTAAAAGTTGTATATTATTACAGCAAAATTTGTTTTTGTTCAATTCAAATTTTTTATGTGAGGTTGAAAAATAAACGGTGCTATTATCATCGGTATTATATGTTTTGCTGTGTGTAGTTAACTTCATCGTGAGGGGTTGACATAAAGGTTGAAAAATCTTGCTCTTTCATAATTTTTGCAATGGCATAAAGAGTATTACATACAATATAATATGGTTTTGTTTTTTTCTCAGGAGAGGCACCTCTGAGAGGGAGACAAAGAAACTGGCCAGAAGAGACTTGCGTCTGCCAGAGAATCAAAAAAACATTTGTTCTTAATTTATATGCTGCTTTGTACTATTTTAAATTTTGATCTGTTTTAATTGTACAGGGCAACGCTGCAATCGTTTTGAGAAAACAAACATAAAAAATATAGTGCTGTAATAAGAAACTGTCCTGAGACTTTATGTAGGCCTAATCATTCTTAGTTTCATTATTGAGTGTTAAGGATGTGACATTCACAGTCAAAACCTGAAATATAAATTCTCACAGAATTTATTAATTACCAATATACTGAACCATCTCTTTGTTTTTCCAAATCGGACAAAAAGTCCTGTGTTTTGGGAGACAATATATTTTGTAGACTTTGTGTGATTTACAATGGTCAAGCCAAAAGCAACGATACCTGCAGAATGGAGAAGGGTTGACCATTCAAAAACAATAAAATATCAATTTTATTTCAATTTTTATTTTTGTGTTTCAGAGGAAAAAGCAAGGTTAAGGATGTGACATCTTTTCGTTAGAGACCGTTCTGAAAGCATAATGTATGCAAACCCGTATAAATGCTTTAAAAACTTTAGCAGAGTAGCCTATTCAAGTCAAGTCAAGTCTGCTTTACTGTCAATTCTTCCACATATATAGTACATACATACAGAGAACTGAAATTGCATTACTCTCAGACCCCCAGTGCATACAAATAACATTAACAGTAGAGGGGAGGGGGAAAGTTTGGGAGGGTGTTCAGCTTCCTGACAGCCTGATGGATGAAGATGGAGACGGGTGGGTGGGATCACCTGCAATGCAGAGGGCTTTGCGAGTGAGACGGGTTCCGTAAATGTGCTGGAGGGAGGGGAGAGAGACCCCAATGATCTTTTCAACTGTTCTCACTATGCATTGCAGAGTCTTTCGGCAGGATGCGTTGTAGGCGCCATACCACACATTGATGCAGCTCATCAGGATGCTCTCGATGGTGCCTCTGTAGAAGGTGTACATGATAGGAGGTGGGGCTCTGGCTCTCCTCAGTTTGCGGAGGAAGTAGAGACGCTGTTGTGATTTCTTGGCCTGTGCTGCAGTGTTTTCAGCCCAGGAGAGGTCCTCTGTGATGTGCACACCCAGGAACTTGGTGCTGCTCACTCTCTCCACAGTCACATCGTTGATGATCAGAGAAACGTGCAGAGTGTGGGCTCTCCTGAAGTCAACGACAATCTCCTTCGTCTTCTCCATGTTCAGAGAGAGATTGTTGTCACTGCACCACTCGGCCAGATGGCTCACCTCACTCCTGTTGTTTGTCTCATCTTTGTTGCTAATGAGACCCACCACAGTCGTGTCATCCGCAAACTTAATGAAGAGGTTGGAGTTGTGTGACAGTGTGCAGTCATGAGTCAGCAGAGTGAAGAGGAGGGGGCTCAGCACACATCCTTGGGGGGCCCCAGTGTTCAGTGTGTCGGTGCTGGATGTGTTGCTGGCGACCCATACTGCCTGAGGTCTACCAGTTAGAAAGTCCAACAGCCAGTTGCACAGTGAAGTGTTGGGGGGGAGGGCAGACTTGTGGTGCATGACTAGCCGTTCAAAGCACTAAATGAGGATGGGAGTTAGTGCAACAGGACGGTAGTCATTGAAGCAGGATGGAGATGGCTTCTTCGGAACTGGAATGATGGTGGTAGATTTGAAACATGTGGGAACAACAGCCTGACTCAGTGAGATGTTGAAAACGTCTGTGAAGACATCAGTGAGTTCTGCTGCACAGTCTCTCAGAACACGCCCAGGGATGTTGTAAGGACCCGGAGCTTTGCATGCATTGATCCTGCTGAAGGATCTCCTATTGGATGCGCCTTTAAAGAGAAAAGCAACCTTCATTCAAATTATATAATCAGGGAGTATTTGCTTTCATTTTCAATTGGTCCCTTTAAAAGTACAAAATGTTCTCATGTAGGCTATGTGAGGTACCCTAGTTTTTCATTATTTTCGTTATTAAATTCAAGTGATCACGTGGGCGCTTCCCTGTCATGCATGCACATGAATACTTTTCCGCACAAACACTTAAATATGAATAGTAATAGAGCACATTTATTTTAGGTTAACGCTACAGTATGGCATCCGCTTTGAAATAAAGCTTTACAAGTCTACATCTGAGACAGGTTCAGTTATAACCTGTAAACTGAAGGCTATTAGACATAAAATGATCTGCCGCACCTATTCGTTGATCATTAGTGTTCTTGTCGTAAACATGTTTTAATCACTCTCTTTTTTTTCTTTTTTTTTATAAATCACTTATGCATTAAATAATAAAGATACAAAGCAAGTTTAGTTAAATTGTACAAATAATTATAAAATGCTATAGACTGTGAAGATTGCAGTTTCACATTTTGCATATGCATAAGAAAAAAAACAGTATTTGTAATGAAGAAAAAAGAAAAATAAGAAGTAATTATGTAACCCCTCAGCACATCTCTTAAAGGGATAGTTCACCCAAAAATATAAATTATGTCATTAATAACTTACCCGTTATGTGAACGAGTCAGTCTTTTGTTCGTTATCTGGCTCGGCTCTGTGTTCATCTTCAGTTCTCTCTTCACAGCAGTTCAGTCAGTGTACTGTTTGAGTAAATGAATAACTCCGGGATATTGGTTTGTTTGAACTCAGAGGGAGTGTCAGCCACATTAAAAAAGTTAACAGCTTATGTAATTTGTGGATTAATGCGTATTGGAGATGCGAACCGTTTAAAACGATTCAATCTATTTGGTGAACTGGTTCAAAAAGATCCAGTTACATCGAATGATTCGTCTGCGAACCGGATATCACAAACTAATTTGTTTGGAACTCTCTCACAACATACACGGAAGAGAAGACAATGCTGAATAAAGTTGTAGTTTTTGCTATTTTTGGACCAAAATGTATTTTCAATGCTTAAAAAAATTCTAACTGACCCTCTGATGTCACATGGACTACTTTGATGATGTTTTTCTTACCTTTCTGGACATGGACAGTATACTGTGCACATAGTTTCAATGAAGAGACTGAGAGCTCCCGGACTAAATCTAAAATGTCTTAAACTGTGTTCTGAAGATAAACGGAGGTCTCACGGGCTTGGAACAACACGAGGGTAAGTTATTAATGACATAATTTTGAACTATACCTTTAAGCATTGCACTCAGCAGCATACATGCTGAACAACCAAATCTTGCACTCTCTGAGTAGATAGCAACACAGGTTATGTGAAACACATCTAAAATATGGTATAATACTTAGCTTAAACGTAAATATAAGCACAGGCTCATAGACTAGATATTTGCTTCAATTTGTTCTAAATGAGAAATGCACATAATTTCTCAAGTACTAAATGTGCATCTGTGAAAATTTAATCTAGGTCTACATGGTTTTTCTTCCATTTTCCGCTAACTGGAGCCATCAAATGTAAAACCGCCAAGGCAAAGCTGACAACTATTAGTGAAAATGCACTTTAAAGTTCTTGCTTGATAACTTGTGGTTAAAGTGCAATTTTGCGGTCAAAATGTGCAAATGTATTTTGCAGATACGACAGCGGTCGCAGTGGTAAACCTACTGTACATCATTTATCAATTATCACTTTATTTATAAAGAAATATAAAAATAAATAAATAAATGTATTAAAAAATATATAACTGAGTGCACCTTTAATAGAATTTAATAGAATTTAGTGCCTTTGACTTACTGACTATGAAGGACAATGTAAATACGATTTAAATAATAACTTTTATTGAAGCCCATGACAAAAATTATGCATGTTACATTGGTACTTCAAATAACATTGCAGCCAATGTATGTATATATTTTTTGTGTACATGACCTGTACACAAACTTATCTGAGCTATGAAGTTTTGTCTATGTTTTTTTGTCTAGTATGTTCACTGACGTAGGGGTTTCATTTTAAATGTAACAGTTCATTTTTGGGGTAGGAAAAATTCCCATTAATAAAAGCAATGTTACATTTTAAACTTGGCCATAAATATCCACTTTTTCTCAGTGATCACTTGAGAAGCAGTCAGCAAAAAGAAAACTATATTGTTAAAAAAATAGCCATGGACGTAAATAATTTTAATGCTGAAGTGTGTATTTTTCCAGTTTTAAAATACTTTATCTTATCACAGCTTATGCAAACTATAAGTAAATTATATTTTTAAAAAAAGAAAAAACAATTATGCCAGGCACACAGCATTTCCAACACAAGAATCGAGTATGTTGTTTTACAACTTTTTTTTAAGAATGGCCAGTTTCTGAGCAGAAATTAATACTTTTATAATTTACTCATGCAAATATAATGGAATGTAAATGCTGTACAGTTATCACAATAACTCCTGCTATGTGTGTTTTTCAACATGGTCCAGTCCTTGTTCATCAAGTCCTAGCAACTTCGACTTTGAAAGAAAAAGAAAAGAAAAAAGAAAAACATGCAGTGGGCACCTTTTACATAAGTAAAAGTTTATGATATGCCAGATATTTTGTAATAACTATGTAAATATTGAATGAATAAAAATACATGTCATGCATTGTGAACTGTGATATTTTTCCACTGCATTGATAAGTCAAAGGAAATGAGTGTTATGAGTGGTATTAATAGGCTTCTAATAATGTTTGAAGGGGCAATCTGTCTTACATTTATCATATGCTAGCTCTTAAATAGTGTGACATTACTTTAGAATAAGGCTAATGCAAGAAAAGGTCAATGTGTGACAGATAGTGGGGATTAAATGCAACTGGCATTCTGGGTAATCTGCAAACATAGTGGCAGAAAGGTTTTTATTAGCCCAGTGAATTCAGGACATCTTTGGGAAATGCACATTGGATCGTGTAAGCTGCTTCAAGGTTTTTTTATTTTTTATTTATTTATTTATTTTTTACCACCATAATTACAATCAGAACCTTATTGATTTAAAAAAAAAAAAAAAGAGATCTGCCGTGATATGCGAAAAGTCACAGAGACAGCTTTTAATTACGGCCCACTATCCATGATGGATTTAAGCTTATTACAGTGGAGGCCTTGAAACTAAAAACAGTCACTGATTATTCTCACTGATTATTGACAACTTTGGGACAGTGGGATCAACAATGTGTATTTGCAGATCTTTAATAAAATTAATTGTTGAATCAAAAGAGTAAAAAATAAGACAGAAGGGTTTAATTAGCATATAAAGCAGGCACAGTGTCAAGGGGGGACTTAGCTGCAGCACCCCCTGTTTTTCCGTTAGAAATATAAACAGAAACAAAGAAAGATTATCTAGTTTCAGTTTTCAGATTTTAGTGGTGTAGGTGATAAAGAGTTCATCATGCTTATCATCATGACGCAATCGACCTGGGTTCAAATCTGCTCTTTGGTAAACTTTTTTCTCCCTTTTCATCACGACCACACACCATTGGCTAAACGTCTGGGGTCTCATTTATAAAACGCTCCGTAGATTTCATCCTATGAGATGGGGACTGTCTATAATGCCATTTGTCGTATACACATTCATTTTTATTGCTAAAAATTATCCAGTATCCTTGTTATGTTTTGTAATAAATATATGAAAATATCC
This sequence comes from Carassius auratus, assembly GCF_003368295.1. Classification (NCBI taxonomy): domain Eukaryota; kingdom Metazoa; phylum Chordata; class Actinopteri; order Cypriniformes; family Cyprinidae; genus Carassius; species Carassius auratus. The sequence goes on from NC_039272.1 coordinate 26,000,870, forward strand.
ATAAAAACAAAATGGTTTAAAGTTGTTTTCAGATAGAGTTGATCTCATTCTTTTAGACTGGCCTGATAGTATTTCAGTTGTTTTAAACAATACAAATAAAATTAAATGTATGCAGTTTTGCTGATGAACTTTGTTTAGCTATTTTTAGTGGGAAAAGATAAAAGGCCCATATTTATTACAGTTTAAATACATTTGTCTGGTTCGGCAAGTCACAGACAAAGTATTCTAAAAAGGAAACATGCAAATATTACAATTTAATCCTAGTTTATCTTCTAGTTATATCCATAGAGTAGTATTCTTTATAATGTTGTGGAGATGCCTTTACACAACATCAACAGCTCCGTGCAGCTGCTGTTGTAAAGTAAGCTATTATTATTGGTCCTATACCGGAAAATGGACTGTTCAACCTATAAATCCAACCTAAGTCCGCATCACTGATCATTGTTCTAGCTTAAATATTTATCATAACATGTGATCTGTAGTATTAAAGACGAATTATTGTGCACTTATTGCACTATTTCGCTGTCATTAAAACATAGCATGCCACAGGAAAATTAAGTAGCCTTTTGTTAATAAAATTATGTAATTATGTTTTTTGTAAAATTATGTAATTTCAGTGTTTATCTCCATTAATGTGAGTTGTGTATTTAATGTAAATGTGTATATCAACATGAAAACAGAGTTTAAAATCATTGTTCATTAATTTTCTCACACCAGGAAAAAGAGTTTGTACGCATGGTCTAGAATGTCTGTACAGTTCGTACAGATTTATGGCAAGTTCATTTTTTATAAATCACGATATGTGCATGGAAAAATGCCTATGCAACGTTCAGGGCCATAGCTGGGGTTTGCGGGGCCCCGATACCAGTGGGCCCTGTTTGAAATTGTTTAATTTGTATATGTTCATTCATTTTTATTTATTTATTTATTTTATATAAGTTTTTTATATAAGTTTTTTTTTCAAGTTTGGTCAAGTAGGTGTCAAGGTACAGAAACCGAATAATTAAATGTAAAATAGCACTGGATAGTCTTAAGTGTAAAATGAAATATACAATCAAACCATATATAAACAGTGGCTTAAAACTATTCAGTTTTGTTGAACATTTACCATTCCTGGCCTACAGTGCACATCATTGCTTCATATTGTGCAGTTGTGACTTTAAAAGATGTTGTGATCTATAATTTGCAAGTTGACACAATACTGTTTTCAACATGCATTTTGGCTGTTCTCTTACGTTTTGGAGGCCTGAAAACAAATTTTTGAAAAGTTTTTGCTGATTATACTTTTATGATTGCCATGTAAACTCTGAAAACATGAATTCATGAAAATGTTGACAGTGCTAGCTATTTGACGGGCTTGCAAAATACAAAATACATTAGTTGTTTTCGCAGATCTGAACAGAGATTGTTTTAGCAACACTGTTGTCTGTATGCAAAAATTTGCAAAGGAGTGCAAAGGAGAAACTTTTCCATTTCTAGTAAATTGTTGTTGTATACACATACCCTAAACTCACAACTGTGCCTTTTTTCTGATAATTACATTACCTCTCACAATAATATTCTTATTTTTTTACAATCGCAGTTTATTTTCAAAATTTTTAACTTCAAATCTCACCATGTGTTTTTATTTCTTATTTTATTTGATTTCACAATGATGTCTTTTATTTTTCACTCTGAAACGGTGGAAAGGGAACAAAACTTCTGATGCCGAAATGGGAAATACAGAAACATGCTAAATTAACTGACAACCCTAGTCTTTTTCCTGTTGTCTTCATGGTGCATGGCATTTTGTAGAAGGCACAGCTACCCTTCTCAGCATACATTTATACATCAGCGGGATCTTGTTTTTTCCCTACATTGTGGAGATGCCAAGATGCTAAGTATAACAAAGCATCCTTACAGCTATTTCTTCAGAAATAATTAAACACTGCTCTCCTGGCTAAAAATACCAATGTGCATTATCCTGCTTGGCTGAGAAGCCATTCTTTCAGTCCTGTTATAATTATCGGCCTTCAAGTAATGTGGAGCATATTGTGCTTGTTACAGAGAGACTACCAAGACATGTCATGCACTGTTTTATGAGGAACATTAATCATTTATTACTTGTGCTAAATCATTTACAGATCACTATCACCTATTATTCGAATTATCCTTTGTTTGCTTTCTTTTATTATTAAGTATTCATTGGCCATGACATAAAGGGGTTTCACTGTGGATATACTGTAATCCCACTGGAGCATATTAACATCAACAACATATTAAAGGGCAATGTTACTTGCTAAAATATATGTATATTATTTTTAATCCTTTAGAAAAGGACTTCCCTGTTACCTGTTAAAAAAGCAGAAATAATTAGTGCAAACTGAGTGAAATGTTTACATTTATATTCAAATGAAATGTAATGTTTATGTTTCTGTAAAAAGTAAATCTAAAGTTTAATGTCATTACTACAAAAATTTGTGTCAAAAATATTTATAAGAATACAATTGTAACGATGAAGCTACAGTACATTTTAGTACATTTAAAATATAGTAACTTTAAATGTAATATTAAATAAATAAACAATAAAGTTAAAATTATAATCAAGTAATCTACATAAGCTTTAGAATTGTAACTTACAGCATCATAATGCTTCATCAGACACTGTGTCTATGGCCCCAAATACTGTACCACCCTTTCAGACTATTCACAGTATTGACAGTAGTGCACTGTATAGATGCAGGCCCTTGTAATTGCTTGTCCAATTCTGCCAACTCGTTACTGATGACTGAGTGCACATTGTGGAATGAATATATAGTGAAGAGTTGATTGGGATCCAATTGCAAGAGCATAATGATATGTAACATGGAGCCAGCAGGTGATCCAAGTCACAATAGAGGTCAAGCAGTGGTGGGAGGAAGACGAGGAAGATGTGTTGGTCAAAGGAATGGCAGGGGACAGGCCCCCCTTCTGAGAGGTGGTCGTGGGCCTCGTTTGAGAGGTGTGGGGGAACGTGGTAGAGGACAAGGCCACGGACCAAAACAGCAGCAGCAACAGCCTGCAATGACATCACAGCAGACCAGTGTCAGGCCTGGATTCGCCATGCTCAAAGGTTTTTTCCGAGATGTTTGACTAATGAAAATATCCATTGTGATGTAGATGAGAACCTGTGGCCAAATCCACAACACAGAGTTGATGACAATGTAGTATAGTATAGTAAGTATAGTAATCACTCCTGTTTTGTTTCTTACAATACAAGCAAGCAAGTTGAAGAACACTGCATTTGATGTTTTACAGTACTGTCTTTTCTCTTCTATTTCATAGCTAATTATTTTTGTTTTGATTCAAATAAACCTATGGTGTGATTGTACTGTAGTGTTTTGCATCAATATATTACAAACTTTGTTCAATGATTCCACCATGTCTGTAGTATTCTCTGCAGTACTTTTACAGAGATGTATTTACTGTACATGTAGTACCATAATGAAACCTGTATCACCTATTTTGTTCTACAATATTTAATGATTGTACGAACAATGACTCTTTGAAACTATCGGTTGCTTGTGTGATCTATAGTTATGTTTCAATGGTATTTCACAGTAAATTTGTGTTTTGAACCGATGATTGTGCAAGTGCAAGATTTCTTTAAAGATGTGAAGGCAATGTTTTGAACATTAGACAGCCTCTGTTACAAGTGATAACCATTTTGAGTTTTGTGTCTAGAGTTTTGAAAAATGACATCAAGTTTCTGAATATAGTAGCAAAGTGATTGTAAAAAACTGTGTTCAACACATAATAATAATGGTAAATGCATACAAAAACACAAAAGATTATTGAAACAATTAAAATGTATTTATAGTAAAAACTTTATGTTTGATATTATTGCAAAGTGTATTTTGTTAATGTACTCAAACATGTATGAAAGTGTATAATATTCTAATGTTAATTTATATTCTATAAATCTGTGTGTGTGTGTGTGTGTGTTTGTGTGTGTGTGTGTGTGTGTGTGTGTGTGTACGTGTGTATGTTTGCTAAAAGCTAAAGCATTAAACTTTTCTTATAACCTTTACCAATTGTTTAAATATGACAATGTAGTTCATAGCTGAACATTTAGAGCACATTAATGTCAAGTGGTATCATGTAATAAGGGCAATGCTGTTTGACAAAACCCATGTCGTCACTTCAGTTTCTATTACCATAGTATAAAATGTTTGATCAAATTAGGTTGTTAATCATGTCATTTCTTCCTCTGTGCTGTCCAGTGGAGTGGCCAACAAAATAACAGTTAAATATCATGCATGCACAAGTCTGATTGCTTTGGCCAGCGTACATCCTGTTTGAAATGTCAGCCCCAACTTTCACTAAACTCTAATCAGGGCTTTAGACGAACACAAATGCAATAAAGCTACAACATTTAGCTTCAATTAACATCCATGGTCTTTGAAAATGGCGATAGAAAATGGCATTTAAATTGGATAATGAATGATTAAAGCATATCGCCATGCAAGTGGTTATTTGTGATACTCAAAAGTTGATATAAACATTAGCTTTGTTTGAAAGCTATTAATGCAACTGAGGGAAGCACAACAGTCAGATTAAGAGAGTGATGACATTTAAAACCCACAATGCAATTTGCTACATTTCTTTTTTTTATTTTTTATTTTTTATTTTTTTACCAAAGGTTCTATGATGGAACAAAACTGGACATTCACATTTGGCAGCTGGTTACAGAATAGAGAAGTCTTGCTGTGCAATAATTCTGATATATGTTTGTCTGTTTGTGGTTTGAGGACCAATTGAAGTCCAATGTCTGTCTGGTATATATTTTTATGCATGAACACCAGTTCTGTTATGAAAATCTAGATGGCACACTCTGATAGATCCTTAAAACAATCGCTAGTAATCAAACTGTTCTTTGCATATGCCATTAAATCCATTTATCCAAAACTAAAATTTACATGTGATATGCTTGATTTGTTCATGTGGGTAAATAACTTTTCCAAAAACTAAGTAAAAAAAAAAAAAAAAAAAAAAAACTGTAGGTGCACAGTGTCATGCATACAAAGAAACACATTCCAAAATGTTACTGAAAAAGTACATGAAATGTTCCTTTAGACTTATCACTGTTTTTCACCATATGACAACTGATTGACAGGTGTTTACTATGTATTATTTTTGAAATTTTTACATGTTAATTGTAAGATAAAATAAAATGGTAAAGTAATTAATTTGTATTCAATTAAATTTCTGCAGGTTGCTGTATTGGTCAAAGTGGGCATTACTATGGTTTCCATAGTTTTAATGGTGTACTAAATTTTTTTATACTTGAAAATATGATCACAAATGTACTTCTGGAGAAGGATTCAGTATAAATTAATTAATTGATTAATTAATAAAAAAAAAAAAAAATCACACATCTGTCATTGAACATGAATGGTGGCTTTGTTGTTGCAAATCATTGAGCGAAAGTCCCTTGAGGCCACTGTTGGTAATGCAGCAAATGTTGAGCGTTGAAAGTTATATGCAAATGGTGTTTCCTTTCTGACATCCATACATGCAGCACAGAGGCCATGTTATGTGCTGATTCCTATGAACAAAAATAAATTAAAATGCTGAGTGTCATGACAACAGCAGAGTTAGATAAGAAATAGCAAGTGTAATAATAAATCAAAAATTATCTACAGCTATATCATTTAATGTGTATTATGTGCACACCTTTTATGGGTACTTATTTATTACATTGCAGAGTAACTTGCAATACAGAACCGGAGAACTGTTCTTTTATGTACTTGTATATGACTGGAATTAAATGACTGGAATACATTTAATTTGCCATGGCTTGAAAATATAATTTCTATCTTATTCTGTTGCCTGAAGCACTGGTATTTAATTCTAAAAATGTAAACTGACTTTTTACCACTATAAGCATCATCATAAGCAGTATACTTCTCTCTTCTAAATGATTATTTTTGCCACAACTTGAGCTAATATACACTTAAGTGTGTGATTTTCATATGAGTGCGGGCTGTAACCCATCAAAATAAACACAGAGATTAAAAAGTTATTTTTAAATCTGGAAGCGAAGCACAAATATCCACAAACATGCTTGGCAGGATGTCACAGAAGGTTGTCATTAAAATTTCAACATCCTGGGAATTTCAAATGCAGAAACTCTATGTCCTATAATTCCCCCCAGCAGAAAGATACCTGTCACTTAAATACCATACTCAGGGTTAATTGTACCTCATGGCCAACACTTCTATTGATTTCACATCACTCCTCTTCAATAAATCCCCTCATTCAAAAACTCACTCAGAGCAACTGAATAGAAATCTTGGATGCTGTCCTGAGGAGAGGTAGTTGTGGACGGCTTGACTGAAATTTTCTTCCTCACCAGCCCGCAACCTAGTTTGATTTATTACCCCTGGTCTCCCTTCCTCTTTTTCACCCACCTCCCCCATGCAATCTTATCTCAGCGGCTTAACCGTATTTGTTTGGAGCCCATCTGAACAGCCGCTCAATGCACTCCTTCTGCCTCTAGTCCATATAAATCTAGTGAGCTGACAGCGTTCTTGCAGGCGAGGTATCAAGGACACCATAGTTAGGTACTCTCTATTGTTTTCCTCACCTGCTCTTAGCTGACAGAACCATGCAAAAGGGTGTTTGGGCTGTGGACAATGCATTAAACAGTATTCGCATTTGTGTAATCACTTTTCCTGGTAACGCAGTAAAGTAATGAGTCACATTTTACATTTATGTTATTTGATTACAGTTCCCTTTCAGTCGGTCACTCTCAACGTCATGTTGGAGACCATCAAAATTGGGATATCGCTTCGATAGACCAATCTTCTTCGAGTGTAAACTAAACAAGCCAATGTACATTGGCATGCAACTATTGCATCCAGCTCCCGCTGATCACAGCATGAGTATAATAAGGCAGCAGGTGCAATGCACAACAGCTTTTTCGCTTCGGAGCCGAGCATTAGTATCATTCTGCTCAACTGTGTCTGCTGTGAATTATGGGTTCAGCACGCTCTCAGAAGCTTTGTGTGTTGGCGAGACAGTGGTCGTTCCCGAGTCGAGTGGGTTGCATACTTCAGGCTGCACTACCCCCTGTCGTGTTGCAAGTGGTCAATTCCCCTGTCCTGTTCCGGGGCTCGTTCTGGCGGCCGGCAGTAGCAAAGGTGGTTTGAGGATTACAGTGGTGGCAAACCGCACAGGGAACCAACCCTCTGGGGACCATCACTCCTCTTGCACCTCCGATCCAGTGGGGCTACCCACAGAATGTGTAGGGCCCTCTTCAAATAGCGTACCAGGGGTATCCAAATGTCAATCTCAGCATCGGAGGGACAGCTGTCTGATGAAGATTTGGCCGAATCGGATCCGGTGATGACCGTTATGATTTCCTGGGCCGCAAAGAAGGTAGGGCTCAAGTGGAAATCTCCACCGGAGTTTGGAAAGGCCCGCAGCTGCATTGGCACATCAATTGCCTAGAGTTGTTAGCAGTACGCGTTGCTTTTTGCCTTACTAGGCAAGCACGTGCTGGTACCGAACGGACAACACAGCGACCATTGCATATATCAACTGACATGGTGGTCTGCGCTCCCGTCGCATGTCACAATTCGCCTGGCTCTTCCTTTGGAGTCGGAAGGTTCTGAGGTCACACCGTGCTGTTCACATTTCGGGCCTGCTCAACTGTACAGCCGACAAGCTGTCTCTAGCAATGTTCCCGGGAGAATGGTGAATCCATACTCTGACAGTCCAGCTGATTTGGAGATGGTCTGGAGCTTCTCAGGTAGACCTGTTTGCTTCTACAGACACCTCTCACTTCCAGTTGTTCTCTGCACAGATGCACTGGCACACAGCTGGCTGCAGTACGCAAATATGCATTTCCACCAGTGAGCCTTCTCGCACAGATACTGTGCAAAGTCCAGGAGGACGAGGAGCAAGTCTTGCTAGTGGCGCCGTATTGGCCCACTCGGACCTGGCTCCCCAAACTAGTTGTCCTCACGACAGCCCCTCCTTGCTCCTCCTCACCGAGAAGACCCCCGAAGATGCCCGATTGAGGTCGTGCTTTCCTTTCTGCAGCAAGGGCTGGAGCAAAGGCTGTCTCCCTCCACCCTCAAAGTCCAAGTTGTCACTATTACTGCGTACCATGACCCCATGAATGGGAAGTCTCTAGGTAAGCATGACCTCGTCATCAGGTTCCTTAGAGGAACTAGGAGGTTAAATCCTTCTCGACCCCTTTTAATACCCTCTTGGGACCTGACTCTAGTGATAAAATCACAGCAGGGCCCATTCAAGCCTTTGCCTTCAGTTGAGCTAAAGTTACTTTCATTGAAAACTAGGTCAGGCCAGGTCACCGGCTTGGCTCCTCAGCAAAAATCTGGTATGCATTGCACCTGCTGCCTTATTATAGTCATGCCGTGATGCATTAATTTCATGCCAATGTGCATTGGCTCGTTTAGTTTACACTTTAAGTAGATTGGTCTATCGAAGCAATATCCCAATTTCGTCAGTCAAAGACGTGACGTCTCCGTTCCCTCCCTGCTGAAATTTAATTATGGTGGCACTTAGAAAGCCAAATATATTCTGAAGTGGTACTTGGTATAAAAAGTTTGAGAACCACTGGTTTAAAGAAATGGTATAAAATTAAATCCTGCTTTTTAAGAACTTTTCAGTAAACCGTTTATTCTTTCCCTTTGTCGAGTCATCAAGGATCCAGCTTATTATGGGCAAATTGGTAAGAAATTGTTCATCTGCTACGGTCACTTCTGGTATAGATTCATTGACCTTTTGTGACAGGTTGTGATTTTACTTAGTTTAATAAATATGTACTTAATTTGATTTTACTTGTTTTACTAAATACACTGTATAACTAGGGTTTCACTAGTTCACGCTTACATATAATTAGCTGAAGTATGGTATGCGTATTTGGCGTGCTGTCCGGGGAAGGGCCCCGAGCTCGAGAATTGCCCGAACCTAGAGCACCCCCCCCCCTTCCCCGTATATTATAAAGTGAACTTGAAGTGAGGAGATGGGGTGGAGGAGGGATGCTGATAAACCGTCAATGGATAGAGGTAAGTCAGCAAAATTTATACTATGGGATTGATTACTTGATTGTGGTCCACCTGTGTTGATTAGGCTAAGTATCTGACGCGCTTCTCCCGAATCTTATTGATAATTACATTCTGATTAAAACAGTGTAACTGGGGGCTCTGAAAACACTGCTTGTGAATAATTTGTTACTATTGTAAACTTTCATATGAATACATTAAGTGTTTAATGAATAGTGTTGTGAACTTTGTTTCCAACCCCACTTGTTATTGAACTGTAAAGTGAAAATATTGTGTGATTTGATTTGCATTTAGTTTTAATTTAAAAATATTTCACAATACAACTCTCTACGGACACCTTGGCAATTGAATCGCCATTGGCTAGTAAATTATTTAGTTTACTTGCCAAACTGATATAAAATTATATATACACATACACAAACTGTATATTTTTTAAATAGCACAGCTTTTTAAATACCTGAAAGTACACTCTTAACATCAGTCAGTCAAGCATTATAATATGATATCTGGATAATCAAGTACCGTTTAATGATAGAACTTTAGTAACTATAATTAACTTGGTAACCATGTATAAACGCTTTTCAACTTTTTAACTGAATTTCGGACTGGTGGTGCTTTGTCATTCAGTGTTTCTATAAAAAAATAAAAAAGGGAGGGGGGGCAAACAATAATACTGATAAAATGAGAATAATGAGAATCTGAATTCTACGAATAAGAACAGTAATGAATGCACTAAAGATGAACGAGCGGCTGGATTCAAAAATATTAATCAGGTTGTGGCCATTCGTGGGAACTGATTTGCTGAAATCAAAACAAAGACGATAATAAGTGAGCACCAGCCAATGAGATTGCCATTAGCGCATTAATTCCTTCAACTTTAGCATGTGAGTGAAAGTGACACGAGTTGTGCGCCTTCACACTAGAGTTTAAGGTATGCCAAATACACAAACACAGGTGTGCTACGCGTCCATAGAGATGAAAAATATGAACTGAGAAATATCACAGATCGCTTAACAGAGAGTCAACCTCTGAAGCACTCAAGCAGAATGTTCGGTGAGTAAAAATAAATCTTTGCTAAACTTAGCCTCCAACTCCCATACTGGCGAGTAAAATCTGAGAATTTATTAGCCAATAATGGCTAATATTTAGATCTCATTTAGTCATAGAGTGAAGAATTAGTTGCATATGTGAGTAGTTTAATAGCAATGTAGAGGGTTGCAATATCAAAGTTGATATTTTATGAGGATTTATTTTTGGTGTTTTTGTTTATACAGGACAGTACATAAATCACACAAGTGGGAGAGAGTAGGGGGACATCATCAGAAAGGACCTAGAGCTGGGACACTTTCAAGGATCACCCCAAGCACAGCCACACTATATGCACAAAGCTGTTGGTTCTAATATTTTATGGTCCACCTCGGTAGAAATCACATTGTGCATTCCCGTGTAAAAAAAAAAAAAAAAAAAACGCAGTCCGGTGGGGTTCCTCTTGTTAGAAATCGCTTCCCCCCATGGGGGGCCTCCTCTAACGCTGGGCCCTTGGAATCATCTTAACCTTCCGTCCCCTTACAGCACCCCGGTTGCAGGTTCCATTCTCGAACTGTTCAACACATTTTTATTGCTCAAATGTACAAATCTCTTGTAATGAAACAGTTTTTTTTACAGAAACTATAGTTCCCTTTCAAGGGAACTTCGAACTGCACCCTCTAGGAGTGCTATGGGGAACTGACTGTTCTGTTTGAAGCGTGCATCTGAAAGAACCGGAAAGAGCGGTCTTTCTCTGTCTATCATGGCGACTACAAGAGAGCGTTTAGACAGTGTGTGCATCCGTGTAGTTAGTGAAAATCCATGGTTCTCGGTACTAATTTCCGCATGTTGCAGTTCAGTATCATCAGCTGCTCTACTCGTGTTCATGTTCTTTTTACTACAAACTCAATTTGTGAATGTGTCATCGTTAACTATAAATACAGTACAGATATTTCATAAATCATCCCTAATTCCTATTAAACATAGAGTCTTAATTATTGTCCAACTTCCCTGAAAACCCCTTTGGCCTATATAATCTAACATAATCTACAATTTAACAAAATATACAGATTAGATTCATTCATCTTAAAAAAAATGGATTATTTTATCACACTTTCTGATGTTTAACAAAATACTTGAAAAATTACACGCATGCGCAGTATCATCAGTTCATCAGTTCTCAAATCGGACGCATTAAAAAAGTTAACAGCTTAAGTCATTTGTGGATTAATGGTTATTGGAGATGTGAATAGTTTCAAACGATTCAGTTCGATTTCGTGAACTGGTTCAATAATCAATAAATCGTACGATTCATTCAGAATCGGACATCAGTAAATGAAACGGTAAAATGCTTGTGAAGTGACTCAGGACAGTTCTGGTGATTTAGTTTATGTATTTATGTCCTCATTGAGACGGCAGATGCAGATGCTGGGTTGACTGGGTACTCTATACCACCATTACTTAAAGAAACCTGGTACCGTCACATTAAATGTTTTTTAGTACCGACTTGGTACCGAAGTACCAGATCTTTTGACAACACTAGGTGGATCTGTCTGAATGTTTAGAGAGGGACGTTCCCTTTCATGCTCGTAATGGCGGTGGACGAGAGCGAACAACGGGAGGATGATGTATTATTTAAACACTTTCTTATAACTTTCTGGTTAGTGCTCTGCTGGTTTTTTACCCAGCAAAAGCAGGAGATATTTGAGGATGGTGAAGAAGCTGAGGCTGAGCCTTTTCAATTCTCCTGCCCTGCGTATTTTGAGCTGTTGGAGGTTATGGATCGTGCAGCGGCAAAGTTGGACTTGCCATGAAAGTGCGCTAACAAGGTGACGCCATGAGGCCGCCTCGATAAGCATTATTTTTCTGACAATAGCCCACCAGCTCAGGTGAGCCTTCCATTTCTGCATGATCTCCATACAGAGATCGAAAAGAAATGAAAGAGGCCGTTTTCTTCTCGCATCTCTCTCCATGCTACCAAGCAGGCCACCTCCGCCATGGGTATGACTATGGCAGCCATGGTGGTAGCAGAGAAACATCTGTGGATGAACCTGGCAGATATTGGGAAGAAAGAAAAGGGTTTCTTCTAGATGCTCAGGTTTCGCCTTCTGAACTTTTTGGTATTTCCAAGATGGTGAGATGGTGATCGGGAAGTTCAGGGAGATGAAGGCGCGCTCTGCTGCTTTCAGATCCTTCGTTCCACGAAGGTCCAGGTCTGAGCCTGAACAACATAGGGGTCCTGGCCTGTCTCGATCTGATGATCAAAGACGGGCACAGAAGGCTAGTGTCGCAACTCACGCTCCTCCCCCACCTGAGGACAGGGGTAAGAGGAATTGTGGGTCACAAGGAGGTAAGCAGAACCTAAGGGATGAGACAGCATTCTCGTCTGAATCAGAGTGATACCAGGGTATTTACTCATTCCCTTTGGGGATTTTTAAATTTCTGCTTTTATCCTCCTATTCCTAATTCCCCTGTAACCACCAGCTCTCCATCTGATCAAGGTTAGGTGGAAACCTCTCGCATAACAGTCTCCTATGCTGGACCTATAATGTTTTTGGCTGGTTCTATGTTCATAGCAACCACCTTACTGATGGAGCCCCCTTGAATGGGGCTCCAGCGCAGGAGGGTGGGTGAGTATGTAACCCTTTCTATATATACTTATACTTCTATATATACTATATATATACTTATATACTATATATATTAAATTGCTGATGGTTATGTGTATACTAATAAACTCTGTGAGTTTCCTTTGCAGTGCTCAGTTACAGTGTTTACTAAACACTGGTGAGCACCAGCCTCCGGCTTCATGTCAGGTTTCTGCGGGAGTCTCCTTGATCATCAGGCCTGGCACAGCACTGCAGGGAATTCCATGAATGTCCAGCCAGGTCACCCTGAGGGGTCTCCTGGCTGCTAAGCTGTGCTGTCGCATCCTGGAAGTGGAGGTGGTAGTTACAGAACTCTCCTCGGGTGATGCTACCCTCGCCAGAGGTTTGTAAAAGTTGAGCTTGCCTCTCCCATGCGGTTCTGCGCCTCTGCGATGCTTAGGAACCTTTAGGTACACACACTAAGCTCTGTATACTTTCTGAAAACCAAATGGTGGTTAGTGTGCATGTGAACACTTTGCGCACTTTCTAAAATCCACGTAAGTGGTAAGTGTGCAGGCAAGGCTCTGCACACTTTCTGAAATCCTGTACGGTAAGGGTTAGGTGCTCCGCCTCATTCCCTTTTTTGAGATGATTAGACCTTGGTTCCTTGGGCTCCATTCAGCCAGTGTATATTTGTTTATAATTTCACTTCAAGCTTCGCTTCCCTCAAAATGAGGTCTATTTGGGCGATTCTCGTGGTAGTTTATCAGCGCTCCCCTTTTCTGATGATGTTTCACCTATGAGTGTGCTACTCTGAATTCGGAGTTCTCCTCTCATATGAAACTAAGTTCTCTGTTTTTCCCCAGAGCGCTCCAGCATTTTATCCACAGATTGAGTTGATGACTCTCAAGCATACTGTTTTGAGATGCACCATTTCATCAATGAGCTGCTCTATAAGAGTGCTACGAGAGACCCTCCTTAGAACAGCATTGAAAATCCATGCTATGGTAAGTGTGCACGTAAAGTCTTTGCGCACTTTCTGAAATCCACACTGTGGTAAGTTTGCACGCTTGTATTCTACGTTCTTTCAAAAAACCTATATGGTGAGGGCTTTGCATGGTTGCTTTATGCCCTTTCTTGAGTTGGTAAAAGCCCTGTTCATCTTGGGCACCACTCCACCTATGTATCCTCCGATAACTATCTAAACAGGGTGTTTTTACTAGGGATTTGTTGAGACAGCTCCTTCAGCAAGCTTATGCAAAAGCAAGAGGTAGTCCCTTTGTGACAGGCAAGACTTGGTATAAAATGCTAGGCTCTTAGCCTTATCACTTTAAAGGAATCTTTCCTGATTCCAAGCCTTCAGCTCCGGGCTGAGGCCCTAATGATTAAGTTGGGTATATAGCTTAGGCCTTTGTCCGTAAGGGGTACTGTCAGAGACAGCCGTCTAAATGTCCCAGGGGCAACTCCCATGGAAATGCTATAGTTGGTATTTAGTGCTTGCCATGATCCTGGCCTGCACTCCCCTCAGCATTGGTATACTGTTCCCCATAGCACCTCCTAGAGGACGCAGTTTGAAGTTCCTTTGAAAGGGAACGTCTCAGGTTACGAATGTAACCATGGTTACCTGAGTAGGGAACGAGACACCTCTAGCTCCCTGCCATGCTTCGGACGCAAGCTTCAGACGAAGAAGTAAATGATGTGTTCTCCCGGTGCCTGTTTATTGCCACGCCGGTAGTGAAGTCAGAGGCTGTCGCTGGCCAACTTGTTGGTGTTTTTTCAATGTATGCTTCAGACACGGATCACGACAAGGTGTTCCCCATAGCACCCCCTAGAGGATCCAGTGTCTTGTTCCCTACTCAGGGAGACATTTTCCACCACAATAAAAGATCAACTGGTTTCAGTCATAAAAGTTCAAGGGTTTCTCTTGCAAGGGCAGTACAAAATCTGCATATTATTTTACAAAAACCTTTAAATATTTTTGTATTTGGATTGTTCTTCTACAAGTTTTTAACAATACATCCATGGACAAACACTACAAGCTAAATGTAATTATTTTCATCTGTTTTATTCAGTATGTTTCCAAAATAAAACTGCTGTTTTAAAATTTTGAGCATGTGATACTTTATTGAATTTGATTGTAAAGCCCTTTCTGCCAGTCATAACTTGAAAAGTAAACTTGAGAGTAACTTTAAAAAGTAAAGTAATTATTAAACTGATTACTTTTTAAATGTAGTAATTAGCAATGTCTTACAAATAACAATTTTAAAGAAGTAATTAGTCATTTTTAGCAGATAACTTTTTTTAGTAACTTACCCAACACTGGTTGTTACTATGTATGCAATGCTGAGTGGTTGCTAGGAGGTAGTTCAAGTTAAAGAAGTTATATGATGTGATTTAAATTTTTCTTTGCTCTTTGGACTCTTTGTTACAAGCTAGTGGTGCATAAAGAAGATCTGTAAAGTTGCAAAAGACTAAAGTCTCAAATCCATAAGGGTAATAAGATATATAATAGTAATAATAATTTTCTTTATAAAAGTTAAGACTTGCCCACACCCTTTTAAAATGCCTTGTTTAAATACGACCTCACATGTCTACTCACACCACCTAAATGTTCATGCATGTTGCCGCCACCATGTTGTGTAGATGCTGTGTGTTTCATTGTGAAAGTGAAACTCCTTTGTCTGGCCTTCCAAAAGAGGATGATATCCATTTATTCATGCCTAGCACTGATCCGTGCTGGTCGTTGAGGAAATATATCAACCTCGCACCATGGATTGCCAGATCAACTTTCACCATGAATGAGGCAGAGTGTAACCCAGGGTCATCATATGTAGTTTCATTTACATATTTAGCAGACACTTTTATCCAAAGCAATTTAAAATGCATTCAAGCTATACATTTTTTTATCATTTTGTGTGTTTCCTGGGAATCGATCCCACAACCTTTGCGCTGCTAACATAATGCTCTACAACTGAGCCACAGGAACATACAGCTTTACCCTTGAGCCACTCCATTGTCGAATCTGCCTGCAACACCATTCTCAAGCCCACTGGCCATTCCTCACTCAAGCCCGCTGTGTGTTTCATTGTAAAAGCAAAACTACTTTGTTTTGCCTTCCAAAAGAGGACACAACTAGAAACCAGTGGTTAAGTTGTATTTACAACACTGTACCAGATCAGTTAAACCCAAATATTCAGATGTGTGATGCACATTTTATGGCGGACTGTTTCCTGAACCTGCAGAGTAGCCTACAATTCATCTGTTCTCAAAGAATATTTCTATAAAGTGGGGCAGTTCCAACTTTGCAAGGACAGTCTGGTGCTTCTGACTCACTATTATGTAAGTTTTTTTTATATTTAAAGAATTTGCCACTGATGATTCAAAGCTAGTTTTAAGCAGTGTAGAGTAGTGCTTGTTTTTTGTTGTTTCTCTGATCATAATTGCAGACATGGTTTATGTTTATGCTGCACGATATGCATTGCAATGCATAAAAACACAGTATATGTCATAATCATCAGTAATAGGGTTGTAACAGTTCGGTACGTACCTTGGTTTTAAAGTCACAGTTCAGTTCGTTTTCGGTACAGTAAGGGAAAAAAATGAAAACATTAAACTGAAGGTTGTTCATTATTTATAAACTTTGTCACAAACCAATATCATATAATAAAATATAATGAAAAATATAAATAAATAACTATGATTACAATGCAGCATTACCAATCCCAGCTTGTAGGTCTGCTCATATTTAAAAAATATATATAACTTTTCCAAAGTGTAAAGTTGCAGCATCAACTGTTTCAGATTTTAGACCTGCTCAGATTTCGTTATTGCATTGGAACGATCGGAATTAAGACCAAAGGTCTGTTTAAATGCAGACGGGAGCTGTGTTTGAATTACAATAATTTTTTTCCTAGTTGTTGTGATGTTCACTCTCACGTGATGCCTTTTGAAAACCTTAGGCCATTGACACACTGGCATATTGCACCTGTCAAACATCCTTAAACAGTAGGCTTTCTATGTATGCTCAACATGAAGTATAGATATTGTTGTCGTGAAGACCAGATCCCGGTCTGTCGGCGGTCTCCCTCTATGTTACCTACAGTATCAGCAGCACGCCAGCAGCGCGCCAGGAACGATTCTGGTGTGTATAGACACAGAAAATGCGAGGCAGCCGTCACGCAACTGACACGCAGCAGAAACGCCACGCTCACGCAGAGACGCAGAGACTTCCGGCACTTAATATGTTCGTTTGGAAACACGAAAATGTACGTATGTTCCGCGCACAAAATATTGCATTCGTTCATTCGGTACACACGTTCACCATATTGAAAGCCCTGTACCGAAACGGTCCGGTACGAATACACGTACCGTTACACGCCTAATCTGTAATTATGTCACCACTGGATGCAACAAATGCCTCATTTGTAATGAGTTTTATTGTTTTTGTCTTGCTGCACCGGGACACAGCGTCACAATATTGTAAGGGGCTTAACATTTCTGTCACACACACTTCAGAACGATGAACTTTGTAAAAATCGATGCGTTTCAGAAAGATGAGGTATAGAGGAGCAACAAAAATGTACATTATGTGGAAAATAATGTGTTTTTTAACCTTAAACCACATAAACACATTGCATTACACCAAATATAATGTTATTTTTAGCAATGTCATATGTCCCCTTTTATTAGCATATATGGATTGGTCGGCAACTCTGTTTTGCATGGATTGTATTGAAAAGAGCTTAGGCTCATGTCACCAGAAGTTTTAAGGTATATGTATGCTTTTAAGTTTTTCTTGTCTCATGCATTTACATTATCTTAACAAGCAAAGCAATTCAGAATTAATGAGATTTGTGAGATGGTGAGATGGTTCCAGCAGCTCTATCAATTGGATGTCATCAAAAAGGCAGAAGGACCTACTCCATGGGTATCACCTCTTGTGGTAGTGAATAAGAAAGGTGGAGACATCAGGATTTGTGTGGATATCCGTAGAGTCAGTGAAGCTGTTGTGCTTAAGCAACACCCCATCCCCACCACTGATAAAATTTTTGAGGACATGACAGGTGCCTAGTGGCTAAGTTGGACTTGAAATGGGGATATCACCAAATTGAGTTGGAACCTAAATCACGAGTATTGATTACATTTGTCACACACACTGGCCTATGGAGATAAAGAAGACTCACATTCAGAATCACCTCTGCTCCTGAAATGTACCAACACGTAATTTGGCAAGTTTTGTTGGACATTGGCTACGTTTACATGCACAATTTTTGGTTCAATTGCACTGAATTCATTCCAATTGATGAATCTGATTGTAGTGTTTATAAGAACACTAAATAAATTGATCGGGTTGATATGCAAGTTTATATGTCCTTTTTAAGTCGGTATTGATTTTATTGGACTTAATTTTTGGATAAGTTATTTAAAGGACAATTTAAGATGGAGGAAAAATAAGAGGAAAATAAAAATAAAAGGTAAACTGAGTTTCAATTGTTTTAAAGAGTTGGTTATGTTTTTATTTTAGGTTTTTGATTTTTGGTGTTATAAGTCTAATGTCTGTTTGGCAAAATGTTTATTAAGAGATGTTCACATTGTCAAAATAATAATTGAAATGACAGTATGCTGTATTGGAAAGTATGCATACTTATATATTCCTCTGTTTATGATGAGAGATTCATTTTGGTGAATAAACATATATTTCTAAGAAAAGGGGGGGTGTAGGGGTAGTGACCAGTAGGGGGAACTAGAGAAAAGGGAGAGTAAATAAAAGAAATATGTTCATAGTTCACACAGTGTGCATCTGCAGATGTTTATATCTGATAAGTAAACATTACACACATGGAGGAATTTATTCAGCAAATGCATTTCCATCTCCCATTGTTCCCATTAAACCTTTTTTCCAAGTCAAGTCAAAAACAACCTCAAGCTAGTGTAAAAATGTTTTTGCTAATTAAAGGATTTTAATTTTGAAATTTGATGTGTCCATCACTTATTTCTGAAGCAATATTTTTTTAAATGCTCATAAAAGAGGGTGATGTAAACTTAGCCAGTGAAAGGCTTATATGGGGATTTGAAACAAAGTCCAAAATAAGAGGCAAGTCCCAGTTTGATGCCTGAAATATGTAGCATGGACATACTCGCTTTATACACCGACACAATAAGTGATGTGAACCCTGCATGTTAAATCAACATCAAACAACAACATAAATATTTCAGGCATGGTCCTCTCTTGACCTTCACTGTCATCACTCCTACTTTTATTCTTCCAGAGTTCTTCCATGTGACTCGAGATTGATGCTTGGCAGAGATTTATATTATTATTATTATTTTTTCCACCAGCCTTGCTCAGTTCCTACAACTCTCAGGCCCATCCTACTCGTCACACCTGTTCAGGTCTGGAAAAGTCTCAGTTACGTATGGTAACTAAGACGCTAGGGGGGCAATACAATCACGTTGTGCTATCAAGAAGGATGACCGTGTATTTGCCCAGAGCACTGAGAAGGGCTTGTAACAAATACGTAAAGTATCCCAGACCAAACGGGGATGTAGTTACAGTACATCAGTCATCTTTTTGCCCTTCTTCAGCTCAGGCACCAAGGGTCCTTATTTTTAGACTGGTACATTTACTTGTCCTTAATTGTGATGGTACTTTTACTTCAGTAGAATATTTTCGTACTCTTTCCTCATTTGCTTTTTGCACATTTGGCTAACGTGACTGCACCTTTAAATAGCACTATCAAAACACCAAAGAGGGAATATCTTTTGGAATAATGTAGTTGCGTAGCTCAATTTGAGTTCAATAGACTTGTAGTGTCAATACCAAGGCTTACTGAAGCTATGTTGCACATGTTTGCCCAGTGTTATGAATAATAAAACGTTTTGCTTACAGATTATGTTGTTATGGCATCTATCATCAGGGGCTACTGGGGCCATTTTAACTAGCCCAAACTTGATTCCACTAGTTTATCCATGCATGGACACATGCATAGCATTTTATATATTTTTACTGAAATGAAATAATACAGCATTTATTCAAATGTAGTAGATAAAACTGCTTTGAAAAAATAGCTCTATCACGTAATTGTGCTCCTGAAATACATTTTGTTGTAATATTTTTTTTAACAACTCATAATCAAGAACAATGATGTGATATAAATAAAAATAATAATGCTTATGAGAAATCATTAACCATATTCACTGAGCCAGGAATTGTGAAAAAAGCCACAGTGCGTATGATAAGTGTAAATGAAAAATTAGAAAATCGGAGTAGATGCAGAGTGCTGTTGCCTAAAGCTTGAAGGTGGTAAAAAGAAAAAAATGCAAATAGGTATTCCTTGGATATATCAAACCAATAGCTCTCCAGACTATTTCATCCCTTCAGGTAGCTCTCACTCACAGTAAGGTTTATAAATCTCACTCCTGCCGAGTGTTTAGGTATTCGTCTGGAGAAATATACTATCTTTTATGGCTGCCGCATGCTGAACAGTTAGTTACACGCCAGACAAAAATACAAAATCCCCCCTTTGCATCCCTTTGAGTCATATATAAATATGATAGAATTTGTATCCACACAATCAGAGCGGTATTTGTTTCCAAAAGATTCTGCACAGTACATTTTTCCCTTTTGGAAGTTATTGTGTGAGACGGCAAAAAAAATAATGCCACATCACATAGAATCTTGCTCTCAGTATATACAAAACACCATGAAAACCACCATAAGGACAACAATAACACATTTCCTATCCACTTCAGCAGCAAGGTACAATACAGTTTGGAACACGGCACCTCCATGAGAGGAATTCTAATTCTGTGCTGCCTCAGGTATTAGGCCTGTCCTGTCTAATTGCAGCGGAAACAGCAGAGTAAAAGCACTCGTTCATCATCGGCCTGTGACGAATGGAGGAACCAGCTTTGTCTGACAGCCAGTGGAGAAGTGGTCAGGCACTTCCTCTATCCTCAGGTTATCCACAAGCGCCACAAGCATTAAAGATGACTGCAGTGGAAAAGTAATGGCCTACTCTATTGGAAAGCCATTGCAGGCTGCTCTGAACTAAATACTGTGAGTTGCCCTGAAGGACATTTCTCTGTCTGTAAAATTTTATGTAAATGGAAGAGACAGAGAAACGTGCCTTAAAACCAAGGTTGTTATGCTGAATTAAGAGTAGTGTGGCGAGTGGGGCGGGGCCGAGAGGCGTAGGAACTAGGAGTGAGGCCAGGTGTATTGATTGAAGATGAGCTACACCTGCGCCCCACCACCGGTATCGAGTCACACGTAGGAGATGGAAGGATATAAAACTGGAGCGACTATTGTGAAGGACGACAGAGGACCAGGCCTGGGCTGTATTTATGGTTTGGTTTTTATTTTGTGCGCACCAGTCGTCCGTGAGGGGCTGGTGCGCTGTTTTGTGTTTATTTTTGAATTATTAAAGTTTCATTGATTGTGCGCCGGTTCCCGCCTCCTTCTTCCCGATGATTACAAAGGTTATATCGTTACAGTGGTGCCAAAGCCCGGGAGAAGGAGGGACGCGCTGCTGAAGATCCCTCGCCGATGTGGTGGGAGCTGGCGAGGTATGTGCCGCCATGGACACTCGAGGCGGTGGGCTGGAGTGAGTTGCCGGGGAAGGGCGAGCTCGCTCACGGGGACCTGCGGGAACCTGGGGGTAGGACAGTCGAGGCGAGTACCCCCCAGCCTGCGAGGGGCGATGGGGGTATGTGGCGAGTGGGGCGGGGCCGAGAAACGTGGGAACGAGGAGTGAGGCCAGGTGTAGTGATTGGAGATGAGCTACACCTGTGCCCCACCGCCAGTATCGAGTCCCACGTAGGAGGTGGAAGGATATAAAACTGGAGCGACTATAGTGAAAGACGTGAGAGGACCAGGCCTGGGCCATTATGTTATGTTTTACTTTTTATTTATGCGCACCAGTCGTCCGTGAAGGGCTGGTGAGCTGTTTTGTGTTTATTTTGAATATTAAAGTGATTTTTGATTGACCGCCGGTTCCCGCCTCCTTCTTCCCGATGATTACAAAGGTTATATCGTTACAAGTAGCATTATGAATTTGTGTGTGTGTGTCTACTTAATTATAATTAGGAATAGAATCATTTTTAAAATATAAAAGATACAGATGATTTTGTTCATCAGAAAAGATTTAGAGAAATGTATCCTTTGCAGTGAATGGGTGCTGTCAAAAAGAGAGTCCAAACAGCTGATAAAAATATTACAATAATGCACTTTATTTCCTTTAGACATTCTGTTGACTATAAGTATTTTATAATGAAAACTTCATTGTGACGAGTGGGGCGGGGCCGAGAGCCTTGCGAATGATTCGAGGCTGGTTGAGTAATTGGAAATGAGCAACACCTGCACGGTTTTGAGTCCCACAGAGGAGCTCCGGAAGGATACAAAAGAGGAGCTATGACAGTGAAGGACGAGAGAGGACCAGGCCTGGATTTTATGTTGTGTTTGGTTTTTGTTTGTGAGAGGCAGTTGTCCGTGAGGGCCTGTCACAATGTTTGGTGTTTATTTGGTTGTTAAAGTTTGATTTAAATGTCCACTGGTTCCCGCCTCCTTCTTCCCGTGACTTTGAAGGTTTTCAATGCATTCAATTGTAGTATTAATAGACCATCTGCTTAATATCTGCTAACACTATTGTGATCATCAATTAACATAAAGCAGTGTTTGTAATAAACAACTAAGCCCTATATCCATAAGAATGCTTTCTCTAGTGAAAAAGTCATATGAATCAAAAGAGATATACACACAGATCAAGCACTGTTTACAAGTAAAAACAGTTTAAAACAGTTCTAAACAATTATTTTGGTGGATTTCCTGGAAGATGCACTACTACTCGTGGTCTAATGGTTAGAGAGTCAGACTCCCAATCGAAGGGTTGTGAGTTCAAGTCTCGGGCCGGCAGGAATTGTAGGTGGGGGGAGTGCATGTACAGTTCTCTCTCCACCTTCAATACCACGACTTAGGTGCCCTTGAGCAAGGCATCGAACTCCCAACTGCTCCCCGGGCGCCGCAGCATAAATGGCTGTCCACTGCTCTGGGTGTGTGTTCACAGTGTGTGTGTGTGTTCACTGCTCTGTGTGTGTGCACTTCGGATGGGTTAAATGCAGAGCACAAATTCTGAGTATGGGTCACCATACTTGGCTGAATGTCACTTCACTTTCACTTTAAAACATAACTTATGGATTGGAGTTGTGTGGGTTACTTGTGTATTATTGTAATGTTTTTATCAGTTGTTTGGACTCTCATTCTGATGGCACCCATTCACTGCAGAGGATCCACTGGTGATCAAGCGATGTACTGTAATGCTAAATTTTTCCAAATCTGTTTCAATAAAGAAACTAATTTATCTACATCTTGGTCAGAGAATAGGTACATTTACAGAGGAGAGAACTGTGTCTTAAATCACCATGAAATTAAATAGAAACTCTTATTATTGTTATGGAATATTGTGGCGTTTATTATAAATAGTTATTATCCATGAGTATCACTTTCTTCTTTTCTTCTTGGACTGTCCAGCGAGAATGGAACAATTACTTCCAGGCTGTCCCTCACATGGGATCACAGCAATGGCAGAACAACAATACAATGATCCAATGAATTTCCGATTGACAAAATCCTAGACTTTTTTTACTCACTTGAGAAGCCATGTAACTTGTATAAACTTCACAATATGGAAGGAAACGTGACTTTGACTTCCATTTCATGTTAACATTAAAAGGTTAGATCCAGGGATTTGCACAGGCATTTCGAGGGCATGCACAAGTGGGGAAAAAAAAGAAACTTCTCTTGATTATTTAAAAAATAAAAACATCCCAGGCTACGTATGTAATCATTTTTCCCCAAAGGGAATGAGACGCTGCATCCGAAAATGCTATGGGAACACCCTTCAACGTGACCAGCCCTGAATAATATGTGAAATCAGTCTAATGAATGGGCGCGACATCATAGGTGGGTGACATAGTGAACAGGAAGCTATAAAAGCACATGAGGTGGAATGAGTGTCAGCTTCTATGAATTAAGCGAACTCTGGCAGGGATGCTGAAAGTATGGCCTTGAGACGCAGCATCTCGTTCCCTTCGAGATGGTTACATAAGTAACCTTGGACGTTCCCCTTCAGGAACTCAAGCTGCATCTGAAAATGCTATGGGAACGAGAACGCCCACGCTGCCAGACTTGCAAGTCCCTGCCTGGTGTGTATACAAGGAGCACAGCTAAGGCAAGAGAAAGAAGAGCCGTGAGTGGCTCGCAGATCTAAAGCATAAAATCTGATGAATTTGAAGGGCGTGGACCGTCCAGCTGCGTTACTGATGGTTTGAGTGGGACTTGACTCCCAATGGTGAGGGGAGATCAGAGGACTCAAGGCTTTAGGATAGCATCCTGATCAACCACTCAGCAAAAGCTTCCTTCTGACCGGAGGCCTCATCATCAGTTCACTGCAGAGGAAACATGTAACCAGAGGGTGTCTGCCCACTGAATGGCCACCAAGAGGGGTGAGGTAGGCTGTAATGGCCGCCACATAGACCCTCAGGGTGAAGTGGGTCAACCCTGCAGAGAGAAGAGCCTGCAGGAGCACCAGAACTGTCCCAACTGGGCAAATAACTGGGCAGTCTTCGCACCAGGAGGTGAAAGGTTTCCACCTCAAGGCATACAGTTTTGGATTTGTTC
Source organism: Carassius auratus (assembly GCF_003368295.1). Classification (NCBI taxonomy): domain Eukaryota; kingdom Metazoa; phylum Chordata; class Actinopteri; order Cypriniformes; family Cyprinidae; genus Carassius; species Carassius auratus. Next base: position 26,025,217 of record NC_039272.1, read on the forward strand.
TGGATTGGAGGATGATCTCAGCAACCTTGTTTGAGAGACCAGAAGCTACCAGATGTGCCCCTCAGGGGCCACTCCCCTAACTTCCATAGCTCTGGGCAGGGATGGAATATCGTGTCCTCCGCCTGTGAGAGGAGAAACCTCCTGATGGTAATCTCCCATGGATCACCGTCAACGTGAGAAATCAGATCCGAGAAACATACTCGGGCCGCCCAGAAAGGGGCTACTAATAGAAGACGGAGCCCATCCTGGTATCCTCTTAGCAGAACTCCTGGAAGCAGAGCGATCGGGGGAAAAGTGTACAGATGAAGCCTCGGTCAAGTCTGCACCATGGCATCCAGACCCAGTGGATGAGTCAGAGAAAACCAAAGGGGACAGTGCGATGTCATCTGATGTCATTGCAGATCTACCTGAATAAATATTTTCCATATCTGCTTCACCACCTCGGGGTGAAGCTTCCATTCCCCGGGCCTTAGCAGGATGTCTGCTCCCATATTCAGATGCCCTGGAATATGATGCCTCAGCAAGAGGAGTTTTCCCTGGGACTACACAAAGATCTGATACGCTAGTTTGTACAAACTACATGAGCACAGACCCCTTGGTGGTTGTCGGTGCGCACCAACAAATTGTGACCTCTTAGGTCTGGGAGAAAGTAACGTAGTGCTCGAAGCATGGCTAGCATCTTCAGATAGTTGATATGCTATGTCAGATGGCGGCCACTCCACAGACCATGGGCAGGGTGGCTACTCATGACCGCACTCCAGCCGGTGAGGAACACATCCATCGCTAGCATTATGCAGCGGCAAGGAGCTCCAAGTACCGGGCCCTGAGACCAAAATAACCAAAATCTCCTCCCCATGTCTAAGACACACAGGACCTCCACGTGACCTTGAGCATGCGAAGCGGGTTCCCCTCAGGGAGAACCCCTTGGTCTTGAGCCACCACTGTAGGGGTCTCATGTACAGCAGGCCAAGAGGTATCACATTGGACGTAGCTGCCATCAGACACAGCAGTTTAGAACTGTTTGACAGTGACTGACTGGCCTTCTCTTACTCTCGTGGATGCGGTGAGGATTGACTCGATCTGAACAGGAGGCATCTGTGCCTGCACCATGGTCGAATCCCACACCATGCCCAGATAAGTGGTTCTCTGTATAGGAGAAAGCACACCTTTCTTGGCATTAAGTCTTAACCCCAGGTCTTTCATGTGAGCAAGAACGACATCTAGATGCCGAGCCGCCATCCAGTCTGATTGAGCTAATATTAACCAATTATCGCACCATGTGCTTAAATCGTTAAAGTGTGGGGTCAGAATGCAAGGCCAAAGGAAGAACCAGTATTAGTAGGCTTTTGCCCCCAAAAGCCAACTTCACAAACTTCCTATGATGGGGAAGGATGGAGTATGCATCTTTCTAGATCGATTATGACACCAGTCCACAGACTTGAATGTCTGCTTATAGCACGAGCATGCTGAACTTTAGTCCCCTTACTGAGCGGATCAAAAGATGCAGATCTAATATAGGACACAACCCTTTATCCTTTCTTAGAATGGAAAAGTACTGGCTGTATGACCCAGACACTGCTACGTGAGGAGGGACCACCTCTATGCCCTCCGTCCTCAGAGGGTGGAAGAGGAGAATCGAACTGGATTCTGTGGCCTCTCACTAAAGTGTGCAGAACCCATTGAGACATGTTTGGCAGTAGTTGTCACGCTGCTAAATAGTTTACTAAGGAAATCAGTTCCTCGAGACTGACCTCTGGTGTAATCAGAGCTGCTGGCTCGGTGCCCTGAAGTGGCAAACCAGCAGGGGAGAGCTGAACTAGCTGCTAAAGTGACCTCCATGGAGGTCACGAGCCTCTAAGCACCACTATGTTTCCAGGCAGTTACTGAGAGAAGCGCTCCCCAGAGACCGCTGCACCCTGAAACATGGGCAGGGTTAGCAGATCGATCTCCTGAGGGCACTGAGAAGAGACGGGCACCTTTAAATGTGGTATACACCGCTCTTGCCCAGAGGGCCTGCCCTCAAGGTCCTGAGCCACAGCATCAGGACTTTCAAAGATGAAGTCTCCTAATAAAAATTACGGCCCTCAGACCCACGTCGTCTGCTAGGAAGACTCGATTGACCAGAGCCTTCTCAGGGCAGGACCCAATGTACAGTAGCACACTTGGCAGGATACAGGTTCAGAACCGCTCAAAGCCTTCAGCCTGGAAGCGCAACTCTGCCTCTAGACTCGCAGAGTACAAGAAGTCACACCCCCAGAATGAGGAGCTGGAACACGATAGGTTGGGACTGCTCCATCCAGCAGCCCCTGCTGACCGCCTCAACCTCCTCAGAGGAAGAGAGGTAAACATGTTCTCTTACTTAAATCAATCACTGCATTGCTGATTGTGGTTTCGAGTATCAATACATCTGCTCTTTGAGGGAAACACAAGAACGTGTAGATATCTTAGACAACTTAATCCAGACATTTTAAATCTGCAAATTTTTTTAAATAACCAGATTAGCTAGAGATTGGTTATCACGATTAGAAGATTAGGCAATTTTCAAATCATCTCAGATCTATTAAACGAGGTATGAAGAATGGACCCCAGAGTTGTTCTGAGAATGTGATTTGAGGCATGTATTATTCCTATGAATGAATTAGGCTACTATTATTGCTACTATTCTCATCTTGTGCCCTGCAAGAATTGTTTACTCAAACTCGCTTTTATGAGATAAAGGGAAGAAAAAAAATAAAAATGGCCAAAAAATCTGCCTAAAATATCAGCATCATATATCGGCCATTGGCTGTCCTGATTTCTAAATATCGGCATCAGCCAGAGAAAAAAACCTTATAGGTGGTCTTCTATTGCTGACAATTAAATTAATTGTTTTGCCACTTTTGCACTTGTTATTTATGTATTGTGAATGCAAAGGGCACTTTATTATTATTATCATTATTTTTAAAGTAATGTCTATTTGTTATGCATGTTAAATATTTTTTTAAAAACATGTCTTGTAATAACCACTTGTTCCGGTCTGGATCTTTGACATTGATGAAAATTCAAATATGGACCTTTGAATAAAGACTTGACAGACTTAACTGATCTAGACAATAGTGAATACCTGTTACAAGGTCTATTTCTGACCTTTCTGCTAATAATAATAATAATAACATAGTGGTCTTGTAAAGAGATGGATATTGATGTGACATTCAGCCAAGTATGGTGACCCATACTCAGTATTTGTGCTCTGCATTTAACCCATCCGAAGTGCACACACACTGTGAACACACACCCAGAGCAGTGGGCAGCCATTTATGCTGTGGCGTTTGGGAGCAGTTGGGGGTTTGGTGCCTTGCTCAAAGGCACCTAAGTCGTGGTATTGAAGGTGGAGAGAGAACTGTACATGCACTCCCCCTACAATTCCTAAAATTCCTAATTTAATAATTTTTTTCTTATGTTTCTAATGAAAAGTATATTATTTCAAACATAAATTGCTAAGCATGCTTTTAAATATTGTGAAGGCCGCAGCCATGGCCTCACAACCAGTTTAAGAGCGGTAACCTCATGTACTTAGGGAAGTCGTGGCTTAATGGTTAGAAAGTCGGACTCCCAATCAAAAGGCTGTGAGTTCGAGTCCCGGGCCGGCAGGAATTGTGGGTGGGGAGAGTGCATGTACAGTTCTCTCTCCACCTTCAATATCACGACTTAGGTGCCCTTGAGCAAGGCATCGGCTCCCTGGGTGCCGCAGCATAAATGGCTGCACACTGCTCCGGGTGTGTGTTCACAGTGTGTGTGTTCACTGCTCTGTGTGTGTGCACTTCGGATGGGTTAAATGCAGAGCACAAATTCTGAGTATGGGTCACCATACTTGGCTGAATGTCATGTCACATTTTTTTTTCACTTTTACTTAATTTATGCTGTTTTTCTTTAGGATTAGTTTGTATACATTTTTCATTCACATTTGTTGCAAACATTTGTGAGACGGATGAGTTCTAGGATACCAGATCACCTCCTGGTGTCCCTGAAGAAGGAAGTTGACCTCATGCTATTTCTTGGGATAATTCAGCGATCTAAGAGTGAATGGTGCAATCCTGTGGTGTGGGCTTCCGAAGAAGGATGGGACAATAAGGTTTTGTATTGACTTCAGGTATCTAAACTCCATTTCAAATGATGATCTCATTGACCGCCTGGGAAAAGCAAAGTATCTAACGATCATTGACCTCTGTAAGGGTTACTGGCAAGTGCCCCTAACTAAGCAGTCTCGGGAACTGACAGCCTTCCGAACTCCCTGGGGGCTTTTTCAGTTTACGGTGTTACCATTTGGCCTACATGGGGCTCCAGCAATGTTTCAAAGACTAATGGAACAGGTTCTCTATGGATTGTCTGAGTTTTCTTGCGCATACCTTGATGAAGAAGGAAACTGAGGATCTGGGTTTTGCCATTGGAGGTGGGTTAATTAAACCTCAGGTCCGAAAGATCCATGCAATTGAGTCATGTCCTCTCCCACAGACCAGGAAGCAGCTAAGATTTTTCCTGGGGATGGCTGGCTTCTACAATTGGTTCATCCCCAACTTCTCAGCAAGGGCTGCTCTACTAACTGATAAGATGGGCTCAATATGTCCCAATCAAGTCAAGTGGACAGGGGAGGCAGTGTCAGCTTTTAAGGACATTCAAAAATCTCTGAGTAAAAGCCCTGTTTTACATAGTCCAAACTTTGAGGAACTGTTTATATTACAGACTGATGCCTCTGAGAGGGGTGTGGGGGTGGTGCTTCTACAGGGACCTAAGGAGGAACGACATCCTGTGACATATATCAGTCAGAAACTTCTACCCAGAGAGGTCCGCTATTCAATAGTGGAAAAGGAGGCCTTGGCAGTCAAATGGGCCCTGGACTCTTTCAAGTATTACCTAATGGGGAGAGAGTTTACCTTAGAGTCTGACCACCGGGCATTGCAGTGGCTGGAGAGGATGAAATATACCAATGGGCAGATTACCAGGTGGTATCTGGCCATGCAGCCATTCCGGTTTACAGTCAAGCACATCCCTGGCAAATTCAACACCACTGCAGATTACCTCTCTCGCTGGCCTAGCAGCAGCTTTGAAGCGGGGGATATGTGAAGGCCACAGCCATGGCCTCACAACCAGTTTAAGAGCGGTAACTTCATGTACTTAGTTTATGCTGTTTTTCTTTAGGATTAGTTTGTATACATTTTTCATTCACATTTGTTGCAAACATTTATTTAGTTACAAATAACTCACAGGACACAAAGGTCATTTCACATACATTGTATTTTATTTAGTTGACCATACAGAAGTATAGTTTTGGGAGCGCTCACCATTAGTTACTTTTGTCATTTTGTTTGTGTAATTATTTGTTTCTGAGCTTACCAGTGTTGGATTCCACACCTGGGAGAAATCCAGGAAGTTGGCTGGCTTAAAGGGGTGGCGTTTGGAGCAGGAGCAGTTTTAAAGGGGAGGTGGCCTAATTGGACACTACCATTCTTTATGTCCTGGGGGGATAGCTCATTCTCTACTTAGATATTCTGGGGTTTGGATTTATGTTATATATAGTACTTTTGTTGAATTAAGATTAATTAAATGTTTATTCCTTTTGGAATACATTTTATGTACTTTGCTGTTATTTGTAGCTTGTGTAGTAATGTTGTTGTTAGTCTTCCCCTGTGTGTTAAAATTGGTCTGATCAGCCAATATATAAGTCCCCGTTGTTTCTTTGTAAGAGTCAGTTGTATTTTTTGATTAGAGCTTTAGTTACTTTAGTTTGTTTATTTGACTTTTGTTTTTGGGCCCAAACCTTTATTTTCATTTGGTTGTCATGATTTTTGGGAAATAAAAATCCTTATTTTTGATTTTCCCTTTTGACTCCTCTTGCTTAACTGCTTGGTCCCTGACAAATATATAGATTTTCAACAGGATTTACTTCAGATTTGACAAACAATGTTCCTGCACTGTGTATTCCCTAGCCGAAAACATCTCCTCTTCAGATGCTTCAGATTATATTTTACACACAGCTTAAGATATCGTGACACAAAAGCACTGCAGTAAACAAGATTTCCAAACAAAGAGAGGCCTCAGATCACAGACCACCAACAGTTCAACAGTTTTTAGTTTTTATTATTATTATTATTTATTTTTTTCTTCCTCTGTAATTACAGAAGTATTTTTTTCATGCTGGTCAAAATAGCATCAAAAAACAAACCATATTGTGGTTGGTTGCTTTTCTTCCTAAGTAGGTGATTCTTGTCAGAACAAGCTGCAGTATAAACAACACTTTTTGCAAGTCGAATATTGGCAACATAAGGCCGGGCATACACTTCTTTCTGTGCAATATACTTGCGATTTCATCAAGGTACTAACTCGCACTGTATGAGCAGATCACATGCGATGTAAAGTCAAAGCTTACAATTTACGTGCTCACACTGTATATTGTCAGATTGTTGAGCACAATTTATGTGTGCACACTATACGCATGAAATCCTCGAGTTACGTGGACAATGACGCTGTGTGTATGGACAATAGCCAGAGATATCAACAAAAAAAACATCATGTAATATTGAGAGCATTTGTCATTTCCAATTAATGTATTCAATTATTATTATTATTATTATTATTATTGTAGCATACTTTTATTATTACATTATAGGTCTACTACAATTAATTTGCCCCGCAATAATTTCATAGCTCACTACTGCACAACTGACGCACAGATAATAAATGAATAAATTAGCTTACTCCTAACTGAAAATTATTTAAATCGTTTAGATATATTACACAATGAATAGGCCTAAAATTTAAATTCTGTCTAAAGTAGCCTTTGTCCAAACACTGTAATAATCAGTCATCAATGAAAATTTCAAACTTGTTTAAGTCAATATACTTAGATTCTATTGTTGATGTTGTTGTTTTTTTTTTTCACTGTTTCCAAAAAAAAAAAAAAACAGTAAACTTTCTAATCTGAAAGGAAGATCTGGGACAAAGATAATTTGCTCATCTGTCCCTTCACCCATCCTTGGGCTCCTGGGCATGACATGTCCATAGAAGTTTACAGACTTATAAACTGCATTTATTTTATCTTAAGAATTCATGATCTTAACCATTTCATGCTTGTTCTAAAGGTCTCTGTACGATTGGTAAAATGGTCACAATTTCACAGTAATCACTTATCACTTATAGAAATACTGAAAACTTAAGTGAATTCTATACTTCCGCTATGGGTGGTCTCCTTTCAAAATCTGATATACATTGCTCTACACCAGATTTGAACATTTGGGCGTGAGAACAGCTTCTACAGAGGCTTCTTATCCCACATACACACATGTAATCTGTTTGGGGCTGAGAAAAAAAAAAATGTTAATGGCTCTTTTGTTCTTGTAGTATTTAAGGGAAAAGTTTCAAATCAGTCATTGGGGTTCTGTAGTAAGAAAACCCCAGACTGCACATGTGAGACTCTTTGCACTAGAACTCACATACTGCAGTGTGTCTCTCTGCTGTCAGGTATGAATTTTGTGTCATTTTGTTTAATTGTGTTAATTGTGCCCATAGAGCGCACTGTATAATATATGTATTGTTTGTGCTACTACATGTGTACATAGTTACGTTTATTCTCTAAAACACATAATTGCTTTGTTGTAAGTGTTCTTTGAAATAAACAAAAAGTGAAAGGTTATAGATGCTATGCATTTTAAACAGTGTGTATTGTGTTAATTAGGATAACTGTTAGTGAAAGTGAAAGTCGTGACATTTCCCAAGTATGGTAACCCATACTCGGAATTGGTGCTCTGCATTTAACCCATCCAAGTGCACACACACACAGCAGTGAGAAGTGAACACACTGTGAACACACACCCGGAGCAGTGGGCAGCTATATATCCAGCTTTATCCCTTGCTCAAGGGCATTTCAGCCATGGGTATTGAGGGTGGAAGAGAGCACTGTTCATTCCCTCCCCTCCACCTACAACTCCTGCCAGCACCGAGACTACATATGGCCTCCTGTGAGCAGGGTTGACACGCAGTTACAATGTGATTCACAGATGCACTGTACTTTCTAAATTGGCTTCTAATTGTTTCATTGTGTAATTGGCATGATACAATTTTACTTGACTAACAATGAAATGGTATGTTTGATTGATTCTGAACTCTCTTGAAATCATTATGTCTAGTAAACCGTGAGGAGGATTTTGTTACCTCAAATCTGTGGCCAGGATAGATCAAACTAAAGGCTATGAACGATAGGAGCAGTAGACACATCATCAGAGACCTTCTGACTTTTGTCTATCACTGATGCTAGCAAGTTGTACAGGAAAAGACTAAGTGAACTACACTTTTTGTCATAAGCAAGCAGTAGGCGGCAGGCAAAACAGGTATTAGTCTACCTACACCCTCTGACTAACATCAGACTGGTGAGTTTATGAGTGTGAGACCGGCGCCTTCAGCCAACGCTAGGTTCAAATGAGACATAAGGTTCCCAGTGAACGGATAATTGAAAGTATAGTGATCACTTTAAATTGAAGTCATGGAGCTAGACTAAATCAAATCAAATTAAACTAAACCCTGATCAATTCAGAAGCACAAGTAAAAGACATGGAATACACATTAAACCTTTAGCCAGACCACTGGACTAACAAGGCGAGGACTTTACAGGTCAGCGAGTGGCTCAGCCTGCCAAATTTAATTGGCGATTTGTCAGAGATGATTGGGGCTCCCAAGTAAACCCCTAATGTTGTCAGAACATAACTCATATTGACCAACAGATAGGGGATTATATCAGGACATGAACAACTTAATGCATTAACCCAGTATTCACCTTATTAAAAATTGGCTTCATATTCATCAATTGTTATTATAGCTCTAACATGTACCTCTTGTAATAACAAAAGCCTGCTCAGTTTTTCCAGTTAAAAAAAAAAAAACCTTCTGAACATACAGTATTGTTCAAAATAATAGCAGTACAATGTGACTAACCAGAATAATCAAGGTTTTTCGTATATTTTTTTATTGCTACGTGGCAAACAAGTTACCAGTAGTTTCAGTAGATTCTCAGAAAACAAATGAGACCCAGCATTCATGATATGCACGCTCTTAAGGCTGTGCAATTGGGCAATTAGTTGAATTAGTTGAAAGGGGTGTGTTCAAAAAAATAGCAGTGTGGCATTCAATCACTGAGGTCATCAATTTTGTGAAGAAACAGTTGTGAATCAGGTGGCCCCTATTTAAGGATGAAGCCAACACTTGTTGAACATGCATTTGAAAGCTGAGGAAAATGGGTCGTTCAAGACATTGTTCAGAAGAACAGCGTACTTTGATTAAAAAGTTGATTAGAGAGGGGAAAACCTATAAAGAGGTGCAAAAAATGATAGGCTGTTCAGCTAAAATGATCTCCAATGCCTTAAAATGGAGAGCAAAACCAGAGAGACGTGGAAGAAAACGGAAGACAACCATCAAAATGGATAGAAGAATAACCAGAATGGCAAAGGCTCAGCCAATGATCACCTCCAGGATGATCAAAGACAGTCTGGAGTTACCTGTAAGTACTGTGACAGTTAGAAGACGTCTGTGTGAAGCTAATCTATTTTCAAGAATCCCCCGCAAAGTCCCTCTGTTAAAAAAAAGGCATGTGCAGAAGAGGTTACAATTTGCCAAAGAACACATCAACTGGCCTAAAGAGAAATGGAGGAACATTTTGTGGACTGATGAGAGTAAAATTGTTCTTTTTGGGTCCAAGGGCCACAGGCAGTTTGTGAGACGACCCCCAAACTCTGAATTCAAGCCACAGTACACAGTGAAGACAGTGAAGCATGGAGGTGCAAGCATCATGATATGGGCATGTTTCTCCTACTATGGTGTTGGGCCTATTTATCGCATACCAGGGATCATGGATCAGTTTGCATATGTTAAAATACTTGAAGAGGTCATGTTGCCCTATGCTGAAGAGGACATGCCCTTGAAATGGTTGTTTCAACAAGACAATGACCCAAAACACACTAGTAAACGGGCAAAGTCTTGGTTCCAAACAAACAAAATTAATGTTATGGAGTGGCCAGCCCAATCTCCAGACCTTAATCCAATTGAGAACTTGTGGGGTGATATCAAAAATGCTGTTTCTGAAGCAAAACCAAGAAATGTGAATGAATTGTGGAATGTTGTTAAAGAATCATGGAGTGGAATAACAGCTGAGAGGTGCCACAAGTTGGTTGACTCCATGCCACACAGATGTCAAGCAGTTTTAAAAAACTGTGGTCATACAACTAAATATTAGTTTAGTGATTCACAGGATTGCTAAATCCCAGAAAAAAAAAATGTTTGTACAAAATAGTTTTGAGTTTGTACAGTCAAAGGTAGACACTGCTATTTTTTTGAACACACCCCTTTCAACTAATTGCCCAATTGCACAGCCTTAAGAGCGTGCATATCATGAATGCTGGGTCTTGTTTGTTTTCTGACAATCTACTGAACCTACTGGTAACTTGTTTGCCACGTAGCAATAAAAAATATACTAAAAACCTTGATTATTCTGGTTAGTCACATTGTACTGCTATTATTTTGAACAATACTGTATTACAATTTATTATTACTATTATTTAAAAAAGTGTTTTGGAGTCCAACTATCAATTTTACTATTTTAATTTGGGTAATTTTTATTTGCAATATTTTTTTTTGCATGTTGTTGGACCTGTTTATAGTAATATAGTACATTTGTTATTATTTTTTATTTCTAATTAATAAATAAATAAATGTTATTTACAACATGATACATGACTTTTGTTTGTTTGTTTATTTGTTTTTATTTATCTATTAGTTAAATTTTGTAGTTAAACCATTCATCCGACAGCTCTCCCTCCAATGCTGAGATCGACATCCAGTTGGGGGAAAGCCCACTGGATACCGCTGGTATGCTCCTTGAAGAGGTCCCAGCGTGTTCCGTGGGTTGCTCCACTGGATCAGATGTGCAAGAGGAGTGGTGGTCCCCAGAGGGTTGGTTAAACCATTAAATGATTGAAATCTAAAATGGCAGGTTTGACATTTTGATTACTTTTAAGCTCTGGACATATCTCCTTCCACCCTCAAAGTCCAGGTTGCCACTATTGCTGTGTAGCATGACCCCGTGAATGGGAAGTCTTTAGGTAAGCATGACCTCATCATCAGGTTTCTTAGTGGGGCCAGGAGGTTAAATCCTTCTTGGCCCCCTTCTATACCCTCTTGGGGCCTGACTCTACTGCTTAAATCACTACAGCAGGGCCCATTTGGGCCATTGCATTCAGTTGAGCTAATGTTTCTTTCATTGAAAACTCTGCTCCTGCTTGCACTGGCCTCCATCAAGGTCAAAGTCAAAAGGTCCCACTACACCCTTCAAAGACCAAGGGGTGGACCTGCAAGCGCTGCCCCTGGAGGAGGCAGACCCAGCTCTGGCTTTGCTCTGTCCCATCCGAGCATTGAGATGATACGTAGACTGGACACCAGGGCCGTGCAGAGACCTTTGGAGGGGCAGGTGCTCAAAGTATAAAAGGGGCACATGGAACAAGGCTTTAAATAGCGCGGTTCAAAATATCAATACAGCAATATATTGTGATGCATTCCTTGTCGATTCACGTGTCGATATGGATGATTATGTATTGATACGGCAGCAAATGCTGTGATGCACTTTTGAAAAAGAAACAAATTAGAAGAGACAATTTTAAGTTTAAAAGTAAAAAAAAAATAATAATAATTCTTTCCACCTAATAATAGCTCTGGGATTAGAAACTGAAATGTCTTAAATTGTCCCAACCTGATGCATTTTTCTTCTCTGTTCCACAGAATAATTAAGAACAGCTGTTATAGTAAAAACTATAGAAAACACTTGTGCCTCTACATTTTCCTCTTTCTCACCAGCCTCTGTCTTCTGGCTTGCTGTTCCCTGCTCTCTTTCTGTCACTTACATTTTCCTCTTTTCTTCCTCTATCTCCATCTCCACATCTGATCTATTACTATCCACTCTCAGTCCACCTAGGAACAAGGCTCAGTTTACTATTTCAGCATTAATCTATTATTTTAACCATCACTACTACTCTTGCACCTAATCAATAAGTCCACCTTAAATGTTGATACAAAACATTAAACAACTGATACACTGGAATATAGTGATTAATATAATTATTACTGTAGTAGCTCTTGTTGTCTAAAATTGAACACCTATGCAATGTTAACAAATGACAGGCTACATGTGTTATTCATCTCCTTCACACTGCACTTTGATGGCAGGTCAGGTATATTATTCATTTTATATTGACATTGATATTTGTAAATTTATTTCCAGAGAGATATTATTGAGTTTACAGGGTAAAGTGGTCTTGCTGTCGTAAACACTGTTGCTATTGTAAAAAAATATATATATTTGTGTCACATTTAAAATATAATTATATTTTAATTCCTTTCTGAATTGTTTTTATTTTCATAATGATAATTCAGAGAATGAGAAAATCTGAATAAGCCTTACCAGTGTTATGATAATTATTTTTAAGGCACTCTGCGTGTTAAAAAATAAATAAGTACTGTAATATAATAAAAGTTTAGTCAAATAACATAAAAAGACCATACCCCTCGATCAGGGGCATCATGCATTCATGATTTTTGTGGGGGCACATTGGGGGGTATAAGTCATGCTACGAAAGCACTGTATAACTGATATAGCATTATGTTTTATTTATTTTTCCTTTAATTCAAAACATTTCTAAACATGCTTAATATATCAGGAAATATCTCGATTCTCAAACGTGAAAGTAAACGTGTTTTGCACCTTTATAGATTGTTATTTGATCAATAAATGAAAAAGTAGTGTAAACTATTAACTACACATAAAACCCCGACTTTTTACTTAAGTGCCATATAATATTTTCAATACGACTGAATTTTCATTTAATGTAAATTTTAATAATAATATTGTAAGTTACTTATTTTAACACTTTCATTTTACAGAGAGTAAAGAAAATGTACATTACCAAAGAACATTTTCATTCATTTCATTTCACAATTATATTCCTTCTTAGAGAATAATGGTATATGTGAGAATTTTCCAGTCAGGATTTAGACCGTATCATAGTACTGAGACTGCTCTCCTTAGAGTTACAAATGATCTGCTCTTATCATCTGATCGTGGGTGTATCTCTCTATTAGTTTTATTGGATCTTAGTGCTGCGTTTGACACAATTGACCACAACATTCTTTTGCATAGACTTGATCACTTTGTTGGCATCAGTGGAAGTGCATTAGCATGGTTTAAATCATACTTATATGACCGCCATCAGTTCGTAGCAGTGAATGAAGATGTATCATATCGATCACAAGTGCAGTATGGAGTACCTCAAGGCTCAGTACTAGGGCCGCTACTCTTCACGCTTTATATGTTACCCTTGGGAGATATCATCAGGAAACATGGTGTTAGTTTTCACTGTTATGCTGATGATACGCAGCTCTATATTTCCTCGCAGCCTGGTGAAACACACCAATTTGAAAAAATTAATGGAATGCATAGTCGATATAAAAAATTGGATGACGAGTAATTTCTTACTGCTAAATTCAGAAAAAACAGAGGTGTTAATCATAGGGCCTAAAAACTCTGCTTATAATAAACTAGAACACTGTCTAAGACTTGATGGTTGCTCTGTCAATTCTTCGTCATCAGTTAGGAACCTAGGTGTGCTACTTGATCGCAATCTTTCCTTAGAAAGCCACGTTTCTAGCATTTGTAAAACTGCATTTTTCCATCTCAGAAATATATCTAATTTACGGCCTATGCTCTCAATGTCAAATGCAGAAATGTTAATCCATGCATTTATGACTTCAAGGTTAGACTATTGTAATGCTTTATTGGGTGGTTGTTCTGCACGCTTGGTAAACAAACTACAGCTAGTCCAAAATGCAGCAGCAAGAGTTCTTACTAGAACCAGGAAGTATGACCATATTAGCCCGGTCCTGTCCACACTGCACTGGCTCCCTATCAAACATCGTATAGATTTTAAAATATTGCTTATTACTTATAAAGCCCTGAATGGTTTAGCACCTCAGTATTTGAATGAGCTCCTTTTACATTATACTCCTCTACGTCCGCTACATTCTCAAAACTCAGGCAATTTGATAATACCTAGAATATCAAAATCAACTGCGGGCGGCAGATCCTTTTCCAAATGAATGTTGTTCAGTGCTTTGACGCAATGTATTTTGTTTAAAGCACTATATAAATAAAGGTGATTGATTGATTGATTGATTCAGTCTAGCCAGAGTTCAGGCACTCTCAAAAACTCCCATTAAAATCACTGAAGCACTTTACATTACATTATGTACATCTGCACTTTTGTTGTTTCTGATGAGAGAATTCGCTAAATAATTCAGTCAGCGAGCAAGTGAACAAAACACCGCGTTTCAGTGAAGACTCTTCTGCACGTCTCTGATTGGCCATTGCATTTATAAGCGCAACAGAATGGTTTCTGATTGGTTATCATGAAACGTTATACGAACGCGTCTGTCTCTGGCTCAGCGCCAGCCAGCGAACACAGATTTTAATTTAGCATTGAATTTGGAAGCTGCATTTAAAATCCACTTTGCCCAGAACTCTTTGAATGGGCATAACGCCTCTGCCCTCGATGCCTGTGAAACGATTCTCCCTCAAACAGCACGCTAACGTTACTTCTACACTACAGGCTACACACCGCAATATAAACAACATGTCTGCATGTTCTCACATCACGCCGTTCTTGTAAAATAATAATAAGTAAATAAATATCAAAATCACTTCGCTGAGAATGAAACACCACTTACCAGCTTCTGCGGTGTTTAAAATATCCTCTAGCAATTAAAAGATGCGCGTGCAGCGTGACGAATCTTCCCAGTCGTCGTCAGGTGAAAGGTCATCATGTGGGTCATCTTATTGACAGCTAAATTATTATTCAGAAATTTTACTAAAATTTAGACTGGGCATGGGCAGGCATTCACATAAAGGTACGTTATGACAAAAAAAAAAAATTTGAGAAAATTTTGCTTTGACAAAAGGTCACTTTGGGCACCAAGGGGCAAAGGGGCAGGTGCTTAAGCACCCAACGCCCCCACCCCCCCACCCCCACCCCCTCTGCACGTGCCTGCTGGACACAAAGATTCAGGACCTCAGACCAGCTCTCTGTCTGTTACGGAGGCTTGCAGAAGGGGAATGCTGTCTCTAAGCAGAGGATGGCCCACTGGATTGTGGATGCCATATCCCTGAATTATCAGTTACAGGGTGTGCCCTGCCCATTCAGGTTGCAAGCTCACTCAGCTAGAAGTGTTGCATCCTCCTGTCCGCTGGCTCGTGGTACCTAGCTGACAGATATTTGTAGAGCTGTGGGCTGGGCGACCCCTAACACGTTCACTGTCAGTTAGTGTCGGCTTGCTTAAACTGCTCCAGGGTGTCCGTACTGTAGACCCTGTTGAGATCCTCCATCACCCTAGGCAGCTGGACATGGCGGAATGTCCAGCGCCAGGTCTTCATGATGAATCCGTGAGAACCATGGAAGGCTGGGCTCCATATTGAGACCTAAGCGGAACTCGTATGCGTATAGTCCACGGTATAGCCTTAGAGCCCACGTTTCCCCAACAGACTTCTGCCTTCCCAAGAGGGTTTTAATGACCTCAAGTTTCTCCATATACACCTAAACCGATGCTATATGTGTATTTGCTTTCGAAAACTCATTTGGAAAGGATGGGGCTTCCACAGCATCACTGTTCCAACTGGAACGGGTACGTTTTCCCAGTGTTATCCAGTCTCTCCCAGTGAGGTAGTGCTTTGACAATGGTGAGTGGAACTACTTGTTCCGAGCCCCAGCCTACACCTAATAGGGCTGCAGGTGGCTCGCACAGGGCACTGGAAGGGGCAGCACCCATGGTGCTTTGGTAGGGATACCAATTTGTCGGTCATCGATGTGACATCAAGAGTGACCGACTGAAAGGGAACGCCTCGGTTAAGTATGGTAACCTTCCTTCCCTGAACGTCACATCCCATCACCATGGTTGCTGTACCACCACTGAGCAGCCGAGTCTCCAGCTCGGCTCCTCATCGAAAACCTGGTGTGCATTGCACCTGCTGCCTTCTCATACTCAAGCAGTGATCAGCAGCAGCTGGATGCAATAATTGCATGCCAATGTGCATTGGCTCGTTTAGTTTACACTCAAAGTAGATTGGTCTATCGAAGCAATATCCCACATAGTCGGTCATCAATGTGACATGTTCATTCCCTCCTTCAGGAAATGGAGGTTACCATACAGAGATGTTATGTATATTTATCCATAAATTGATAAATATTAATTCTTCTGTTAAAATCAAGTAAAGAAACCATGTAGGAGAGTGGTTATGTGCAAACTGTGAAAATCTTTATATTTGTTGACAGTGTGCATGTCAAAAAAGCCGGTGAATCACATTTTCTGGTAGAATGGCACTGGTGACTTTTATGACTGATGTCAGTTTAGAGACCTGGAGAATTTCTTGTCACCACTTCCCGAGGTGACTTTTCTAGCTTTCAGAGCTCATCCATACAAATCAAAGTGCTGAGGGAAGAAAATATGCTCAAATTAGAGCTCAATAGAGGCATGACAGTGAAAATGACAGATTCACACATCAAGTAAATCTGGCATGTCTCTGGTGCCTGGATTTGTGTGCTCAGCATTTTGATTTAAGTGTTATTTACACCAAGTGTGAAACAAATATGTGAAATTAATTGCAAAAAAGGGTATGTGGACACGAAGACTAAAACTGATTACAACAGATGAGAAATTTACAGTACTTTTTTCCTTAAAGCTTTACAATGTGAAATTAAGTAAATATGTTTAAAGGGGGGGTGAAATGCTCGTTTTCACTCAATATCCTGTTAATCTTGAGTACCTATTGAGTAGTACTGCATCCTTCATAACTCCAAAAAGTCTTTAGTTTTATTATATTTATAAGAGAAAGATAGTCTGTACCGTTTTTTCCCGGAAAAACACGAGCGCCTGGAGGTGTGACGTGTGGGCGGAGCTAAAGAATCACGAGCACGAGTAGGCTTTTGCGTTGAGAGTGTTTGGAAGCTGTGACATTACCGTGAGGAAAAAAACATCATCCAAAACAAACCATGGCTAACAGTCAGATTCACCCGTATATTTATGAACCAGAATCAGATCCAGAGGCTGAAATGTAAGTGATCAGTCAGTTATAAGTGATCAGTTTTTAAGAGAAGGACTACGTGAGAACCACTATGGATGATAAGATTTTAATTTAGCATTGAATTTGGAAGCTGCATTTAAAATCCACTTTGCCCAGAACTCTTTGAATGGGCATAACGCCTCTGCCCTCGATGCCTGTGAAACGATTCTCCCTCAAACAGCACGCTAACGTTACTTCTACACTACAGGCTACACACCGCAATATAAACAACATGTCTGCATGTTCTCACATCACGCCGTTCTTGTAAAATAATAATAAGTAAATAAATATCAAAATCACTTCGCTGAGAATGAAACACCACTTACCAGCTTCTGCGGTGTTTAAAATATCCTCTAGCAATTAAAAGATGCGCGTGCAGCGTGACGAATCTTCCCAGTCGTCGTCAGGTGAAAGGTCATCATGTGGGTCATCTTATTGACAGCTAAATTATTATTCAGAAATTTTACTAAAATTTAGACTGGGCATGGGCAGGCATTCACATAAAGGTACGTTATGACAAAAAAAAAAATTTGAGAAAATTTTGCTTTGACAAAAGGTCACTTTGGGCACCAAGGGGCAAAGGGGCAGGTGCTTAAGCACCCAACGCCCCCACCCCCCCACCCCCACCCCCTCTGCACGTGCCTGCTGGACACAAAGATTCAGGACCTCAGACCAGCTCTCTGTCTGTTACGGAGGCTTGCAGAAGGGGAATGCTGTCTCTAAGCAGAGGATGGCCCACTGGATTGTGGATGCCATATCCCTGAATTATCAGTTACAGGGTGTGCCCTGCCCATTCAGGTTGCAAGCTCACTCAGCTAGAAGTGTTGCATCCTCCTGTCCGCTGGCTCGTGGTACCTAGCTGACAGATATTTGTAGAGCTGTGGGCTGGGCGACCCCTAACACGTTCACTGTCAGTTAGTGTCGGCTTGCTTAAACTGCTCCAGGGTGTCCGTACTGTAGACCCTGTTGAGATCCTCCATCACCCTAGGCAGCTGGACATGGCGGAATGTCCAGCGCCAGGTCTTCATGATGAATCCGTGAGAACCATGGAAGGCTGGGCTCCATATTGAGACCTAAGCGGAACTCGTATGCGTATAGTCCACGGTATAGCCTTAGAGCCCACGTTTCCCCAACAGACTTCTGCCTTCCCAAGAGGGTTTTAATGACCTCAAGTTTCTCCATATACACCTAAACCGATGCTATATGTGTATTTGCTTTCGAAAACTCATTTGGAAAGGATGGGGCTTCCACAGCATCACTGTTCCAACTGGAACGGGTACGTTTTCCCAGTGTTATCCAGTCTCTCCCAGTGAGGTAGTGCTTTGACAATGGTGAGTGGAACTACTTGTTCCGAGCCCCAGCCTACACCTAATAGGGCTGCAGGTGGCTCGCACAGGGCACTGGAAGGGGCAGCACCCATGGTGCTTTGGTAGGGATACCAATTTGTCGGTCATCGATGTGACATCAAGAGTGACCGACTGAAAGGGAACGCCTCGGTTAAGTATGGTAACCTTCCTTCCCTGAACGTCACATCCCATCACCATGGTTGCTGTACCACCACTGAGCAGCCGAGTCTCCAGCTCGGCTCCTCATTGAAAACCTGGAGTGCATTGCACCTGCTGCCTTCTCATACTCAAGCAGTGATCAGCAGCAGCTGGATGCAATAATTGCATGCCAATGTGCATTGGCTCGTTTAGTTTACACTCAAAGTAGATTGGTCTATCGAAGCAATATCCCACATAGTCGGTCATCAATGTGACATGTTCATTCCCTCCTTCAGGAAATGGAGGTTACCATACAGAGATGTTATGTATATTTATCCATAAATTGATAAATATTAATTCTTCTGTTAAAATCAAGTAAAGAAACCATGTAGGAGAGTGGTTATGTGCAAACTGTGAAAATCTTTATATTTGTTGACAGTGTGCATGTCAAAAAAGCCGGTGAATCACATTTTCTGGTAGAATGGCACTGGTGACTTTTATGACTGATGTCAGTTTAGAGACCTGGAGAATTTCTTGTCACCACTTCCCGAGGTGACTTTTCTAGCTTTCAGAGCTCATCCATACAAATCAAAGTGCTGAGGGAAGAAAATATGCTCAAATTAGAGCTCAATAGAGGCATGACAGTGAAAATGACAGATTCACACATCAAGTAAATCTGGCATGTCTCTGGTGCCTGGATTTGTGTGCTCAGCATTTTGATTTAAGTGTTATTTACACCAAGTGTGAAACAAATATGTGAAATTAATTGCAAAAAAAGGGTATGTGGACACGAAGACTAAAACTGATTACAACAGATGAGAAATTTACAGTACTTTTTTCCTTAAAGCTTTACAATGTGAAATTAAGTAAATATGTTTAAAGGGGGGGTGAAATGCTCGTTTTCACTCAATATCCTGTTAATCTTGAGTACCTATTGAGTAGTACTGCATCCTTCATAACTCCAAAAAGTCTTTAGTTTTATTATATTTATAAGAGAAAGATAGTCTGTACCGTTTTTTCCCGGAAAAACACGAGCGCCTGGAGGTGTGACGTGTGGGCGGAGCTAAAGAATCACGAGCACGAGTAGGCTTTTGCGTTGAGAGTGTTTGGAAGCTGTGACATTACCGTGAGGAAAAAAACATCATCCAAAACAAACCATGGCTAACAGTCAGATTCACCCGTATATTTATGAACCAGAATCAGATCCAGAGGCTGAAATGTAAGTGATCAGTCAGTTATAAGTGATCAGTTTTTAAGAGAAGGACTACGTGAGAACCACTATGGATGATAAGTTCGCTCTGCCGCCTTGTTATTATTTTCTCTTTAATTAATTTGTAACGCCAAGAAAGAGTTAATCTCTCATGTTTGAGAAGAGCGCGACGCCATGTAGCAGCCATTAAATGTGTGGGACACCAACTCCATTTCTCTTTCATTTCATGGATTTAATGAGTTATCCGAGTCAAAGCGGACCACTTCAACGACTACAGGCTCTAATCCTCCTGCGCTCGCGCGTGCAGTTTGATGACAACATTGCATGTTGTTTACTTGATGTGCTTACGCGCCGATAGCTAAGTTAACAATATTTGAAACAGTTTTACTCACCGCCTGCCGTTCCAACACACGATCGTGACCCTTTTTCGTTGGGACTGCATTATCCTTAAGAAATAAACGATATGCAAATCCGTCGTCAAACTGGGCCTTGTTTGTAAAACAAGCATCTTCGAAATGCAGGGAACAAACAAAAACTGTAAAAATAAACTCCATCCACTGGTCCCTTAATGCTGTTTTTTTTTTTTCGTTATCTGTGCAGGGTTGTCTTGCCCTGGCAACCAAAAACACACTTCTTTTTTGACATTCCGCTCTCTCGCTCTGATCAGTGAATGTCTCTGCTCTACTCTACGGGAGCGCGCGCTCTTCCGGGAGAAGTGGCCTTAGGACCCATATAAGGAAATTCCGCTCCATCTAACGTCACTTAGAGAATAATGGTATATGTGAGGATTTCCAGTCAGGATTTAGACCGTATCATAGTACTGAGACTGCTCTCCTTAGAGTTACAAATGATCTGCTCTTATCATCTGATCGTGGGTGTATCTCTCTATTAGTTTTATTGGATCTTAGTGCTGCGTTTGACACAATTGACCACAACATTCTTTTGCATAGACTTGAACACTTTGTTGGCATCAGTGGAAGTGCATTAGCATGGTTTAAATCGTACTTATATGACCGCCATCAGTTCGTAGCAGTGAATGAAGATGTATCATATCGATCACAAGTGCAGTATGGAGTACCTCAAGACTCAGTACTCCATGCATTTATGACTTCAAGGTTAGACTATTGTAATGCTTTATTGGGTGGTTGTTCTGCACGCTTGGTAAACAAACTACAGCTAGTCCAAAATGCAGCAGCAAGAGTTCTTACTAGAACCAGGAAGTATGACCATATTAGCCCGGTCCTGTCCACACTGCACTGGCTCCCTATCAAACATCGTATAGATTTTAAAATATTGCTTATTACTTATAAAGCCCTGAATGGTTTAGCACCTCAGTATTTGAATGAGCTCCTTTTACATTATACTCCTCTACGTCCGCTACGTTCTCAAAACTCAGGCAATTTGATAATACCTAGAATATCAAAATCAAGATCCTTTTCCTATTTGGCGCTTAAACTCTGGAATAACCTACCTAACATTGTTCGAGAGGCAGACCCACTCTTGCAGTTTAAATCTAGATTAAAGACCCATCTCTTTAACCTGGCATACACATAACATACTAATATGCTTTTAATATCCAAATCCGTTAAAGGATTTTTAGGCTGCATTAATTAGGTAAACCGGAACCGGAAACACTTCACATAACACCGTACTTTCTACATCATTAGAAGAATGGCATCTACGCTAATATTTGTCTGTTTTCTCTCTTGTTCCGAGGTCACCGTGGCCACAAGATCCAGTCTGTGTCCAGATCAGAGGGTCACTGCAGTCACCCGGATCCAGTACGTATCCAGACCAGATGGTGGATCAGCACCTAGAAAGGACCTCTACTGCCCTGAAAGACAGCGGAGACCAGGACAACTAGAGCCCCAGATACAGATCCCCTGTAAAGACCTTGTCTCAGAGGAGCACCAGGACAAGACCACAGGAAACAGATGATTCTTCTGCACAATCTGACTTTGCTGCAGCCTGGAATTTAACTACTGGTTTTCGTCTGGTCAGAGGAGAACTGACCCCCCAACTGAGCCTGGTTTCTCCCAAGGTTTTCTTCTCCATTCTGTCACCGATGGAGTTTCGGTTCCTTGCCGCTGTCGCCTCTGGCTTGCTTAGTTGGGGTCACTTCATCTACAGCGATATCATTGACTTGATTGCAAATAAAAACAGACACTATTTCAACTGAACAGAGATGACATAACTGAATTCAATGATGAACTGCCTTTAACTATCATTTTGCATTATTGAGACACTGTTTTCCAAATGAATGTTGTTCAGTGCTTTGACGCAATGTATTTTCTTTAAAGCACTATATAAATAAAGGTGATTGATTGATTGGTCACACAGACCCATACTCGAAAAAAAACTTTCCGAAACTTGTGACAAACCGGAAGGAGTATTTTTGGAACAAAAATATTCCTTCAAACGTACAACTTAATTTTTGAAACTTTGTCCATGTTTAGCATGGGAATCCAACTCTTTAACAGTGTAAAAAACTCAGTATGCATGAAATTGCATTTCACCCCCCCCCCCCCCCCCCCCCTTTAACACATTTAACTAATTTAACATTGAATTATTCCATTCTATTGTGATTTCTAAAAAGTGGTCAGAAATATCCAGAGTCATAAAAAAAGTTGTATGTCTATTATGATAAAGTGTCTGCTAAATGCATAAATGTATTATGCTCCTATCAATACCTTCTTAGCATAATTTATGAAATGGGATTTGTTTTTCTGGAATCAGTAATATAAAACAAATAGCAACTGTGCAAATTTAGAACCCACCCAACCCTGGTATCGCCATCTATGTGCACGAGATGGCAGAGGGATCAAAGATAATCTGCACAAATATCCATCATGATCTGATAGGGATACGGAACAGATATTGGCATCAATGAACAGCTAAAGATAAAGATGTACAAATTAAAATATGGTCAATTCGTGAATAGGATTTATGAGTAGCAGAAAAGAAAAGACTCCACTATTGTTTTTATAAAGTATGTGTTATTCTACCGTCTGTATCACAACCTTTAACTAAAATAGTAATATTTAAAGTCCTCGGCACCAATATTAAGACACCCTTGGTTTTAGTATCCCAAGATGGGTGCAATACCACTTCATAAAACTTATTATTACACCTGTGTACATAATCCTCATTCAAATGGGATTCTTGAACTAACACTATATCAATCTTAATAAGACAAAATATCTGAAAATAAAACCAGTTGAGTCTACCATTAAACCACCCGCCACCCTTCCCGATATTGAGTAAAGCTCTGATTTCTGAGAGATGCACGGAGAGGCAACAGCAATGCATTGTTTGATTTGCTCTCTGTTTATTCATAAAGTTTACATTCACTCACTTCACACTCGTTAATTTAGAGGTCTTTGTATAATTTTGCGCTGATGCCCTGGCTCAACTGTTATTTAGCAAACACTGGACTGTGCCAGCCTCAGCCGAATATTCAGGCAGAATTATTACTTGTCAGTTATTCATTTTTGAATATCTGTGACATTCCAAATAAGGTATTCAGCTTCAGACACACCCTTAATTATTACATTGCATATTTTAATTTTATATGCAAGTTCAGTCTGCAGTTCTGTTAGATTCTGAGAAGATGATTATGTGAGCTAGAATGCTTCTGCAACCCTTAACTCGTGCCAGGCCTCGGCCTTGACTTTCCATTCACCAAAGATCATAAGATCTCAGCTGATGTCTCTCTTCTTTGATAGGAGCTGCACTTGCATGCCTGAGAGGCGTTTTAAAGATGGCTGCCTTGTGATATATATCACAGTATATAAGAATATAACTCACACATCATTCTGTTTGCAGATACTACTGCTAAGTTTCCCTCCAACCTCCCCACCACCAACTGGCTGGCCCCGTCCATGTGGGGGTATACTACGTCTGATTTCAGCTATGGACGGGGCCTACACCAAAATAATTCTGTTCTTTGTATTGCTTTTGTGAATAAATATTTTTGAGTTCCCTTTCGATACTTCACTCATACTGTGTATGGGGAAAAGCTCCTTTTTTCCTCAATACTGAAGACTTTTTTCAATAATGCAGTGCAACTGCACTACCATTGGTTTAATCTGTAAACTTTTTTAAACCAATGACAGCGCTGTGTAGCTGCGCGAGCCTGTGGCGATGCAGCGAGCCAAAGCCTGCCAAAATGAGTGGGGCGAATGGCTATATAAGCAGGTAAATCGTCCAGAGGAAATCAGATCTCACTCCTTCAGCGATGACTTTACTTCACTGGATCCGACTGAACACCTTCACAGGAACGAGCTCTCACTGTCGAAGAGGCACCACAGCGGATCAGCTGAGACCGGCGAACGCCTGCAGGGCCGGCGCTCTCAAAGACAGCCGCTCTTCAGCGCTGATCTCGGCCAACCACTTCTCGCTTCCACCCGCTTCTCAACAATTTCCGATCACAAAAGAGCATTTTCCTGCTCTAAAAGAACAAGTTTTAACAATGGCGGCCATGCCACGCCACATCGGTGGCACATGCTGTGCCCCTCTGCATGATGAGAGCATGAGTCTCGCCTCACTGCACTCGTGGATCACTTTCTTTAATGAAAGCAGATTTCCCCCGAGGACTAGTTCTTCTTGCTGGAGTAGAGAGACGCTTAATTTCACATCCAGGTAGCCCCCCATCACAGACGATTCTTGAGATTCATGTTTGAGGGTGTGGCTTACCAATATACAGTCCTTCCCTTCGGGCTGTCTATAGCTCCCGGCACTTTCACGAAGTGCATGAATGAGGCACTTTCCCCTCAGAGACAGGCTCATTTCCCTGCTTTCCCCATCTCAATGACTGCCTCATTCTAGCACAGTCGCGAACCGAGCTAGATCACCACAGATCTGTGCTCCTGAGCCACTTAGAGTGCCTAGGACTCAGGGTCAATTTTGCCAAGAGCTCATTGCTCCCCAACCAACGTATTACATTCTGGGACTCAGTCCATATGAGGGTGGTCAAAAAAAGCATACACTGGTACTTCAGCAGCTCTCGGCCTCCATCGGGAACAAAGCCTGTTTCCCTCTGAAGTTCTTTCAAAGGATGCTAGGGCTGATGGCTTCCTCTCCCCAGTTTTACAGCTCGGCATCCTATGAATGCGGCCCCTGCAATACTTGCTGAAACTCCTGGTCCCACCTCATACTTGGCAGCATGCCGCTTTTGCATTAGGGTCAATCAGACTTGTCTAGCAGCCCTGGAGCCTTGGATGAACCCTGTTTGGTTCAGTCATGGAGTACCCCTTCAGGCGGTTTCCAGAAGGAAGATGCTCTCAACAGATGCGTCCAACCTGGGTTGGGACACTTTGTGCGAGGGCAGACCAGTCTTCGGCTCGTGGTTGCACGAGAAGAGCCATCTCCATATCAACTGCTTTGAGATGCTGGCAGTAGAGCGAGCCCTTCAATCCTTTCAGGCGATCCTGAAGGGGTGCCACATCCCAGTCCATTCGGACAGCATGACAGTGGTGTCCTACATAAATTACCAATGCAGCCTTTCGTCCAACCACCTCTGCGCACTGGCAAAGCACCTCTTGGAATGGGCATTACCCAGGCTGTGATCGCTCAAGGCAACGCATATACCTGGCAAGATGAATCTGGGAGCAGACATGCTTTTGCGGAGCAATGTCCCCTGCGATGAGTGGATGCTGAATGTGGAGAATTTAGGGAAGGCAGAGGTCGACCTCTTCACCTCAGAAAGCAACTCTCATTGCCCAACCTATTTTTTGAAGGACACAGCTGGCCACAAGTGGCCTACCCTATGCTTTTTCCCCGACCGCTCTGATCCCTCAGGTCATCAGATGAGTCAGGGAAGACAGGCACAGAGTCCTCCTGGTGGCCCCACTCTGGAGGAGCCAAGTTTGGTCCTCTCAGCTATTCAGGCTTTCCATGATAGCCCCATGGCCGATGCCCCTGAGGCGGGACCTCCTCTCTCAGGCGAATGGGACAATCTGGAAACCTCAGCCAGAACTCTGGGCTCTGCATGTATGGTCCCTCGATGGGAGCCTCTAAGCCTCCCCGGGGATGTGCTACACACCATTGCTCAGACGAGAGCCCCGTCTACAAGACGCCTCTACGGCCAGAAATGTTCAGTCTTCGTTGAGTGGTGCTCAGCACAAAACAAAGACCCTGTTGAGTGTGAATTATCTCCGATAATGTCATTTCTCCAAGATCGTCTAGAGAAGGGTCTCATCCCTTCCACGCTCAAGGTGTACGTAGCATCCATCGCAGAATTTCATGCTCCTATCGCTGGGCAATCATTGGGTCGAAACATCCTCATTGTGTGTTTCCTGAGAGGTTCTAGGCGGTTGAAGCCCCCGCATCCTCTCAGCGTTCCCACTTGGTACCTTCACACGGTCCTTGGAGCACTCAAAGCACCGCCCTTTGAGCCGCTGCGGTCAGCTGACCTTCGGCCTCTAACACTTAAAACCGCTCTTCTACTTGCTCTAGCATTGGTCAAGCTTGTTGGGGACCTGCAGTCCCTCTCGGTCAGCCATGCATACCTTGAGTTTGGGCCCAATGACTCTAAGGTCATTTTAAAACTCAGGCATGGCTACGTCTCTAAAATGCTCTCGATGCCGTTCAGAGCACAAGTAATTTCCCTCTCGGCTCTGCCTCCTTTGTCAGGTGAGCGAGAGCTGGATTTACTCTGCCCAGTGAGGGCTTTGAGGATATAAATTGAGCAGTCACAGCCATTCAGGCAATCTGACCAGCTTTTTGTCTCCTTTGGTGGCCGCACCAAGGGGTCTTCGGTCTCAAAGCAACGTCTCTCGTATTGATTAGTCAACACTATCGGTCTATGTTACTCCTCTAATGGCCTTGAGTGCCCCATAGGAGTAAGAGCCCAATCCACTAGAGCAGTGGTTCCCAAACTTTTTTTCCTGCGCACCCCCTTCTATGTCTCAACTGGGTTGGTGCACCCCCAATCCCCACTTAAAAAAGTGTCTTTTATCACCATATAAAGAGTCATGAACAAAGAACATCAACAAAGTTTCAATATAATGCAACAAAGCTACGCACAAGCTTCAACTTTTAAGAGGACGAGTGACAGACACAGGCTCAGTAACAGAAAGCACGGTTATTTTCAGTCGCGTAAAAGAAACAATAGGCTAGGCCTATTAAATGACCATAGAGCTAGCAGCAGCATCATCGCAACCCTCTGGCCCGTCACGAATTCAAATGCGTCCCACCATGCTGAACACAAATAAAAAAAAAAAATTCGTTTTACAATTATTATTATTTTTACATTAATTTAAACATTTACTTAAGAAATATAAGCTATAGTCTAATGTTTTTTTATGTTAAATTATTTTGTGTTTCATATATTATTTTCAGACATGAGCAGACCTACTCATATAACATTACACATTTAACGAACACATACAAGCGCCCACTTTGGCAGAATTCAATCAACAGCCATTAGTTCGGTAAAATTGAGCATCATAATGGACAAATTTGTTTTTAAGGGAGAAAAAAAAGAAATGTGAAAAATGCAATAACAAATGCAAGGAAAATAAATAAACTGGGCTTTGGGTTTGTTTTCTTATTAGAATGATCTGTTATTTATCCTTCTTTAATCTGTTTTTCTTTTAAGACCTATTCCTTTTGTATTTTTTTTTTAAATTAAGATTGTTGTATATTCTAATTTAGTATATTTAGTATTGCTAATTTAATAAAAAAAAATTACCTAATTATCTTTTAGATGTTTTAATTAACTTACATTCCAAATATTTCACCCAATAAACATTATCTTCAAATTAAAACAATACAGGTATTGAAACAAATAAAAAACACACAATTCAACTATTATTGTGTATACAGTTCAAACACTAACAAATTCAGTAAGGCACTTTCAAATAATAGTCTCTGAATTCAAAAGGAAAACCATTCATCCATAGCCGACTGAGACTTTAGATGCAATAATCCAGGCCTACCGTTGTGTTGAACATTGGACCAAAACTAAATGAGACATTAGATACAATCATCCAGGCCTTCTTCCATTGTACTGAACAGAATAACACATGTAAAAAAATGTTAAAAAGAGTTTGACGTTTGTTCACTCACAGATTTTTTTCTTCCGTCCATGGAAAACTAGCAGTGAATCCGCTGAAATCATTCGATGGTTTCATTGTAATTGAGATTCGCTGGGAGGCTCGCCATGTTCCATGCGGTAATGAATTTAATCTGCGTCATCGCGGTGTTCACATTGAAAAACTCTCAAAAATAACTCAAAATCACTCAAGAAACAAAATAAAGTTCAGTTTAAAGGAAAATCAATGTATTTTTTATGCTTTACCTGGTTTAACTTTACAATTACTAATATTTTCAGCCAGAATGATCTCAGCCGATCTTTCTGTTGCTTCTCATCTCGCTCTCACTTCCTTCGTGCGTTGGTGACGTCATTCACTTGCTTTGCATTGCGTTTCTCCTGATAGGTCAACAGTGAACATTCTTTTGAAGGCAACATAACATTCAACCATGTACAATTCTTACATTCTCAACATAAGAAAAATAACAAGAGAAAAAAAAAAACTTTTTGATCATTTATGAAAAGTTTTTAAAAGTTATTAATTTACTTTTCTTTTTTTTCTTTCCCTCTGGTTTATTTATGCTTATTCCTATGTCTATTTGTAATCACTCTGGGTTACACACTCACAAACACTTTACTGATATATAAATATATTATACACATACATATACATATATATATACATACACACATACATACACATTGTGTCCATTAAACACTGTTGTGCCATCCACTCGCTTGCATTCCCTTAGAAATCACAATACAACAGTAAAGTTGTTCACAAATTCCTTTTTATGCTGACTGTAAATTGCTATTTCCTTAAATGCTACAAAATGTATTTTAATGTTCAAACGTTTATAGATATCCATATATGTCAGGGGAGGCGAACTCCAGCCCCAGTTCAGCCCCAACCCTAATTAAGAGGGCTTTTACACTGGGCTCGTTTGCTGCGGTCCGAGCCCGAGTGCGAATGTTCCCGGCGCTGCCCGCAGCACAGTCTGCTTTCACACTCAATAATTGTATCGAACCCAGGTGCATTTGAAGTCACCTTATATCATCGCAAACGCACATGGAAAACGCATAGAGAACACAATTGAGCATAGTTGTTTTTTTTGTTGTTTTTTTTTGGTGCTATTATGCACAGCATAGTGAACGACAACTGTGTTTATGTTCATTGCATGGTGTAATTCAGCATATATTCAGGGGACGCTGTGTTTCTGCTGCTTGTAGAAAATATCAACAGTGATAAAAAAAAAGTTTGTGGTAAAGGATTTGCACCTGTTTGCCACAGTAGAGACCCCTGCATTTCGGTAGGTTAATTTTCTGTATTTTCTGTATTTTGCCCACCAAAAGGCACAAGCACTTCCCTTACTGTTTTCACTCTGTGTTTTTAGTTTTTATGGCACATAAATGGCAGTTTTATTTTATTTTTTTGTCTGGACCAATTAATGTGAAAATTAACAATTTCTTTATCCTAAGGCACTCCTCTTGATAATCTTTCATGGCACACACTAGCGTGCCATGGTATACTGGTTGAGAAACACTACCCTAGGCTATAGGTCCCTGGACTTTACTTTGAGAAATAGCTCAACTACTTTTAGAATTGTTTCTGAGGTTGCTACACATAATTTGTGTATATGTGATCAGTTCTTCTGTGTCTTCTGATCAGATATTAAAGTGAGCTACATAAACAAATTTGCACTTATTTCCTCACCAAATGAGAATCGATGAGAGAATCGATAAGGAATCTGTTCGATAAGCAATATCGATA
The DNA here is from genome assembly GCF_003368295.1 of Carassius auratus. Taxonomy (NCBI): domain Eukaryota; kingdom Metazoa; phylum Chordata; class Actinopteri; order Cypriniformes; family Cyprinidae; genus Carassius; species Carassius auratus. Next base: position 26,054,893 of record NC_039272.1, read on the forward strand.
ATGGAATCCGAATCGTTAAATTCTTATCAATTCCCATCTCTACCCAAGGGTGCCACAGTATCAAGGGTTTGTCTTGAAGATGGGATTAACTTTTATTAATATTAATTGTTTCATGTTACCTGTTCCCTGGTGAGGCAATGTTTGATGAAATGAGAACTGAATGCATGAATGAGATCACTCATCTGAATTTAATTTTTATTCCATTTCTGTAACATTTTCATTATTATTATCAATCTGCAGTTCAACACACAAGAGTTTTTATTACATTGTTCAGTTACATTGTCATTTAAATATCACCTGTGGGATATCATCTAGAGGATTTTAGTGAGGCTTTAAAAAGTGAATAGTTCACTTTTAGATTTAGCAGCTGTAATTGCCACTGCACCATGAAAACTGTTGCACTGAGTAGCATCTTATAATGTGGGAGACTGGGGTTATATGTTGAGAAAGGAACATTACCTTGCTTCTTACTGAATACACACACATTCACATTTAAAGGTCCCCTTCTTCATGATCCCATGTTTTAAACTTTAGTTAGTGTGTAATGATGTTGTTAGAGTATAAATAATATCTGTAAAATTCTTAAGCTCAAGGTTCAATGCCAAGCGAGATATTTTATTGACCAGAATTCGCCTACAAAAAATGACCAGTTTGAACTAGAGCCCTTTAGTTCCTGCAGTAATGACGTCACTAAAACAGTTTTTTGCTGCGACGGAGAAGAAGGAAGAGCTGCATTTGTGTTTGCCATGTCGTTGAAACGCTGTTATTTTCATCTTGGAGTCAAATCATCTTTGTTTGGGCTTCTCAGGGATGCTGTACTTAGAGATCAGTGGTTACAATTTATGTTTAACTCGGTTCCCGGAAATTATAATCCACATGTAAAACTATGTGCAGCACATTTTGCTGAGGACAACTTCCTCAATCTCAATCAGTTTAATGCCGGATTCGCACAAAGATTATTCTTGAAAGATGGAGCAGTTTCCTCTTTGTCTGTAGAAGGCGTTGTTTATGGACCACAACCGGTAAGTGTATTTTATTATTTAAGTTGGTGCGTTTAACAGTTTCTGTAATTTATTACACAAAGGGCAATGCTGTTTAGCTTTGTTAACTAGATGTTAGGGCTGTGCAAAAAAACGAATGGGATTTTCATGCGCATCTCGTCAGTAAAAATGCTCCTGTGATTATAAGTACATCTCCAGCACATGCTCCTGCCCACTCGCTTCTCAAAACTAGTCCAATCTTGTTTCCAGGAGGGCAGCGTGCACTCAGCTGCTGTCGAATCACAACACAGGAACGGCTGGCACAATCAGGACTCGTAACATATTTCTGAAGGAGGGACTTTATAGAACAAGGAAGTCATCAGCCCGTTTTTATGACAGTGAAAACAGCGGTATACAGATAGGTGAATTGTGTGAAAAATACTGTGTTTTTTTACACGTGAAACATGAACACGTTATATTGCACACTGTAAACACAATCAAAGCTTCAAAAAAAGTGCAAAAAATGGGACCTTTAAATGCACAGTACGTAATTTTTCACCACTAGAGGGCACATATTCAAAATAAACGAAGACCAGGTAGTGTAGTTTAAAGGTGCCATATGCAGAAATTGAGGTAAAAATATCCATAACATGACCTACACGCATCAAAAGAATGAGAAGAAATAAGGGCGATGATGTCATAAAAAAAATGTCAAGTTATAGTGTTGCAGAGATATCAACCTTAATTAGCATTAGCATTACTAGCCCCGGCCCGACAGGTGTCGTAATACCAGTTTCGACCATGGGAGGCGGTATGCGGGCAACATAACCAACCTGCAATACACGAATAACTCGCACGGCTTGTGGGCGTGTACTTGAACCTGATGTCAATCGTGTGAAAAGTACAGCCCAGTACTACTTCATTTCAGTTCAGGGAAGAAAGAGAAATGATGTCTCAAGCCCTTGGCAAGAGACCCCTACCACCACCACCCGCTACAGGTTAACAACTGCGCTCGGAATCACAAATCAAATCCGATAAGAAAAGGAGCCGACCCAGAGTAAACATCGGCACTGTTTTCAATCGCTGGAGACAACTGATGGACCATAAAGAAATGAGGCTCGACTCCGAACTTGCAACATGTCTAACAGTAAGTTAGATGCTGTTAGTATTTCGCTAGAAGTTTGTTTTATATGTTTGTGTATTTGTTTTCGGGAAGTTATAACATAGCAATGTATCGAAGGCTGTTCGATAAACGTGCTAATGTTAGCGATGGCTAACCGTAGCTGCATTTGATAATTAGCTAGCTATAACTTAACGTTACCCATTTTATTATATCATAACTAACCTGCTCTGTCTAGTATGTTGGTCTCCGTGTCCTGTTTGCTTCGTGGTTTTTATGTGCGTGAAAAAATTGATGTGTGGCGTGAAAGCGTGTGAAAAGAGTCAAAAACGCTGAATGCTTGAGAGTTGGCACATTATTTCCCAAGCAGAATAAAGGACAGGTTGATTATTGCTGTTTAGCGTTTGTATTAAACTATGATGTGTCCCTGTTTGCGTACAGGGACATAAAAAATAAATTAAAAGTGATACGTGGACCAAGGTGTCTGAGATTGTTCATTTTAAGTAAAGGATCCTAATATTTCGTCCACAACAATATTTAATGAGGTTAACTTATAACTCCTTGTGGTTAGTCTGCACGAGATCAACAAGCTTGTTTGCTTTGCGGCCACTTTAAATACAAAATAAGCATTCGATCTACGTCAGAGCGTCTGAGCGCTCACAAATCTTTTTGCAGCGTCGTGAGCAGAGCGGCAAGAGCGATTTTTGACTCTCTAGACGCCGGCGGTGTGAACGCACAGTTAGGCTTCGGCTATGGCTGTAGTGTTGTTGTGAAGGTAGGGGCGGATCATAGAGACTATGCCGTTTCTCGTTTGTTACTCTAGAGTAGACCAATTCACTTTATTGAGGCATACTGCCCCCATCTGTTATGGAATGTGGAGTATGACTTGATTTTTTTTGCCAAACATTACAGATGGCACCTTTAATGATGGCTTGACTGAGTGTGGAATCGCGGGAGCTGTCTTCTTCATCACCACAGCCAATGCAATCCGAGAAACCATGTTCATGTATGAGCTAATGATTTATTAACATAGTAGAATAAAGCAGGGTAAGGCTGAAAGCCATCGAAGCAAAATGAGGCTGCTGAACGAGCGTGACACACGGCTCGAAAGCAGCAGAGCTTTTATCAAGCCACAGTCGACTGCTTTCGCTCCTTCTGGTTATGCATATGTGTGTGGGGAGCAGCACACTCTGTGCGGTCATCACTGGTCTATTAAAACCAGTGTTGGGAAGGTTACTTTGGAAATGTAATAGGTTACAGATTACAAGTTACCCTGTTTAAAATGTAATAGTAGTGTAATTTTTTCAATTACTTTATTAAAGTTATGTAACTAATTACTTTTAAGTACTTTTTGATTACTTTTCTAAATTTGTTAAAATAAAATAATAATAAATAAAAGCATATACATCAACTCAAATACAGTTATCTAATAAGCATGTTTCATATTCTGTAAAATAAACTCCTGAAACATTGGTGTTTTTTTTTTTAACTGCTGTCTCTTTGTATATGATATGATGATAGTTTTCACAAAATAAGTAAAATGCATGAAGTGACAGAGCAGTTCTAGAAATTATGTTTATGTGCTGGTGTACTCCTATATTGAGGTGGCAGAGGTTGAAAACACTGCGAGCTTCAGTAGGCCTATGTGTAGTAGATGAAACCATGTCTTTGCCATTAATTTACAGGAGGTGTGGACTGGGAAAAAATTCAGACTGGAAAATTCAAACTCATACAAACAAATTCATGGACAAAACTATTTTTTGTATGGACCTGGCATAAAAAAGGTTTAAATCTTTAATTTGGGGACATGCAAAATAATTAAAATTGTCTGCCACGCCACCGGGAATTGTCCCGTTTCTCCCGGTGTCCAGTCCGCGCCTGATTTCCAGACACGCAGAACGTGCAGGAGTCACATATTGCATTTTTGGGACTTAATATTCACAGACACTAGTCCATGTCATGTTTTGATTCAAGTGTACTGACCTACTTTTAATTTTAGTCATCCAAAATGTGGCATATTCCGTCCGCGTTAGTTTTGACTGGATTCTTTCTTTTACTGTCTATGGATTCTACGAAGCAGACTGTGTGTGTTTCCGCATCCCGGAAATTATTAGGGCGGTATGTCTCAGAATAGTCAGTGCAATTTTGGAAATAAATCAGTTAAATCTGTATGTGGATGTGTGTAAATATTCAAATGTGTAATCCCCTTTGTAATCGTTAAAAATTTCATAAGTAACTGTAATTTAATTACTCATTTTTTCTTAGTAACTGTAACTAATTACAGTTACATTAATTTTGTAATTAAATTACGTAACGCTGTTACATGTAACTAGTTACTCCCCAACACTGATTAAAACGCACAACATATTAAAGCGTCTTTGGTGTTTTCAAATGTTTTCTACAAAACAAAACCGGAAATCAATGGGGTTATGATGTCATTGGCAAGCAACATAATGATACTATGGACACGGTCCATGTCACTAGTTAACATTGCTTATTTCTCTAGGTTTAAACATTCTTCAAAACATTTAGTAAATAGCATTAATACACCAGTCAGCAAAATATATAACTCTGTTCTATTTGTTTTTGAATATTTTAATTTTTTTAATCTTACATATTGTGCCTTTAAATCATAAACTTAGCATTTTAGAATATTCTGAAAACGTTAACAAATAAATTTGGAAAGTTTTCTAGTCTTTACAGGAACAATACTGTACATGGTGACACTTGAAACTATGCAAGTGTAAGTACACAATAGGACATAAAAGACATTCATAACACATAACATGTCTACTTATATGCATAATTGGGAATTGAATGTGTAAAAAAAATACGGGCATGTACATAATTGAAATAACTCACCTTCATGTTGTTCCAAACCCATTCTGACACTGCACAGAGAGCAAAGCAACCACCACGTTCAATGAAGTTAGTACTATATCTTTAATTTTTCAGTTGCGTTGGTGTCTTGTGGAGGGTCAGAAAGCTCTCAGATTTCATTAAAAATATCTTAATTTGTGTTTGAAGATGAACAAAGGTCTTGCATCTGAGGGTGAGTAATTAATAACAGAATTATCAATTTTGGGTGAACTAACCCTTTAATTTGTGCATTGTCAGTAAATAACCCACAGAACCTTTCACTTCCATCAGTGCTTTTTTATGAGATGCTTGTTAAGCAAATCTGGCCTTACATGTACTGCGTCATCAAACTCTAGCTGAATGTGACAAACACAGAGTTGAATGAAACCATTAATGCCTGGCATTAATATCAATTTTTTTGGTAAACAGATCAGAAGTGGTCAGCGCTAAATGGGATGAGACCATGTCATTATTTTGCAAGTCACAAGTAAGTCTAAAGCCTTTGCATTCAAGTCCCAAGTCTCCAAAAATGGAGGTATTCATTAACATGTGACCACCACTTATGTATAAAGTCGACAAACAACAGACTACAAGTCGATTCATTTCCAGTGGAGAGTAGTAATGAAGTTGCAACCAGAAGCGTATGTAGAATTTTCTGCTGGACTGTTTGCAACCAACCAACCAAAAAGGATGTATTCTAATTAGAGCTATGAGTGTGAAAAGAAATTTAGAAATATTTTTGCACTAAAACATCAGTTTACACACCACTTATGTAAAATGAGTGGCTATAAACAACATAATAATTGTTTCATAATAATTTAATAATTATTTATCTTGATTAGCCTTACAAAACCTGCTAGGCCAAAACATGTGGCTAACAGATGAAACTGAAACAGCACTCCATATGTTTTTTATTGGTTTCCTTTCCGGCTCTTTTCCTTTTTGTTCCCTTTTACTCGCAACCCTCACAACACGGGTTTAATTATTCAATAGTAACTGTGCAATGCATTTGGCACTCCCAAGAAACTGTTGTAGAGTGTGATAATTTAAGATACTGATTCAATCTGAACATTAGTGATCACAGAAGATGCATCTGATGTTAAGTCTAGTTGAAAAGTAATGTGTCTAGACTGGCCACTTGTGATTGAATCACCGAAAATGCAACCTGAATTGCAATCTGTAAAAACATCAGCCTACACTAATAAAGAAGAACTCAGTGAATGCATTTCTGTATGTTTATCTGATTTGTTACTGCAAATTATATAGATTTAGGTGAATGTCAAATTTGCTTTTTACTAAGAACTATGGTCTCATATAACACATTCTTTCTAATGGAATCGCTTACATTCCCCCAAATAACCTAGATACCGGACACTGAAGCAGTCTTGGCTGATGAAATACTTTGTAATGTTTCAAGTTAACATTGATGGCTATGTTATTTTTAAAGCAGAACAGAAACTGTAAACTTGAATTTCCCTTCAAGGAAAACATGACTCCTTGTCCTCACAGTTGTGGATTATAAGCAAAATGCATTTACATTTAAAGATTGTGAAATAAAAATTGAGTAGTTTGCTGTGTAATCTGGAATCTACGGAGCCCCACACATGACATGCAAGAAAAAATAATTAAATTGTAAGCACAATTTACTAATTTGTTCCCTCAATGTACTAAAACGTCCACACGATTACTATTGCGTTCCCTCAATTTACTATTGCGTTCGCTCGATTTGCTAAATCATGTGCACGATTTAGCAAATCGAGGGAACAAATTAGTAAATTGTGGGCACAATTTATAAATTGAGTGAACACAATAGTAAATCGAGGGAACACTATAGTAATCGTGTGTACGTTTTAGTACATTGAGGGAATGAATTAGTAAATTGTGCACACGATTTAGCCTAATATTTATTCCTGCATGTGATGTGCGGGGCTCCGTAGGAATCAAGCAGTAAATCCAGTGAAAGTATCTTGCAACACCTCAGTCACTCCCAAATCACTTTGAAAACAGAGCATCAGGGTAGATAAATCATTGTCTGTTAGTAGCACAAAGGTCACAACCCTGTACAAGCTTTCACTCTACGTCTCTAAATCTCTCTACCAGGTTGTTAGGATGTTGCGAGTCTCCTCTAGATGTGACAATGAGATGAACTGCACTTGGGACTGGTGATGCCTTCAGCCTGATGAGTTCTGACACCGCCTGATACCCCCAAAGCAATAGAGAGAAAAGGAGAAGAGAAAGTATATGAGAGAGAAGAGGGAGTCCTGTGGAACCGTTAGGCTTTCTGGATCAGAGCACAATAAAGGCCGATGGGAAGGGGTCCACTCCAAATTAATACCAAAAAGAGAAAGAACGCTGCCAGGGATAGAGATTAGAATCCCACTTTGCTTTAAGGCTTCTCCCTCTATGAAAATACTGTAATGTGAAGAATTTGCATTTATTTATCTCTTATAACACCAATGCCTGATTTATGATTAACATTCAAGGATGACTTCACTAAATAGCTGAACTACTTTTCCATGAAACCCTGAGTTTGTTAGTTTTGTTGTTGTTTGATAGTTTTTTTACTAATCACATTTCAGTTAAACCAATTGCTGATATAAAGTTGAATTAAGTAACTGGCAGTCTTTACAGTACAAATACACCTCTTATCATATGCACATTAGGCTGCATATTAAATAAATTAGAATTATTGTCACAATCTTGAATTTGAGTGGCAAATGATGATATATATATGTAACCCCCTTATCAGGGAGGGTTATATGAATATAAAACAGTTTTAATGTAAAGTGTGCATGTATAATGTCCAATTTATAATAGCCATATAGGTTATTAGTGAATGAAGTCAACATAACCATATTCTGTTAAGATTAGTCCTTTTAAATGTTTTACTATGCATCTTCTACAAAGAGCTTGTAAAAGTGTGTTTCCCCTTTAAGGGAATGAGTAAAACTTTAAGGGTTGGTTGATATGTACTTGAACAAAAACGTGGATTTCGCTATCAGGTTAGATCGATTCCTGTTTGATTGTTTATTAGTTAATACCCACCTCCAATATACGTGAGTCTCATGTGATTGGTTTATCCGGAGATCGGAGAAAAAAAAGACGAGAGGAGAGGCGATATTAGAATAGGTGTGCAAAAAGGTTGGTTCTAATCGAAATCTACCCGTTTAATAACCCCAAAAAAACTTGAGTTAAGTCTTCATATTTCTTCAGATACGTCTTTTGTTAGTTAAGTGTCTGATTGAACACAGGAAATGCGTTTGCCTGTTTTATTTTGATTCGTTTTCGAGTGAAAGACGTTGAGGCCTGTGTGAATATACAGCGATTTCAGTTAGAAAGATTGTAATTTTAGACTTAGTTTATCCTATTCATCGTGCTGTTGTGAGTAAAACAGTCGACGTGGGAAGAGTAAAAGGAGATCAGATAGCCCTGTTGAGCCACCGGAAGCGGACAAACTTCTGCGGCAGATTGACCCGAAGGCAAAGTGATATGGGAGGGCCCTGGAACTTTCAAAGTCCCATCACGAGGGGAGCGGTATGCCCTATGCAAAGTTTAGTCTGACAAACCCTTGAGGAAAGATATCTTCCTCATTGAAGCCTCCCCTGTAGATCCACTTCCTTCAGGACTGTTTGTTTCCCCTGTAGTAATGCCTTCATCAGCTGTGGATGTGAATAACTTCAGAGTCCTGATTCACAATGAGACAAGCAAAGATCTCTTAATACCAGTGGGTACTGTAGTTGCCCATGTATTCCCTACAGACACCGTTACAGTGGTTTATGACATTCCAGAATCCAAAGGACCCCTTAATCCGAAGTTATTCAACTTTGGGGAGGCCCCAATACCCGCTGGCTGGGAAAAGAGATTACGTTTGAAGTTGGCAGAGCGGAGTAATGTGTTCTCCACTGAGGACCTTAAACAGCCGCACTATACCCGACCAATACGTCACTCCCAGGATTGATGATGCCTTAGACTGTTTGACTGGTAGCCGATGGTTTTCAGTCCTAGACCTGCGAAGCGGCTATTATCAAATAGCTATGTCCGCTGAGGACCGAGAAAAGACGGCCTTTATATGTCCACTGGGGTTCTACCAATTTCAACGAATGCCACAAGGTATCACTGGGGCCCCAGCGACATTTCAGAGGCTCATGGAGAGGGTGGTAGGTGACATGCACCTCCTACAGGTAATCGTCTACCTTGATGACCTTATAGTCTTTGGCAGAACACTCGAAGAACACGAGGAGCGACTAATGAAAGTTCTGGATCGCCTGGAGGAATGGGGGTTAAAAGTCTCTATCGACAAGTGTCAGTTTTGTCAGCAACAGGTCAAATATGTGGGGCATATTGTTTCAGCTGCAGGAATAGCTCCAGATCCAGAGAAAGTGTCAGCCGTAACTCAGTGGAAAGAACCTACAGACCTGAAATCCCTACGGTCTTTCCTAGGATTTTGCGGTTTCTATCGCCGTTTCATTAAGGGGTACTCCTCAGTAGTAAGACCTTTGACGGAGCTCACGAAAGGCTACCCACCTGTAAAAGGATCAGGAAAGAGGAATGGAAAGAACTACTACAAGGAGACTGACCCCTTTGGAGCACAATGGGACAAGTCCTGTGGAGAAGCCTTCAAAGCCATTATACACTGCCTAACCAATGCACCAGTACTGGCCTTCGCTGATAACTCCCTGCCTTATGTACTCCACGTTGATGCTAGTCTGAGTGGCCTTGGTGCTGTTTTGAACCAGGAGCATCCTGAGGGACTTCGACCCGTCGCCTTTGCTAGCAGAAAGTTGAGTACTTCAGAGCAGCGTTACCACATTCACCAGTTAGAATTCCTAGCATTGAAGTGGGCTGTTGTCGATAAGTTTCACTACTACCTATATGGAGCTCAATTTGTTGTGAGAACCGATAACAATCCACTTACCTACGTACTGACTAGTGCGAAGCTGAATGCAACAGGACATCGCTGGTTAGCCGCCCTAGCTGCCTACAACTTCAGCCTGCAATACAAGCCTGGAAAACATAACACTGACGCGGATGTGCTATCCCGATATCCTACCAACCCTGCTGTGTCTGCCTCTTGGACTGAAATTCCACAGTCTGGGGTCAAAGCAATCTGCCAGTTGGCCAGTTCTTCTGGGAATGACGAATCCGTCAGGAGGGTGGACCATTTAGGAGTTTCACCTGATAGCATACCTACTGCTTACTCTTGCCCGATTTCACTTGAAATGTGTCATATGGAGCAGTTGTCCCATGAAGACCAGAAGATGTCACAAGAAAAGGACCCCATTATCGGAATGGTGAAACATGACATTGAAGTTGGCAAAGTGCTTACCCTTCAGAAGAGCTCTGATCCAGTGCTTAATCTTCTACAACGTCAAGGCCCAAAACTGGTCATTCGAAATCAGTTGCTATACAGAGTTTCCCAAAGCCCCTGTGGAAAAGAGAGAGTTCAGCTGGTTCTGCCGGCCAAATATCACCAGACCGCCCCGCACTCTCTACATGATGATTCTGGTCACCTTGGGGTGGATCGGACGATGGAGCTAATAAGAGATCGATTTTACTGGCCCCGCATGGCCCTTGACATTGATCAGTACATAAAGACTTGTGGTTCTTGTATTACCAGAAAGACATTACCTCAAAAGTCTGCTCCCCTGAGCCACATTACCAGTACTGGTCCACTAGACTTGGTATGCATCGATTTCTTGTCTCTGGAGCCAGACACCAAGGGTATTGCCAATATACTAGTAATAACTGATCACTTCACTCGATATGCACAGGCGTTCCCTACCAAAGACCAGCGAGCAGTCACTGTGGCCAAAGTCCTGGTGGAAAAATTATTTGGACTACCTTCACGCATTCACTCGGATCAGGGACGTGATTTTGAATGCCGACTGATAAGAGAACTTTTGGGAATGCTTGGAATCCGAAAATCGAGGACGACACCCTATCACCCCGAAGGTGATCCTCAACCAGAACGCTTTAACCGTACCTTACTCTCCATGCTCGGTACTCTGGATCCGGCTAATAAGAGTAAGTGGAGTCAATACATCCCTCAGCTTGTACATGCTTATAATTGTACAAAAAATGAGGCAACGGGCTATTCTCCTTATCGTCTTCTCTTCGGGCGAGAGGCTCGACTGCCCGTCGATGTGTGTTTCGGTACCTCCCCAAGTAATCAGAAAGGAGTCAATCATTTGCAGTACGTAGAGAGAATGAAGAAAGATCTTCAGCAGGCATATCAGTTAGCGGCTGAGACTTCCCTGAAGGTTCATCAACGAAACAAGAGGCTTTATGATCAAAGAGTGAAACCACAAACCTTGGAAAGGGGAGACCGAGTCCTCATCAGAAATCTTGCCTGCACAGGAAAGCATAAACTTCAAAACCGCTGGAACTCGTTACCCTATGTGGTCATTGAGAAGTTTAAAGACTTACCAGTCTATAAACTGGAGCCAGAGAGAGGAATGGGTGGAATAAGGACCCTTCACAGAGACCACCTGTTACCCATTGGGGACAAGGTGAGGTTCTCTAAGCCTGGGGACTTGAACCAACTGGTACAGCCACCTGTAACAAGAGCACAAATGGTTAAAAGAAGACAAAGAAAACAGAACGAAGATAACATTAATCAGATCGTCTGTGACAGCCAAGAATCTTCGGAGAGTGAGGATGATGATCGCTGCTATTACAGCCCAGCAAGGATCAGCTACCAAAGGCCGATATCACCTCAACGTGACTTGGAACCTGTAACTGAACCTCCTGTAGTTGTACCAGAGCTTTATCAGGATTGTGCAGGGAGAGAGGATCCACCAGAAAATGAACCCCAAGAGATCCTAAATCTGTTTCCTGAAATTGAGAATGCTCAGAGTTTAGAAGGGGGAGAAGAGGACACAATGAATGTACCCCCTGATGAACGGTACCACCGGTGTGTCGTAAATCTCGGAGAGAAGTAAGACCAGTGATTAAGCTGGGATATGATGAACTAGGACATCCAGCGGATAGGCCATTAACTTTGGTCCATCGAGGGATGGTCGTTCACATTGAAGAGCTGTCCAAGACAAAGAAGGTCTGTCACACTGTATGGTGCCACCCAATGGCCCAATGCCCCCAGTGTGTTCCTACAAACCCCTGCCCTACTGTCCGAACAGTAATTCAGTCCTAAAAATGTCTAGTCTCATGAGGGCATGAGAAATTATAAGGGGGAGGGTGTAACCCCCTTATCAGGGAGGGTTATATGAATATAAAACAGTTTTAATGTAAAGTGTGCATGTATAATGTCCAATTTATAATAGCCATATAGGTTATTAGTGAATGAAGTCAACATAACCATATTCTGTTAAGATTAGTCCTTTTAAATGTTTTACTATGCATCTTCTACAAAGAGCTTGTAAAAGTGCGTTTCCCCTTTAAGGGAATGAGTAAAACTTTAAGGGTTGGTTGATATGTACTTGAACAAAAACGTGGATTTCGCTACCAGGTTAGATCAATTCCTGTTTGATTGGATGTTTATTAGTTAATACCCACCTCCAATATACGTGAGTCTCATGTGATTGGTTTATCCGGAGATCGGAGAAAAAAAAGACAAGAGGAGAGGCGATATTAGAATAGGTGTGCAAAAAGGTTGGTTCTAATCGAAATCTACCCGTTTGATAACCCCAAAAAAACTTGAGTTAAGTCTTCATATTTCTTCAGATACGTCTTTTGTTAGTTAAGTGTCTGATTGAACACAGGAAATGTGTTTGCCTGTTTTATTTTGATTTGTTTTCGAGTGAAAGACGTTGAGGCCTGTGTGAATATACAGCGATTTCAGTTAGAAAGATTGTAATTTTAGAGTTAGTTTATCCTATTCATCGTGCTGTTGTGAGTAAAACAGTCGACGTGGGAAGAGTAAAAGGAGATCAGATAGCCCTGTTGAGCCACCAGAAGCGCTCACAGGTCTTCTGATAACGAGGGACTGTACAGCCGCAACCGGATAGCACGCCCAGCCACCGGGAGTGTTGGGTGTTCCTCCGGCATCGAGGGAGCGACGGCTGTTAGTGGAGGTGGTGCGAGCCGCGGTTGACGAAAATCGGAGCCCCGTATGAACTTACAGGTACTGCTTATTGGTCTTATTTTAGCTCACTGAAGAGTGAAGAGGCCATTTTGCATTTTAAAGGCCACTACGTACCCAAGCAACGAATCAGGCCTGCATCGGGGTTGGGTTTGAGAGTGTTTATGGTGTGAGTGGGCCCACTTTTATCTATTGTTTTTTTTTGTATATTAAGTTTACGGTTACAGTTCATAAAACGCTGAAACGTGTTACTTTGGATTACTAGTGTTATATAAGTGCCCTAAGTAGTAAGTGAATTATTCTCAGTTTGTTCTGCAAAGAGTGTACATATAGTGCTAAATAAGAAACCAAAAGGTATTGAGTCTTGTAAACTTGGGTATATTTCCCTAAGTGATTTTCTGAGTATTCTAATCCATGTATTACTGGTTTATCAGTATTGAATATTAATACCTGTACTTATTTATATTGAAATTACCTAGTGGTTATTGCTAATATATATCATCTGAACATTTATATCTGATATTTATACCATCCTATTAATATATATCTATAAATATAATTATATATTGTATTTTCCTTATTATAATTATTATTATTATATATATATTTTTTGTTTGTTAAATAAATTATTTCTTTTGGATAAGTTTTTCAGATTAGTCATTTAGGAAACTAATAACTCTCTTCAAAGCGTGGTATCAGAGATGGGCGAGAGACACCAATAAAAGGAACCCGGTGCTCCACCCATTAGAACTTAGGTCAGGACACACCTAGGAGGGCAGCGGGCGCTACATATAATTTGTCACAAAGCTTGTTATTCATAATATTAATATACTTTATGGCTATGGGTCCCACTTTATATTAGGTGGGCTTAATTGCTATGCACTTGCATAAAATAATAAGTGCAATGTACTTTTGTGTTCATGGTGAACTACACTTTTGCTGCTATTGAGGTGGAATATGGGTAAGGTTGGGGATAGGTTCAGTGGTATGGGTAAGTTTTAAGGGAGGGTTAAGCTATAAAGGGAAAGGTCAGTGTAATTATAACTGTAATTACAGAAATGGAAGCTTTAGCCTAAGTTCTGCCAGGAAGACTCAATCACTTCGTCATTAATTACCTTCATCATTATCCAATCACATCTTTATACTCCTGTATAAAAGATCGTACTTACACATGTTTGAGTTCGCAGATGCCGACGCAACAACAACCGCAGATTCCGACGCGATTGTACTTGCTCAAGCTGTTGTGTTTATTCCTCTACTTGCTGTAATTAAGTTCGTGCCCCGCAAACTATCTAGAGTTTGACGTTCCTCTAAGATGCACACGGGATCGTTGGCTTAGCTCCGTGTCGCGGTGATTATCTGCAGTCGTTTGTGTTGGATGATTTACAAGCTTTTCTCGGCAGAGGATGTGAACATTGGCGGAGTTCCGTGTGCTTTCAGGCCAGGGTTGCCAGGTTCTCAAAACCGCCAGTTACTACTATTTAAAAAAAAAAAAATAAATAATAATAATAATAATAATAATAGCCCAATCGCGTTCAAAAGGGATTTATCGGTAGAATTCACATTCTAGGGGCTATATATAACACTATTGGGGTCACCTCAAACCCAGGACTGAAAAGGCATCCCGCAAAAAAAAAAATAAAAAAAAAAAATAAAAAAAAATACGGTCTTGGCAACGCTGGTGCTTTCCGAGATGTCGCGTCAGTGCTGCTTGGGTCTCAACACCTGAAAAGACTTTGGTCTCAATCAACAAATTAATATTCATCTGTACGCTCACGTGAACCTGCACGAATGAAGTCTCTCCGGACCAGCAGACAGAATTAAGGCTGCCGGTCTCTTCGGCATCTCGCCTCCATCACTTCACAAGTCTACAGCATTATAAGTATCATTTCGTTCTATGCACTTGCGGCGCCTGGGCATTAATTTATTCTCTGCAAGGATTTATACTTACACGTTCAAATAAAGCACTGGGCGTTTCGTGCTTGTTTATCTAGCAGACTTGCACAGTATAATTAAGATGTTGATCATAGTGCATGCAATTTTCTGAATAACTTCTTCGTAATGAGGCACTTTAAGGCTCATCATAAACGCTACAATCTTTATACTGAAAGATTTTTCGCATTTCTTAAAAAAAAAAAAAAAAAAAAAGCTCTGTCTAGCACACTTGAGATTCGCTGTTTTAATCCTATGCTTTAATATTTGTTTATTCAGTCTTTCATTTGCGTTATTCCTAAATTCATACTCTAATGGGATTCTATGGTTGCAGATGCAGGGAACCGCTGCTCTCACCTCATCTTTACATGGCTTACTCTTGGGCTAGCGAATTATGAACACTGGATCTACCAAGCTGATGCGTATGGACCCTTCTTTTGAGTCGTAGGTAAGATTCGGCTCAATGCTCAGTCAGCAGGCATATATTACTCCACGTGACACGAGTTGCTGCTGACCTTATTTCAGAGTAGTGACAGATCTCCAGTTTAAACCGAATATTAATTAGCAGGCATGGTTTGTTTGCACTCCTGGTCTCCGTCTCAAGGCGCGGTCACACTAGACTTTAAACATGCGAAATTATTTCGAACGCCACTGCGAATATGGGCGGGAGCAAGATAAAACAGTCTCCCCTCAATTTTCACAAGATGGATTATTATGTTTCTAGCACTGTGTCTTTTGCAACGGCGTCGAAAGCGTTTTATATTGTAACGTTACTCTGTATCTCTCTATAAATATATACACCCTAAGGGGAGGAGGGGGAGAAGAAAGAGAGAGAAAGAAGAAAAAAAAAAAAAAAATTATAAAACGTTGTCATTCCAATGTATCACCTGTTCCCGTCGACACTACAAACCATGCAGCTTTTCTTTTATAAATCTTTTAATGTATTATAAAATAGGACGCTGCGCAACAGCTAAAGTTATATAGCGCTTCCTTTTTGAATTTTTGTACAGAGGGGTCATGCAGCAATGTATCGCTCTTCTACTGGTCCACATCCTCACGTTATTCAAATTCCCTGGTCAGAGTTCACCAAACTTGAACTTTGGAACGCAGCGAAATGCAAAATTTTTCGCATAAGCTTGCGTTTCCGGTCCGACGCATTCGCATGCGTATGAATGGAAGTCAATGGAGAGAAAAGTGCAGTGTGACCGCCCATCACTCATAACTAACTAACGGCTGGAGGGGCACGTTAAGTAGGTTCTGCTCATGCTGTCAAACTGACGTCATCAGAAAAATTATTCGTTACAGGGTGGAAATATTCAGAATTTGATAAGATTGCTAAGACAAACAATGTTTAATTGTTTACATCAAGATTAGCAATGTGTGCTAGTAAGCTTAAGTCACTTCGATTTATGCGTATTTTAAACTTAACCTTCGATACCTCAACTTAATATATATATATATATATATATTTTAAAAAAAATAAATAAATTGGGGAGTGACAGTTAAGGGGTTAAGCTACAATCAAGGCTTGTTTATATTCGCGCATCTACTGGTGTTGGTTCATCACTCTTACTCGGCTGTTGCGGCTTTCACTTTACACTTTTAAACTTTCAGACAGCTGTGCCCTCAGCCAACCCGGATTCTTCAGTCTGCCCTCCGTTAGCAGACATAATACTAAACGAAGTGCTTACGTCAGCTGGAAATCACATTTCTAAGGCGTTGCTCCCTCTACAATCAAGCCTACACGTTTGCATGGTCCGCTTCTAATGTTTTTCCTTCCAATTTTTGCGTTCCTATTCTAATTTCAACCGTTGCTCCTTTCTTGTTTAAAAAAAAAAAAAAAAAAAAAAAACACAATCGCAATCTTAATTTCTCTATTCGCAGACTCCTTGCCAGCATCTAATCCACGCAAAATTGTATAATCTAATTTTCAAGCCTTTTGGTTATTCAGTTCCATTACTACTTGAGGGGTTAGCTAAATCTTCCAACAAATGTCTGCCTATTACCCTGCCCATATTGCAAAATTAATTACTTCCATCTGCTACGGCCTTCCTTCGAAGTACCTCAATATTCTTCTGGAGGCAGCGTTATCTGCCTTCTACAGGTTATGCTTCCAGGGGAATTCACTTCAAACCAATCCATTTGATCCTGCTCGCGGCATTTCCTTCAGATCTATGATTCGGACCAAATTCTTCACACTCTCCTCAAGCACTCAAAAACCCATGTGCAAGGTTCTGGTGTCACCTTAACAATTCTAAAATCAATAATCCTGTCCCTTCTCTGCATGGTGAAATTTCTTAAAAATCCGACCTAGAATTTCTAAAACGCACCAGCTCTATTTTTTCTAACGGAGCCCCCTTTCCAAGGCTGTTTAGAACTCGCTTAACCACTGTTCTCAAAGCTGCAGTCTATCTACTGGCCATTCATTCAGAATTGGGGCAGCTACTTCAGCAGCTGAATGAGGGATCTCTACATCAGCTGTCAAGATCATGGGCAGATGGTCTTCCTAAGCATTTGAATCATACATCAGACCTGATTCAAAACCATTATTGAAGCTCAGCAAGCTCTCCTGTAACTAATCAGGTAAATTCATGCAATTACTGGTGGTGGTGTTACTATATCTGTATGGTCTATCAAGGCCTGTACATGTCTGGCCTTTGTGGCTATTTCTGTATGGTCTTTCGAGGCCTGTCTGTGTCTGCCTATCGTGGCTATTTCTGCACGGTCTATCGAGACCTGTCCGTGTCCGGCTATCATGGCTATTTTTCTGTATGGTCTATCAAGGCCTGTCCCATGTCTGCCTATTGTGGCTGTCTGTGTCTGCCTATCGTGGCTATTTCTGCACGGTCTATCGAGAACTGTCCGTGTCCGGCTATCATGGCTATTTTTCTGTATGGTCTATCAAGGCCTGTCCCATGTCTGCCTATTGTGGCTGTCTGTCTCTGCCTATCGTGGCTATTTCTGCACGGTCTATCGAGACCTGTCCGTGTCTGGCTATCATGGCTATTTTTCTGTATGGTCTATCAAGGCCTGTCCCATGTCTGCCTATTGTGGCTGTCTGTGTCTGCCTATCGTGGCTATTCTGCACGGTCTATCGAGAACTGTCCGTGTCCGGCTATCATGGCTATTTTTCTGCCTATTGTGGCTATTTCTGTATGGCCTATTAAGGCCTGTCTGCGTCTGCCATTGTGGCTGTCTGCGTCTGGCCTATCGTGGCTATTTATGTACGGTCTATCGAGGCCTGTCTGCGTCTGCCTATCGTGGCTAATCACGGTCTATCGAGGCCTGTCTTGCGTCTGCCTATCGTGGCTGTCTGTGTCTGGCCTATCGTGGCTATTTCTGTACGGCCTATCAAGGCCTGTCCGTGTCCGGCCATCATGGCTATTTTTCTGTACGGTCTATTGAGGCCTGTCCTGTGTCTGCCTATTGTGGCTATTTCTGTATGGCCTATTAAGGCCTGTCTGCGTCTGCCATTGTGGCTGTCTGCGTCTGGCCTATCGTGGCTATTTATGTACGGTCTATCGAGGCCTGTCTGCGTCTGCCTATCGTGGCTAATCACGGTCTATCGAGGCCTGTCTTGCGTCTGCCTATCGTGGCTGTCTGCGTCTGGCCTATTGTGGCTATTTATGTACGGTCTATCGAGGCCTGTCCGTGTCTGCCTATCGTGGCTGTCTGCGTCTGGCCTATTGTGGCTATTTCCGTTGGTCTATCGAGGCCTGTCCGTGTCTGGCTATCATGGCTATTTTTCTGTATGGTCTATCAAGGCCTGTCCCATGTCTGCCTATTGTGGCTGTCTGTGTCTGCCTATCGTGGCTATTCTGCACGGTCTATCGAGAACTGTCCGTGTCCGGCTATCATGGCTATTTTTCTGTATGGTCTATCAAGGCCTGTCCCATGTCTGCCTATTGTGGCTATCTGTGTCTGGCCTATCGTGGCTATTTCTGTACGGTCTATCGAGGCCTATCTGTGTCTGGCTATAATGGCTATTTCTGTACGGCCTATCGAGGCCTGTCCGTGTCTGCCTATCGTGGCTGTCTGTGTCTGGCCTATCGTGGCTATTTCTGTACGGCCTATCAAGGCCTGTCCGTGTCCGGCCATCATGGCTATTTTTCTGTACGGTCTATTGAGGCCTGTCCTGTGTCTGCCTATTGTGGCTATTTCTGTATGGCCTATTAAGGCCTGTCTGCGTCTGCCATTGTGGCTGTCTGCGTCTGGCCTATCGTGGCTATTTATGTACGGTCTATCGAGGCCTGTCTGCGTCTGCCTATCGTGGCTAATCATGGTCTATCGAGGCCTGTCTTGCGTCTGCCTATCGTGGCTGTCTGCGTCTGGCCTATTGTGGCTATTTATGTACGGTCTATCGAGGCCTGTCTGCGTCTGCCTATCGTGGCTAATCATGGTCTATCGAGGCCTGTCTGCGTCTGCCTATCGTGGCTGTCTGCGTCTGGCCTATCGTGGCTATTTCTGTTGGTCTATTGAGGCCTGTCTGTGTCTGCCTACCGTGGCTGTCTGCGTGAGGCCTATCGTGGCTATTTCTGTTGGTCTATCGAGGCCTGTCTGCGTCTGCCTATCGTGGCTAATCATGGTCTAATCGAGGCCTGTCTGCGTCTGCCTATCGTGGCTGTCTGCGTCTGGCCTATCGTGGCTATTTCTGTTGGTCTATTGAGGCCTGTCTGTGTCTGCCTACCGTGGCTGTCTGCGTGAGGCCTATCGTGGCTATTTATGTTGGTCTATCGGGGCCTGTCTGTGTCTGCCTATCGTGGCTGTCTGCGTCTGGCCTATCGTGGCTATTTATGTCCGGCCAATTGGGGCCTGTCCGCGTTTGCCTATCGTGGCTGTCTGCGTCTGGCCTATCGTGGCTATTTATGTTCGGCCTATCGGGGCCTGTCTGTGTCTGCCTATCATGGCTATTTCTGTTGGTCTATCGAGGCCTGTCTGTGTCTGCCTATCGTGGCTATTTCTGTTGGTCTATCGAGGCCTGTCTGTGTCGGCCTATCGTGGCTATTTCTGTTGGTCTATCGAGGCCTGTTTGTGCCTGCCTATCGTGGCTGTCTGTGTCTGCCTATCGTGGCTATTTCTGTTGGTCTATCGAGGCCTGTTCGTGCTGCCTATCGTGGCTGTCTGTGTCTGCCTATCGTGGCTATTTCTGTTGGTCTATCGAGGCCTGTCTGTGTCTGCCTATCGTGGCTGTCTGTGTCTGCCTATCGTTGCTGTCTGCGTCTGGCCTATTGTGGCTATTTCCGTTGGTCTATCGAGGCCTGTCCGTGTCTGGCTATCATGGCTATTTTTCTGTATGGTCTATCAAGGCCTATCTGTGTCTGGCTATCATGGCTATTTCTGTACGGTCTATCGAGGCCTGTCTGCGTCTGCCTATTGTGGCTGTCTGCGTCTGGCCTATCGTGGCTATTTCTGTTGGTCTATCGAGGCCTGTCTGTGTCTGGCTATCATGGCTATTTTTCTGTACGGTCTATCGAGGCTGTCTGTGTTCTGCCTATCATGGCTATTCTGTTTGGTCTATCGATGCCTGTCTGCGTCTGCCTATCGTGGCTGTCTGCGTCTGGCCTATCGTGGCTATTTCTGTTGGTCTATTGAGGCCTGTCTGTGCCTGCCTACCGTGGCTGTCTGCGTGAGGCCTATCGTTGCTGTCTGTGTCTGGCCTATTGCGGCTATTTCCGTAAAAAAACTTAAGAAGTTTAATCTAACGTCATTTATACTGGTCATGCTAACTCTCTTTCTATTTCTTCCAGGAACCTTAGGATTCACAACTGGTGGGTATACTTCATCTACTTTTTTGGGGGGAAGGCTGGCCCCGTCTGGAGGTCTCATAATCCACCTAATTTTGGGGGTCTGCTGCGCCCCTGCCTTCGTCTTCAGGCAGGAAATGCAGATTCGCTACCCTCGGATTACGAACCATGGACGGGGCCTTCCGCCAAAGAAATTTATAATTGTGCTCGCTGAGCTGTCAATAAATGTATGCTTCGTACATTCCTCTATCTCCCGAGTCTTTCTGGTAGAAATGGAAGCTTTAGCCTAAATTCTGCCAGGAAGACTCAATCACTTCGTCATTAATTACCTTCATTATCCAATCACGTCTTTATACTCCTGTATAAAAGATCGTACTTACACATGTTTGAGTTCGCAGATGCCGACGCAACAACAACCTCCACCCTCCCCACCACCACCAGGATGGTCCTGTCCTTACCTTCCAGGGGGGTCTGCTGCGCCCCTGCCTTCGTCTTCAGGCAGGAAATGCAGATTCGCTACCCTCGGATTACGAACCATGGACGGGGCCTTCCGCCAAAGAAATTTATAATTGTGCTCGCTGAGCTGTCAATAAATGTATGCTTCGTACATTCCTCTATCTCCCGAGTCTTTCTGGTAGAAATGAATTACAGATGTATTTTCATGCAGGTATTTGTTTTATATATAAAATACAATGTAAAAACATGTACGCAATAAGTGCATTGTATTAAATTATTAATTTAAATGTAATTAACCCAGTCTAGAAGTTAACCCACATTTAGATTTTTTTTAATCAAAATATAATTAAATGCCAAAAATTATTCAATTTATGAGTTCTCTATGACAGAAATTTATAGACTGGATATAATTTACATCACAATGTCACATTTTTCTTTTTGAAAAAGTCGAACAAGAGGTAACAAAAACTAAGAAAATGTGTTTTAGATGAAGGTAGAGAGACTGAACTAAATGACTCTAAAATGGTGTGGAATATACAACTGTTCTTCGGGTAGAGATCGCAGTCCTACCGGTGAAGGACGTGATAGAACCGGCCGCTCCAGTCGATATGAGGACAGGGTTTTACAGCCCTTACTTCATTGTACCCAAGAAAGACGGTGGGTTGCGACCAATCTTGTATCTGTGAATTTTGAACCGGGCCCTTCATGGGCTACCATTCAAGATGTTGACGCAGAAATGCATCTTCGTGTGCATCCGCCCCGAGATTGGTTTGCAGCATATGACCGGAAGGACGCGTACTTTCATGTATCAATACTTCTGTGCAACAGACCTTTTCTGCGGTTCACAGGCATATCAGTATGTGGCGGGAAGTTAATTGGGCAAACTGTAACTCAGCTGACTATGCCACCCTGTTAACAGGGAACATTATTGTAGATCAATTACCTACTAAAAGCACACAGGAATGTGGTTTCCAAAGACAGAGGCAAGAGACGTGGATATCAAAAATACAAAATGTTTATTTCAACAATAAATATGAATATTAATCTTAAAAAGTCACTATGAATGGAAGTAGAGAAGGCATACAAAACCAACAAAACAAAAGGAAACCGAGGCTTACCTAAGACAGGTAGGCTAGCTTAATGAGTATGTGGCTACTATATTGCCAGAAGCATAACACCAAGTGCACAATTCACACCACACACACACACACACACACGGTAAGCTCAAACGTGAACACAATACACTCTTTGACAGAGTCCCACCACCGCACACAAGGGCCAACTAGCAGTCTGCCTAAAGCCTCGGTTCCTAAAACAAGACACAGTTAATCAAATTTAATCCTCAAAGAAAAATAATCAAAGAAATTATAATAATAATAATAACAATAATAGAATACTTAGCAGTTGAATGAAATACAACGAAAACAAATAATGACTTAAACCAACCAATCAAAACACCTGGGAAGTTGTAAAGAAATAACTGAATATTCACCCCAGTTTCATGGCCAGGTGCCAATTAAATGAAAACAAACTGAAACAAATTGCAAATTCCACAGTCCAATAAGCAGAATGCAGAAAAGTTGGTCAAATGGAGAGGACCAATACCCGCGCCAACTCACGCCTCTGTGTTAGATTGCAAAACAGACATGAAACAAACATTAAACAAAGCAGCAGCATCAAAATACGTTGCCCCGCAGGCTGCACTGAATGAGTCCTCCTCAAAACTATTCCACCTAAAAAGGATTAAGTAGAGCATTTATTCTTCGCACCAAACACCTCAAATATCAACAGGGATGGCTACACATACCTTTTTATTGTACCTATGATCACACGTCCAGCCACACACGCAAACAGACATCAAACCGGCAAGAAGGCATGGGAATGCAGCGGAAGTGCATTTAAAAGCAGTCGCCAAGCAACATGAGACGGTTATATGTCGGAAACTATGATTCAAAATAACGCTGGTTACCACAAGCGCACCACTGATTTGCATTCACTAGCAAGCACATACCTGCAAGACAAGAAGAGTCTAAGTCAGGAAGGGGCGGGGCTCAGGCAATGACGCACAAGAGGTGAGCACAACACGGTGCATTAAAAGTCCCCTTTTATATAACCGTGAATGTGTATGATTCGACAACTGATGGAACAAATTTAAAGAGGAGACACCCAAGTTTGTCCCACTACAAGTACAAGGACAGGCATATCAGTACAAGGTCCGGCCCTTCTGGCTGTCCCTATCTCCCCATGTCTTCCCAAAAGTTGTTCTCTTGTTTCCTCAGAGAGCAGGGTGTTCGCATTCTCAACGATCTAGATGATTGGCTGATACGAGCACAATCTCGGGATCAGTTGTGCGAGCACAGGGACCTGGTGCTCTGGCATCTCAGCCTGTTGGGCCTTCAGGTCAACTGGGAAAAGAGCAAACTCTTGCCGACACAGAGGATATCTTTTCTCAGTATAGAGTTGGATTTGGTTGAATAGACAGCGCGTCTCACAAAGGAACGTGCGTGGTCAGTGCTAGCCTGCTTGAATACGTGGTCCAGAGTCCAGAGGTCGGTATGGAAGCACGGCATTCACCAGGTCCAAGTTACACTGACCATGAGTGAGGAATTGGTGACAGGCCATTGTTGTATCATGTACTGTAATTCCTAATGCTACCTCTAGGGACGTTGTATTGTAAGAAGAAGAAGTGGGTACAACAAAAGGGGAGAAGAAGGGGTTTAGTGAAAAGACATGTGAAGTTACTGTTCGGAATAAAGTGAGGTCTGGAAGATAATCGTCGTGCTTATTACTTATACAAAACCTAACAAAATTGGCGATGAGGATACTACGTTTTGCATAACGTTACCGACTTATCAACAATGTCTCTGCACCATCAGTGTTCCTGGCTTGCCCAGGAGAGCCTACCATGCCATTCAACATGTGGTTGCGCATGTTCAATAACTATTTAATGGTTATCAATGCAGTGGGCGATGCATGGCCTGAAGCTCGGAAGAGGGCTACACTACTTCATTGTTTAGGTGCAGAGGGTCAACGGATCTTTTATGCACTGCCAGACACCAGTGAGACATATGATTCTGCTGTCGATGCTTTAAAAAACACTTCATGCCCAAAGTTAATGTCGTCATGGAGCAGCATACATTAAGAAAAAGAGTACAAGCTTCACACGAAAACATACAACAGTGCGTTGCTGCTTTACATGCACTCGCCGCTAACTGTGACTTTGGTGATAAAGTGGATGATATGATTCACGATCAATTGCTGGAACATTTGCACAGTGATGATATTAGACAGAGGCTGTTACTGGAGCCGGACCTGACATTACAGAAAGCTATTACACTTGCAATTAGAAGCTGTGGCTGAGCAGGCCAAGAGAATGGCGGCCGACAGAGTAGTTCCAGTGCGAGCCGTACAAGTCAAGCCAAATAACGTGAGAGGGAAACACCATTCACGTCTGACTACCACCAACTCTTCATCGAACCATAAGTCCTGTTTTAGATGCAGTTCAAACAAACACCTAGCTAACTCAACTCAGTGCCCAGCTGCAAAGGTGTTTTGTAAATTATGCAACAAGAAGGGACGGTTGGGTTTTGGGAAAAACACAAGGAGAGGGTAGGATCCAATTGCAGGTATGGTTTATTGCACAAAAAAGTTAAATACAAAATAAACTGTCTTGAGACAAACAAAACAAAACAGGGAACCGGATGAAACGGATAGGAAACTCGGAGGAACGAGAAGGTAAGGGGAATTCTCGGGAGACGAAAACATAAGCACATAAGGTAAGGACTCCATACAGACAACAGAGAAGGACAGCTCTATATAGGGAGACTAATGACAAATGATTGTCAGCACCTGTACTCGGCCTCCGGAACAGCGTCGGGAACGGCCTCGGTCACCGCATCGGGAACAGCATTGGGCACCGCCTCGGCCTCCGTAACAGCAGCCGGCACCGCCTCGGCCTCCGGAACAGCATCGAGCACCTCCTCGGGAACGGCCTCAGCCTCCGGAACAGCATCGAGCTCCGCCTTGACCTCTGGAACAGCATTGGGCACCGCCTCGACCTCTGGAACAGCAGCGGTCACCGCATCGGTCACCGCATCGGGAATGGCCTCGGCCTCCGCCTCGGCCTCCGGAACAGCAGCGGGCACCGCCTTGGCCTCCGGAACAGCAGCGGGCACCGCCTCGGGAACGGCTTGGCCTCCGGAACAGCATCTAGCACCACTTCAACCTCTGGAACAGCAGCGGGCACCGCCTCAGTCACCGCATCGGGAACGGCCTCGGTCACCACCTCGGCCTCCGGAACAGCATTGGGCACCGCCTCGGCCTCCGGAACAGCATTGGGCACCTCCTCGGGAACGGCCTCCGGAACAGCATCGGGCACCGCCTCGACCTCCAGAACAGCAGCGGGCACCGCCTCGACCTCCGGAACAGCAGCGGGCACCGCCTCGACCTCCGGAACAGCAGCGGGCACCGCCTCGGTCACCGCCTCGGCCTCCGGAACAGCATTGGGCACCGCCTCGGCCTCCAGAACAGCAGCGGGCACCGCCTCGGCCTCCAGAACAGCAGCGGGCACCGCCTCGGCCTCCGGAACAGCATCGAGCACCACCTCAACCTCTGGAACAGCAGCAGGCACCGCATCGGGAATGGCCTCGGTCACCGCCTCGCCCTCCGGAACAGCAGCGGGCACCTCCTCGGCCTCCGGAACAGCATCGGGCACCTCCTCCGGAACGGCCTCGGCCTCCGGAACAGCATCGGGCACCTCCTCCGGAACGGCCTCGGCCTCCGGAACAGCATCGGGCACCTCCTCCGGAACGGCCTCGGCCTCCGGAACAGCATCGGGCACCTCCTCCGGAACGGCCTCGGCCTCCGGAACAGCATCGGGCACCTCCTCCGGAACGGCCTCGGCCTCCGGAACAGCATCAGGCACCTACTCCGGTCGGCCATCTTGTGCTGTGGCGCTGGGCTGGCGGCCATCTTGTGTTGTGGCTCTGAGCTGGCGGTCATCTTGTGCTGTGGTGCTGGGCTGTCGGCCATCTCGTGCTGTGGCTCTGAGCTGGCGGCCATCTTGTGCTGTGGCGCTGGGCTGGCGGCCATTTTGTGCTGTGACACTGGGCTGGTGACCAACTTGGGCAGTGGCTCTGAACTGGCGGCCATCTTGTGCTGTGGCGCTGGGCTGGCACCCATCTCGTGCTGTGGCGCTGGGCTGGCAGCCATTTTGTGCTGTCACGCTGGGCTGGTGACCAAACTGGGCAGTGGCTCTGGACTGGCGGCCATCCTACCAGAAGATACAGTAGTGGTTGGGGTATCCCACAGAAGCCCATGCTGCAAGTAGCACACAAACTCCCAGAACCCGAATGTGTCCAGTTGATCCAGTTCTTCCTGAGGAACCGGGTCATCCATTCCAAAGTTAAAATATTCCTTCAGGGCCGCATCATTGTACCCCATGCCCTCGGCCAGGGACCAGAACACCAATGCCATGACTCCCACGTCATTGCCCTCTTGGTGGAAGGAGGTCAATCTTAAATACTTCTCCCTCCGCTCCACCATGCTGGTTGGGGAGGAGACATGAAAAGACATGCCACTGGATCCTCGTGGATGGAGTCCTTCTGTGACGGTTGGGTTTTGGGAAAAACACAAGGAGAGGGTAGGATCCAATTGCAGGTATGGTTTATTGCACAAAAAAGTTAAATACAAAATAAACTGTCTTGAGAGACAAACAAAACAAAACAAAAGAGGGAACCGGATGAAACGGATAGGAAACTCGGAGGAACGAGAAGGTAAGGGGAATTCTCGGGAGACGAAAACATAAGCACATAGGGTAAGGACTCCATACAGACAACAGAGAAGGACAGCTCTATATAGGGAGACTAATGACAAGGGATTGTCAACACCTGTGCGATTTAATTGGAGTGCAATTACTGTGAAGACATGACCAGACTAGAGGAATTTAAGTGCCTATGATGAAGTGCCTAAGGACAAGTGAGCTCACTAGGGAACACCCAGGAAAACAGAGACTGACAGTGTGACAGTGTGTTGTTCAGCCCCAGCGAGTGATGTGTGCGAGGTGCAAGTGCATTACGTCACAGTGCTGTATCTAGTTAATTCTGATGAAGTACAACAAAAAAAAAACTTTTGTTACTGGGAAGAAAAAAGGTGGGATACGAATGTCTGCCGACTTAAGAGAAGTTAACAAAGCCGTCATTACTGACTGTTATCCATTACCACACATTGATGAAATGCTTACAAGCCTTAGGGGTGCTACAGTATTTTCTACTGTTGATCTAGCTAATGCATACTATCATACTATCAGTGTAGATATATTACAGATTTTATCACTCATGACGGCCTGTTCAGATATTGCAGGGTTCCATATGGCCTGGCGTTGGCACCCTCCACTTTCGAAAAGATGATGGCTACCATCCTGGAGGGCATACCAGGTGTCAAAAATTACCTGGGTGATGTTATCGTCTATGGAAAGACATCTGAGGAGCATGACTTGAACCTCAGTACTGTGTTGCAGAAATTGAAAGAGTCTGGGCTGGTGCTAAATGATAAAAAATGCAATTTCAAACAGACTTCATTGCGGTTTCTGGACCATATAATCAACACTCATTGAATCCTACCTGATCAAGAGCACCTAGATGCTGTCCGTGAAGCTCCGCCTCCATCTGATGCAGCATCTCTGGAATCCTTCCTAGGATTAGTGTCCTGGTGCTCAAAATTCCTGCCTGGGTTTGTGACAGTTGTTGTTCCAATGAGTGAGTGCAGTAAAGGAAAAGGACAATTTTCTTGGAAGCTTGCTATATGCTATAACGCTCACAGACTATCATTCCAAGTGGCCTGAGCTTGCATTTGCTAGCAGTGCAGCTACTGAGGATGTTGTCGAATTTCTGAACACTGTTTTTAGTCGTCATGGCAACCCAGAGTGTATCTTTACGGATAATGGTACACAGCTCACCTCAACTGTCTTTGCTGAGTTTGTGAAGGAACGGGACATAAAACACATACGCACATCTGTGTACTATCCTGCAGCTAACGGTGCAGTCGAAAGATTTCACCTTGCATTGAAAGGTTGCATGCAGACTGCCATTAAACACTCACAACCGGAACAGAGCTGTTAACGAGTGGCTCCAGGTGTATTGGGCGACCCCTCACGCTATGATGGGTGTGTCACCATACGAGCTCTTGTATGGGAGGAAGATGCGAACCAAGCTTAACATCCTGCCTTTAGATGAGGAGGGCAAATGTTATCTTGCTGCTGTCCGTGAACATGTGAAAAAGAAACAGGGCAAAATGAAATTATTCACAGATCACAAACGAAGTGCTCATAATCCTTGCTTTTGCGTGGGAGTAAAAGTGAGAATAAGGTGTCCTCGTGCAATTCCAAAAGGTCACCCTAAATTCTCTGCTTCTGTAAGAGTAGAGAAGAGAGTTGGACCCGACACATTCATACTCAGTGATGAAAAAAAGTGGAAATGCTGCTCACCTGGCATACTCGCCTGAATTGACTGACTGTTCTACACACAGTTCTGTGAAAGTCTCACGTATGAGATGAAAGCCTGTTTGCCACAAGGACTATGATGTACACTTAACAGGACTGTTTTACATCCAAGTTGCACAGGTGTAGCTCTCAATGGAAAAAAGAGAACTGAATGAGTTAATTGCTCCTTGGTTTAAAAAAGGGGTTGAAGTAACAGTGAAACAATGTTATTAAATTTGTTCAAATGTTAACTTATTGCTTCTGCTGACCATTCATGTACTGATTTTATGAGTTATTAGTTACAGAGATGTCACTGTTTACATGCATTGAATATAATGTATGGACTGTTACTGAATAGTTGTCTAGGTTGTCACAACAACTTATTCAGAGTACATGTTTTCTTCTGTTGAGTTAAGGAGAATGCTTATACAAAAAGAGGAAATGTTGTATCATGTACTGTAATTCCTAATGCTACCTCTAGGGACGGTTGTATTGTAAGAAGAAGAATTGGGTACAACAGAAGGGGAGAAGAAGAAGGGGTTTAGTAAAAAGACATGTGAAATTACTGTTCCGGATAAAGTGAGATCTGGAAGATAATCGTTGTGCTTATTACTTATACAAAACCTAACAGTCAGATCTTATATTCCTCTGGGCAGGGGTGCCCCTAGAACAGATCTCCAGGCATGCTGTGGTTTACACGGATGCCTCCACCACCGGCTGGGGAACTTTGTACAATGGGCATGCAGTCTCAGGTGTTTGGACAGGCCCGCAGATGCATTGGCACATCAATTGCCTAGAGTTGTTATCAGTATGCCTTGCTCTAAACCGCCTCAAATGTCGCTTACGAGGCAAGCACGTGCTGGTCCGAACAGACAACACAGCGACCGTTGCATACATAAACCAAGGTAGTCTGCTCTCCCATTGCATGTCGCTACTTGCCCGCCACCCCCTCTTTTGGGGTTGGAAGGTTCTGAGAATGGTGACTCAATACACTGACAGTCCAACTGATTTGGAGATGTTTTGGAGCTGCTCAGGCCTGTTAGCTTCTCCAGTGACCTCTCACTGCCAGTTTCCTCAAGAGAGCCTTCTCGCACAGACACCATACAAAATTCCGGGAGGACTAGGAGCAAGTCTTGCTAGTGGCGCCATATTGGCCCACTTGGACCTGGTTCCCCGAACTATTGCTCCTTGCAACAGCCCTTCCTTGGCCGATTCCTCTGAGGAAAGATCTACTGACTCAGAGATGGGGCACCATTTGGCACCCATGTCCAGACCTTTGGAAACTCCATGTCTGGTCCCTGGACGTGACGCGGAGGTTCTAGGTGACCTACCCCAGGAAGTAGTAATTTAAATAAAAACAAAAGATATAATTATTATTTTTCTCTTACATTTTATACTAACTTCAGTCAAGCTCAGTAATGACTAATTTTTTGTCCATTATTTTTTGTGAACTGAAAAGTCAAACAAAAGTCACAAAGTATACATCCCATGCATCCTTTAAATTCAAATGAATGAAGGACATAAAATAAAGACCACCTTTCAAGGATCCTTCCCACTGAGATGGCCTTCAGCAAAATTTGATGACGTCATGAGATGGTGCCATCTTTGTGAAAAGCACCTATTGTGTTAAGCCTTTTTTTCTAACCTTGCAGACTTGCCTTAAAATCAGCTTTTTTCTTCAGTAATTAATTAGCTGTAGAGTTTTATTTCATTGAAGATGAAGCTAAAGTCTACAGGAAGGTGGATCTCTAGGAACACAACTAAACACCCCTTTTATAGAAAGTAAAAAAATATATTGTGGTACCTAAAATGGTTTGAGTATTAATACTTCTTCTTGTACACTATGCCACCTTTGCAAACAGAAGACATACCTACAGTAAATATTAGTTTCTAATGGTGATGTACATTAAAGGGTTAATGATACAATATACAAATGCACATAAATTTTCTGACACAGTCTACACCCTTGAGTCTATCATTATGACACATGGAGTGAAATAACATACACTTGAATGTGTTTGGTCTTAACAGCTCTTTGCATCTATATACAGATATCAGAAGGATCCCAGTGTAAGTAATAAGTAAATAGTTAATTTTTAATGGCACTCCGGATCAAGTCAGAGGATTGAGCCACCTCTCCAGTGTCATGTTCACAAAGAAATGTCTTGGTAGCGTATGTAACGCTCGTTCTCTAAAGGAGGTAATGGAGACATCACGTCGGTGATGACCGACAAATTGGGATCTTGCCAGAGACACCAATCTACTACTAGCGAGACTAAACTAGCCAATGCACATTGGCATGCGATTATTGCATCCAGCTGTCACTGATCACAACATGAGTACAAGAGGCAGCAGGTGAACCGCATTCATTCTGGCCATAGAGCCAGTGCTTAAGCAGTCTCATATTGAGCAGACCAAGCAGAACTACCATCACAGCTGCAGCCATATGCCCCAGGAGCCTCTGAAAGAATTTTAGTGGCACTGCCATCCTGCCTGATAAAGTCTTGAGGCAGTTCTGCACCGATTGAGGACCTTCTTGGGTGAAGCGTGCTGTCTGTCTAACCGAAGCCAACTCCATTACGAGAAAAGAGATAATCTGTTTTTGCATGAGTTTGCTCTTTTCCCAGTTGACCTGAAGACAGTTGGGTGAGGTGCCCAAAGGGCAGGGCCTTTTTCTGATATGCCTGATGCAAGAAACACGAATCACAGGAATAGTCTGTGCGGCGGAGGGGTCGAGACGTGAAAGTATGTGTCCTTAAGGTCGATCGCTGGTCAACATCCTGAATAGCAGTTTGTGAAGCGCACGGTTCAAGATCCAAGATCGGGCATAACCCAACTCTTTTCTTGGACACAATGAAGTAAGGGATGTAAAACCCTATAGACAGCCTTGACTGAAGTAAACTGGATGCCCCTGAACTTGGGGGGACACGGGGCAAACTGAAATGCATAGCTGAGTCTAAGTCTGAGGAAAGGGCTCCAGAGACTGAGGAAAGCACTCTTTTATTGTTGAAGTGTTGGGTACCACTGGCTGCTGGGCCAATGGGGGAACAAACAAAATGAAACAAAAGATTCTCTACCCGGCCTGGGGGATGGATTGGTGCAGTCACCATCTCCCGACATGCAATCTCCTCCATCTCTGTGTCACCCATCCCAGGGTCACTTGCACTTGTGCTTACCACCATGCTTGAGCTTACAAGCCACAGGGCACCCATGGCAAAGAGCAGGCTGAGGGGCTGCAGCCGGGGTGGAAGCAGCAGTTTTCCTGGGGCACAGGATATGTTTGAATGCCTCAGTCTGCTTCTGTGCCTCTGAGAACTGCTGAGCAAACCTCTTGACAGTGTCACCGAAAAGGCCGGTCTGTGACACGGGAGCATTCAGGAACTGCATCTTATCATTCCCCTTGATGTCAGCCAGACAAAGGCAGAAATGGTGATCCTGGACCACTAGTGTGGACATTGCATTACCTAGAGACTGTGCGGTCACCTTCATTACTCAAACTGCGAGGTCGTGGCCACCCTCATGCAGTGCTTTCAGGGCTTTGGCCTGATGGACCTGCAGTTACACCATAGCGTGAAGGGCACAAGCTCTGTAAGCACTGCCAGTTAAATTGACATCTAGTCTTGAGGGGAAAAACTGAAGAAAACAGCCGACTCCCTCTAAAGTGTAGAGGAGTCAGCATGTCCCTCCGGCCACTCCACTGGCTGTGGAGTGCTTGAAGGGTGATTAACTCCCTCTGGGGAAGCCATCACTGTGAATCCTCAAATCACCTCTTAGTCCACCATATGCAGCACCACCTCGATTGCCAAGATGAACACTGGATCGTGGCAGAGGGACCCCGCCATGTTTGATGTAACAGTCTTTCATGCAGCCCCAAGATGGTCATGTTCCCACAAAACGAACATGCACCATTAATGAATGCTTGGTCAACTCAGGGGTAAAATTATTCAATAATTTACAAGCAGATCCTTTTAGGTGGTAACTTGCAACAAATTGCTTGCATCCCCCAGTGTGTCATCTCCTTCCTTTCTGGTCATGTCCCCACAAAACGAACGTGCTCAATCCATGAATGCATACTGCCCAGACACATGAGACAGCGATTGTGACTGTCACGAGGTGCAATCACCCATATTGCTCTTTTTAGAGAAAAAGCACAGAGGGGAGCTGGCCACCAAATATTCCTGGTGAGGCTGTCTGCACCTCAGAAGCGAAAGTATGAATGAATGCGGTGCATCTGCTTCCTCTTGTACTCACACGAGATGAAACAAAATGTTTATAATGTTATTTTGTCTCATTTTGTCATGTTATTATTATTATTACTTTGCAGTATTTGTGTTTCTTGTGTCTCTCTTCACGTGCTGCATCTGTGTAGCCACAGGTGACATCACTTCCTCAAGCCCCACTCATGTGATTATTTAGAAAAAGACAACAAACAAAGTATGACACAGAGAAAGCGACCGATGTGTGTACTTCTAACATGTTTGGTTGGTAATTAGAGTGTTTTCCATGTCTGGAATTGATGTATTGAGTCTATAAGGTAACAATTATATAATAAGATAACCTTATTTGAAATGGGTTTGGCTAAAAGAACATTTTGGTTTTGTCTATACTATTAGGTACTTATACTATATTGACTGGGTTAAATAGAATTGCATTACTAAAAAGAGACTAAAATACAATTTTCATTGACTAAAACTGGACGAAAATAGTCATGGATAATTCTGACTAAAATAAGACTAAAATGCTCAGACTTTTAGCTGACTAAAAAGAGTATGAATATGACTAAAACTAATAAAAACTAAAAACACAGCTTCACACATAGACTAGAATAAAACTTAAATAGAATTAAAACAGGACACCAAAAACAACACTAGATGAAAGATGAAGTCGTATTAGATCTGACTGCAGCTGCATCACAAACAGTAAGTTAATGATTTAATTATGCTTTGTCTGGAAATAAATGTATTTTTGATTATGTTATCAAAATACACATACTGTACTGAGTGGTTGTTGATACTGTTTCCTATGCAGTGATGTTAGCCAATCATTTCACCCAAGTTTGAATCCTGTGTCATGGACCTTTCCCGATCCCATTCCCTCCCTCTCCCACTTGCTTCCTGTCCTATCAAGAAAAATGAACACACACTCACAGATCATCCTTAAAAAAGTTCCTATAAAAGGGTCATACTGTACACGTGAAACATCATCTTGAGTAACACAAATATAATAGTAAAATAGTCATACATAAAAATGAAATACATATTTAAAAAAAAAAAAAATTAACAACACAATTCAATGTCCATTACTGATAATAAGAAAACAAATAATTAAAACTTAAATAAAACCTATGTCGTGTCACACAGGGACTTCTGTGGCAGTGTACTTTTAATGTTTTTCATAGTGTGGCGGGGAGAGAGATCACAAGGACGACAGTAATGCAATGAAGTCCCCAGAGGGGCGATTTATTGAGCAGTGGGTGCAAGTAGACTGTGCAGTGCTGGCGTGCTCTGGTGCAAGAATCTTGGTTGTGCAGCAAAAAGTAATAGTGGGTGCAGCGTGACATGCTGTTCCTCAGACACCTGAATCTGAAAGAAAGCCAGAACACAGCGTTATTCTTATTCTGGAATCGAAGCTCAACTACCTCTCCTTTTCCTCAGCTTAAAAGCTGTTGTGCTGATGAGGTTCAGGTGTCGGTGATCACCATGCACTCCCCAGTGATTGCAGTGTGAGCACTGTTTCCTGGGTGACACTAATCCCTTGTTAGCTGGCTCACCACAAGTCATATATAGTGTAATTCATAGCATTTTACAAAAAGATAGTATTTTACAATAAAATTATATATAATGGGAAGGTTTCCCCTTCCATTATTTTCATTGTATGACTAACTAGGCATTTATATTTATCTAATAAATAAAGCAATCCCATTTTATTTCTTTAGGTAGGAGGTAGTACATTTATAATGAATAAAAAAGATTTAAATATTATGACATGAAAAAAATACAAAACATAAATACAATGACAAAAAAAATGTATTCATTTATCTTTTAACCTGTTAACTGTCACTCACGTTTTTGAAGATAGACTTGAATGTGCATGATACAAACCAAAATTTTTATAATTCATGACTGAAAACATTTTGTAACATGATTTTGATGTACCATTTACATGGAAATGCAATGTCTGATTTTTGATATATAACGTCTGGTGATTTCTGAAATGTGATAGAGAAAAAGGCAACGAGGAAGTCTTTTTGCCAATTTCATTTTGCCAAAACTCATTTTGTAATGTAGATTTCTGAGGGTGCACTCTTGTCATAAATTCATCTATAACTTTTCCTACATAATTTTTAACAAAAAATATTGGTAAAATATATATTTGGGAGTCTTGGACCTTTCCAACGATAAATAGTTTGTCAAGATGAGATTAGATTTGATTGTAATATAGTATAGTCAACGTAGGCGTCCCGTATACGGGACGGGGTGACATTTAACAGGTCAATTAAATTTGAATAAAATTTTATGTTTAATTACGGGCTGTATTAAGTATCAGTTTTACATTATCTAGAAATCTGCCAGTCACACAGCAAGCAACCTGTTGCAGTCACTAAATTAATTTAAAAAAAATCCTGGTGACAGAAAAAAGAAAAATATGTAATTTCATTGTGTAACCACTAGATTCATGTATACTATAGAGAGGATTCTGAATTACCTAGTTGATTTTATAACTGTTTGAGTTGATTTTGCACTTTAGATGTTTTAAAGTTTCAACCCTTCATTGCTGTGCAATTTTTTCGGCAATATGGGGGATTTGTAGATTGTACACATAAAAATGTTCTGTATTTTCCCATTTCCCATTCATTTCCTATGGTCAGTCATTTTTGACCAAAGACCATGAGTGTGACTATTTCAATTTCAATTTCAATTTTATTTGTATAGCGCATTTACAACAGCCTCCTGGCTGACCAAAGTGCTTTACATAAGAGCAAGAATATTACACATACATAAAAAATAGACCAGACAAAATTTTAAAACCACCCATTTCAAAATTTAGCATAACACAGTAGTCAGTACACTAAGGAAAATAAAAAGGTTTTTAGCAAGGACTTAAAAATAGACAAGGAAGGGGCCAGTCTGATCTCTAAAGGCAGAGTTGTGGCCCAGCCACCGCAAATGCACGCTCCAATCTACGCTTTAGCCTAACGCGAGGGACCACCAACAGAGCCTGGTCATAGGATCGTAGGCTTCTTGATCAGAATCAGAAAGAGCTTTATTGCCAAGTATGCTTGCGCATAAAAGGAATTTGTTTTAGTGACATAGGCTTCCAGTACACAGAGACAACAACACACACAAAAAAAATAATTAGGTCAATTGTGCTATAAATGATAATGGAATAGGATTGAATAAGATGCACTGATGTACTAGGATGGAGGGTTAACAAATAAATATAAGGATATTGCACTTTTTTGCATAAGAATAAGTGGGGAACATTTAACTGTTCATGAGTTAGATTGCCTGGGGGAAGAAACTATTCTTGTGCCTGACTGTTTTGGTATTTGCGGCTCTGAGGCGCCGGCCAGATGGCAAAAGTTCATAGATGGGGTGACTTGGATGTGAGTGATACAGAGTGATTTTCTGAGCCCTTTTCCTCACTCTGGATGTATACAGTTCTTGAAGGGTGGGCAGAGGAGGACCAATAATACTTTCGGCAGTCCAAACTGTTCTCTGTAGTCTTCTGATGTCTGATTTTGTTGCTGAACCAAACCAGACAGTTATAGAAGTACACAGTACAGACTCAATGACGGCTGAGTAGAACTGTTTCTGGAGCTCTTGTGGCAGGTTAAACTTCCTCAGCTAGCGGAGGAAGTACAACCTCTGCTGGGCCTTTTTCACAAATGGAGTCAATGTGATTGTCCCACTTCAGGTCCTGAGAGATGGGGGTTTCTCCTAAAGTCCACAATCATCTCCACTGTTTTGAGCATGTTCAGCTCCAGGTTGTTAAGACTGCACCAGACAGCCAGCTGCTCAACCTCTTGTCTGTAAGCAGACTCATCACTGTCCTGGATGTAGTGTCGTCTGCAAACTTCAGGAGCTTGATAGAGGGGTCTTTAGAGGTGCAGTCGATGATGTACAGGGAGAAAAGCAGAGGGGAGATTGCTGTGCAATCTTTTCGGCAATATGGGGGATTTGTAGATTGTACACATAAAAATGTTCTGTATTTTCCCATTTCCCATTCATTTCCTATGGTCAGTCATTTTTGACCAAAGACCATGAGTCTGAATATTTCAATTTCAATTTCAATTTTATTTGTATAGCGCATTTACAACAGCCTCCTGGCTGACCAAAGTGCTTTACATAAGAATATTACACATACATAAAAAATAGACCAGACAAAATTTTAAAACCACCCATTTCAAAATTTAGATATAACATCACATCCCTGAGGGGCACCAGTGTTAGTGGAGCAGCTGTTTGACATTTCCCCAGTCTCATTAACTGTTGCCTATCTGTCAGAAAGCTGGTGATCCACTGACAGATAGAGCTAGGGACAGAGAGCTGGGTCAGTTTGGTCTGGAGGCAGGTTGGGATGATGGTGTTTAAAGCCGAACTAAAGTCCACAAACAGGATCCTCACATAAGTCCCTGTTTTGTCCAGATGTTGCAGGATGAAGTGCAATCCCATGTTGATTGCATCATCCATGGACCTGTTTTCTCGGTAGGCAAACTGCAGGGGGTCCAGTAAGGGTCCAGTGATGTCCTTCAGATAAGACAGAACCAGTTTTTCAAACGACTTCATGACGACAGACGTTAGAGCCACAGGTCTGTAGTCGTCAAGTCCTGTTATCTTGGGTTTCTTTGGAATGGGGATTATGGTAGAGCATTTGAAGCAGGAAGGCACTTCACACAACTCCAAGGATCTGTTGAAGATCTGTGAAAAGATGGGTGCCAGCTGGTCAGCACATATTTTCAGACAGGCTGGTGTAACGCCATCTGGGCCTGGTGCTTTTCTTCTTTTGTTCTTCTTGAAGACCTGGCGCACATCATCTTCACAGATTTGAAGAGCAGGAGGTATGGAGAGGGGGATTGCAGGAGGTGTTAATGGTTGTGTAGGGAGATCAGAATGGGTGTTGGGGGTTTCAAATCTACAATAAAACTCATTCAGGTCGTTAGCAAGTTGTTGATAAGCCTCAGTGCAAGTGGATGGTGTCTTGTAGTTTGTGATGGCTCTCAGTCCTCTCCAAACTGAAGTTGAGTCGTTGGAAGAAAACTGGTCTTCCAACTTTTTAGCGTAGTTCTTTTTAGCAACTCTAATCTCTTTGTTCAGTGTGTTCCTGGCCTAATTGTACAAGACCCTGTCCCCATTTCTGTAGGCATCCTCTTTGGCCTGACGAAGATGTCTGAGTTTTACTGTAAACCATGGCTTATCATTGTTGAAAGTTAAATAAGTACTGGTAGGAATGCATGTATCCTCACAGAAACTAATATAGGATGTTACGGTCTCTGTGAGTTTGTCCAGATCGGTGGTAGCAGCTTCAAAAACACTCCAATCAGTGAGGTCAAAACAAGATTGTAAATCCTGCTCTGTTTCGCTGGTCCATCTCTTCACAGTCCTACTACAGGTTTAGCAGATTTAAGTTTTTGCTTGTAGGACGGTATAAGATGAATCAGACAGTGATCAGAACGTCCCAAAGCTGCTCGTGGAACAGAGTGATATGCATCCTTTATTGTGGTGTAACAGTGATCCAGTATATTACTGTCTATGGTGGGACATGTAACATGCTGTCATATAACATGCTGTCTGTATTGATGGAGTATAAGGTTGAAGAAGTTCAGATAAATAGACAGGAGCTTTGTTATGAGGGGATTTATAAATGAAGAGGAGAATTTTAAAGTCTATTCTCTGAGAAATTGGCAACCAGTGAAGGGATCTAAGAATTGGAGTTATGTGTTCATGTTTACGACAGTTTAAAAGAAGTCTGGCTGCAGTATTTTGGACAAGCTGAAGTCTTGCAATTTGAGATTTGGATTTACCGCAATATAAAGAATTGCAGTAATCTAGACGCGATGTAACAAATGCATGAACAGCCATTTCTAGAGTTTTTGGAGTGAGGAAGTTTTTAATTTAGACAGTAAACGAAGCTGATAGAAACTGGCTGATAGAAACCAATAACAGAAGAGACAGATCAAATTTTAAGTGTTGGTTAATAGTAATACCTAGGTTCTTCACCCTTGAAGATCTGAAAAATGGATAAACTTTCAAGTTCAGGGCTTATACACTGAGAGTTATCATTAGGACCGAAAACAATTACCTCGGTCTTGTCCTCGTTTGAGAAGAGGAAATTTTGGGCTAGCCATAATTTAACCTCCTCTAAACATTGGAGAAGAGAAGTGATGGCAGTGGAGTTGTTTTTCTTAACTGGAAGATAGATTGGAGTGTCTTCTGCATAGAAATGAAAAGACACACCATGTTTTCTTAGAATAAGAAAAGTCCCCGGAATCAGTGGAGAGGTAAATATCATTTAACACTCTCAAAAGGGCGGACTCAGTGCTGTGAGCAGATTTAAAACCAGATTGAAAAACCTCATAAATAGAATTACTAATCAAAAAGTGTTGAAGTTGATTCAGCACAATTTCTCTAAAACTTTTGAAATAAAAGGCAAAACAGAAATTGGACG
This sequence comes from Carassius auratus, assembly GCF_003368295.1. Taxonomy (NCBI): domain Eukaryota; kingdom Metazoa; phylum Chordata; class Actinopteri; order Cypriniformes; family Cyprinidae; genus Carassius; species Carassius auratus. Next base: position 26,094,167 of record NC_039272.1, read on the forward strand.
GAAATTTTTTAGAATAGTGTGGTCCAGTGAAGGCTTCTTGAGTAGAGGAGTGACTGTAGCAACTTTAAAGTCGGCAGGAACGGAGCCAGTTTGGAGACACTTATTAATAAGGCCCAATCGAATCAATAATTAATTAATAATTAATTCATAATTAAAAATTGGGGGTGAATGATATCGCTAGAACAGAATGAGGGCTTAAGATTGTCAATCACCTCCTTCAATTCCTGGAGACTGATGGGTTCAAAAGCATCCAAAAATGCAGATGAAGATGACATGCTAGGAGAGATGGTTAAAGTTCAAGTGGGGCAGACACCAAGTCTTAAGTTTGTAATTTTGTCACTAAAATATCTCAAGAAACTTTCACAGAGAGCATCAGAGGCAACAGGCAAGGTGTTAACAGAAGGATTGGTAACAGATTGAATAATTGAAAACAAGACCTTAGGTTTAGGTTTAGAGTGATTAGTTTTAATCAGGTTACGAAAGTATACAGCTTTTGCAGACGTAGCTGCAGTCTGGTAAGAAGTAAGAGAGTCTCTGAACATTTGAAGAGAGATATGCAGCCTGTTTTTTTCTCCATTTACGTTCTGCCTTTCTACAGTTTTGTCTTAGGAGACGGGTATCAGAGTTTTGCCACAGTACAGATTTTGTTTTTTGCTTGTAAGGCTTAAGGGGGGCAGTTGCATTTGCTGCCTTAAGCCAGGCAGAGTTCAAGAGGCTAAGATGTTGATCAGCATCCAAGTAAGGTAACGGTTGATCTAAGTGCAACTGTGAGCAACAATCAGCAAAACACAAGTTGAAATTTGTGCTAAACTGTGGAGAGTAGAAGCGAGAAAGACTTACAGTAGTATTTGAAAAATAAGAGAGCTCTCTAAGAGACTGAGTCAATAATATAGGCTTATGGTCAGAGATCATAAAATCTGAGAGCACAATATCAGTCACATCAAGCCCATATGAGAGTACAAGATCCAACATATGTCCCTGAATATGAGTAGCGTCACTGATCCACTGGGATAGATTAAAAGCAACGATAATATTAAGAAACTCGTGTGATAAGGGGTTAGACGGACAGCAGACATGGATATTAAAGTCGCCCACCAATAGAAAGCGATAGTAATTTGTGGCAATATTGCCTATCAGTTCAGTGAAATTCTGTATAAAATCCTTAGTGCAGTGTGGAGGACGGTAAATCACCACTAAACATACAGGACCATTCCAGTCCAAGTGAAGAAACTGAGCTTCAAAGCTGGAAAAGGCCGTTCCAGGGACCAATCGACAGCATGCAGAGAGAGAGTTAATTAAAATTGTTACTATGCCACCCCTGCGTCCACACGGACGAGGAGAGTTAAAAATGTGCAGTTATCAGGGATCAGATCCGAAAACGGAGTTAAATCACCAACCTTTATCCATGATTCCGTGATAAACATAAAATCCAAGTTGTGAGCTAAGTAAAAGTCGTTTAGTAAGAAGTTCTTATTCACCAAGGACCGGGCATTTAATAATGCCATCTTTGGTGGAGAGATAATAACAGGAGATGCGTAGATTTCTGTGAGTTGCTCCCAGACGTCGGGAGCCGAGGCCGATTCGGTGGGGACCGGAACGAGAAACAGGGATCGGGTGCAGGGGGAGAACATGACGAAGCCACCGTAAAGCGATTCGTGAGAAGGATCCGAGAGAAAGCCAGCCCGCAGATGAGCTTTCAGCTTCAAGAAGTATCCTCCACGGTTTCCTCGTTTCCTCCTTCGCTCCTTCGCTTGCTCCGCGGGATGTTGAGGGGCCACCGGCGGATATGTCCCGGGATAGCCGATGTTAACAGCTCATCAGTCTTGTTAAAGGAGCAGTGCACATCTAAAGTCTAAGACTATTTTTTTACAACCACTTTGCTTTTTCAAATCATGCCCTCAATTTTGAACTCAGGGTTAATATTATTAGATAATTTAATTTTAGGTGGTAACTTACAATCTCAAAAAATAAACTGTCTGCACACTTGAATCCTTAAAGCAAATTTAATCACCAAGCTTTCGGTCAAATGACTATCCTCAGGGCATATAAATGTACATGGACAATAAATGTAGCAATCAACTGTGTTCAAACACATCAGGACAATCAACAGTGATTACCACACCTGTGAAAGCCAGGTAGGAGAGTTGTAGTCCAATGGTGGGAGCAGAGGTCTCAAGTAACGAAGTACAAATACTTCGTTACTGTACTTAAGTAGAAATTTGGGGTATCTATACTTTACTTGAGTAATTATTTTTCAGCAGACTTTTTACTTCTACTCCTTACATTTTCACGCAAGTATCTGTACTTTATACTCCTTACATTTTAAAAATAGCTCCGTTACTGCTATTTCATTCCAGCTTGTCAGTTGTCATCATTCAAAAAAAAAAAAAAACCTATCCAGATAAATCGCGCCATCCGGATGCAGTGAATTGGATTGTGGTTGGATGAGAAGTATAAACATATACCATTCCGACACCCTATTGGTTTGTACGCGATCCATCGCACCTGCATATGACACAAATAACATCACACTCCAGCAAGGAAATAGCCAGTTTTGGGTTCGTTTATCAAAAAATATATTTATTAAAAGTAAGGTTGGGTATGGAACCGGTATCCGATCGCCTCAGTCATATGAAACCGGCGTCAGACCGGTCTCGTCCCCGTCTTTCAGCCCGCTCTTCAAACCGCAGACACGATCAGTTTACATTTCCAAACATTCATTTTGCTGTTGTCAAACTGCTTGTGCATTCAAAATCGCACTAGATTATTATTAAAATTAATGGCAAACTGATATTTCCTTCTTACACACTACAGCAAAAGATATAAATAACTGGCTTTAAACCCTTTTTTGGGGTGAAAATACGATTTTTTCTTTTCCATAAGACTTTTGCACAGTACTGTATTTTAAAAACAACATTGTTGCTACTTTATAAAGAATGACCATACAGTAATTCACAGAACCATAGAAACATTATGTGTGCTTTTGTATTAAATAATGACGTGAAATAGATTTATTAGCCTTAGATTAAGGGAAGCACAACTTGGGAAATGAGAGCATCTAAGGTGAAAGCTATGGATTTATTTTAAATATTTGTAATGTTCTTTAATATTATCCATAGTTTTTTTAAGGTTCTTTTTTTTTTAAGTATCGGTTCAGCCACCGTTTAGGCACCAATACTGTTTAAAAAGTATCGAAAAGGCACTGGACCCTACTTAAAAGTTATTATTTCTCACTGGCTCATTTACCAAATGGGTGCTTTCTCTTCCTCCTCCACAAATTAAGCTTCTGTAGGTATTTCGGTAGCGAGACGTTTTAATAAATAATTGTTTGCGATTGACGACGCGATTGACAAATGTGTGATAACTAGGCTTTACCAACTTTGTAACTCGTTACCCCCCGAACACTGAACATAGCAGACGTATGTACCAAATACAAGAAGCTATCAATCAAGAAGGTATCACGATTATAAGATATTTTTAGTTTTTAGTTTTTGATTAATCACTTGGATTAATCATTCGTTTTGACAGCACTATAACGTTTATTGTAAATAGACAACCATACAAGGGTAATTGTTATTAAGTCTTCCCTGGGTACACCAAATTTCTTTTCCATTGCCCTCACAGATTCCTGCAGCTAAGCTTGGATGTACATTTACATTACATTAAAGGTTATTGATGAAATGCCTCTGAAGTTTGACTTTTTGCACCATAAAAATACTTATTGGCAACTAGTCATCATATCTCTAGCTCTTTAATGTATTTGCATTGTATTAAAATGCGTTTATTTTCAATGGGCATATATGTGGCTAATACAGGTAGTGCATCCCAAATTTTTCAAAATGAACATTTTAATATAACATTATAGTCATTATGGCCTTTAGAAAAATGTTTTTTTTTAGGAGGTGGGGTAGTGCACAATAGGCCCCTTTGGCACGGCCCAAGCTTTTGTTCTTAATTGCATTTTATCCCTTACATTACTTTTACTTTTATACTTTAAGACGTTTTTTAAACCAGTAGTTTTACACTTTTACTTGAGTAAAAAGCTTGAGTTGATACTTCAACTTCTACAAAAGTCTTTTTAAACCCTAGTATCTATACTTCTACTTGAGTAATGAATGCCAATACTTTTGACACCACTGGGTGGGAGTTGTAGTTTTTAACTACAATTAACCTACCCAACATACTGAGTTATCTAGGTAATTCACACCTTTACTCCCCATAGTGAAAATCCCCACTACAAGAAACAAACATAAATACAAATATACAAAACTATAGGCACATATGAAATGTAGTATACATACATGCATACATACATGCTGAATATGTGCATGGAGACTGCAAGGACATCAGTAAAACCTTCATAGACTGCAGTATTCAAGACTTGAACATTAAAAATGTTACAACTGTGACTATAGCATGACACTCATGTCGAAGTCCACATTTAAACCTTTGGGATGTAAGGCATCCAAAGTATGAATCCAGTACAGTTCCCTTTGACATAGCACTTTATCAGTGTTGCCAATGTTGTAATTTAATCTGCTCAATTCCCTGAAAACGGAGAGAGAGAAGAGACTGAATGAGCACACTCTGTATAGTGACAGGCCACAGGGTAGTTAGGGTCGGCACGCCTGATAGAGCTTTTATGCTCACTGATCCTCTGTTTTAAACAATGTGTGGTCTTACCCACATACACCATGTCAAATAACATTCTTAGTTTTACATGTAATCATGTCCTTTACATTGTAACTCTTACGGATCTGGGGTGTTTAAAGTTATAGGTCCTGTGTGTATTATTATATGGGCACAATTGCCACAGGTATAGTTACCATCCCTAAAAGGTGCTAAGAGTGTTTGGGTAGGAGCTGATTTTATACATGCTTTAACTACCCTATTGCGGAGGGTAGGGCCCCGTCTGGACACAAACCAGGGTGGATCCCTAAATTTATCCTGAAGAGAAGGATCATCAGATATTAGATGCCAATATTTCATTACAGTGTTTTTAATTATAAAGGATCTTGGAGTAAAAGTAGTTATGTAGGAGACAGAAAACTTTTTATCCTTTTTAACTCTTTTTCAAAAGGTGTGGCCGTGGTGTAGAAAGGGCAATATTATATGCCTCTTCAATACTTTTAGTGGGATAACCCCTGGCTAGAAATATTTGCCTTATATTTAAACTCTTCGATTAAAGGACAAATCTGTCAAGTCTATAGAATTGACTCTTAGACAGGCCGTTTTTTAGGGCACTGGGATGCGAGCTGCTTGCCAGAAGAAACAAATTGCGATCAGTCTCTTTACGATAGAGGGTTGTGGTCAGTCTACCATCTTCTAGTTTGATCCACATGTCTAAGAAATGTACACATCTGGAGTCTAAAGTGAATTTTAGATCTGAGCTCATCCTGTTGAGGTTAATGGTGAATTCATTCAGCTCACCTTGGGACCCTTTAAAAACACACAAGATATCATCTAAATATCTAAAATATCTGATGATATTACTGTAGAAGGGATTTCTATCCTAATTAAAAATAAACTGTTGTTCAGAGAATCCAACATACAAGTAAGCATAACTGTTATGCTGTTGGCAAATGTACTCCCCATACTTGTTACCCTTTGTTGTAAGGTGGTAACTTACAACAAATTGCTTGCATCCCCCCTTGTGTCATCTCCTTCCTTTCTCAATCATCGGTCAAATTTACATGTGAAACAACAAAACACTAAGACCCCTCTAGCATACTACTATCCTAATAGGCAGTTGCCTATGGCATATTATACAATTTTCCTACATGTAACTTTTTAAAAGCAAAATTCAGCTGCTCATAAAACTCTGAAATGCTAATTATTTTTTTTTAAGTAATCCAGTAGAGGATTTACATTTTGCACTATTGTTAAATGGAGAGTAATTTTGTAATGGTTAGAAAATGTGCAGTATGCATACAACAGATCCATTTCTAAAATATCCGCTTTACATTGCGTAAGCTGTTGTTTATAAGTTGCTCTCTGTATGGAGAGAGTGAAAATGTCTTCAGAGTTAGTATGGAACTTTGTTTGAACTTTATATTTATATAAATATACTTTTGAATCTATATTTTCTATAGATTTGTACTATCAGCTGAAAACTTCAGTCCTGACTTTTAGTGTTCCAGACTCATTTCAGGATACTAAAGGCTAAAGGCACAGCTTGACAAGTAACCTGATATGGTATACAAGTACCATGAAAAAAGCAAAGAATTTCATTGGTAACGTCCCATAGCCAGTTTCTCTCTCTCTCTCTCTCTCTCTCTCTCTCTCTCTCTCTTTCTCAGACAGCAGCCCACCCTATATAAACCAGTGCCCTGTCCCACCCTGTGCTGAATCCGAACCCAAATCTTGACCTGTTTGGAAACAAAATTGATGGAGCTTGGAAAAATGGCATCCCGCAGGAATGAGCCAACTTATCTTGCCTGGTCCATCTTCAACACTTTTTGTTGCTGTTTGCCACTTGGCATTGCAGCAATCATCTACTCATGCAGAGTAAGTAACTTACCATTCATTTTATTTACAGCTCTTATAAATAAATTAAAATAAATAAATAAATGAATAGTACATACGTATTCTGTGCTTTTATTAATATTATATATTATTGCTATTGTAGGCAGACAATGCAAATTCACTTGGAGATGCTGGAAAAGCTCAAGAGTCCTCCAGGATAGCAAAGAACCTGAACATTGCTTCACTGGTGTTTGGACTGATTGGAATAATTATGTTGATTGTAATGGTGGTGATTGGAGGCTCAAAAATGTAAACAACATCATCATATGCCTGTGATGGAATGTGGGGGGGGGGGGGGGGGGTTGGTTTATTTTTTTTTTTTTTTTTTTTTTTTGCTATTCCAAAGACACTGCAAACTATGAACTAGACCACTCAACTCTAGAGATGATGAAGACCAGCTGTGGCTTGAAAACCAATGATAGCCATCCAATGTTTTGTTTTTGGGGCAGAAATTAGCTACAGAAATATAAATTGATTTGTTAATATAACAATTATTAAGGAAAATAATGTACAAACCAAAGTTTTTCTGTTCATTTTTTATTTTATTTTATTTTTTTCCTTTTTTTAAGTCTTTTTCATTTTTATTTTGCATACAAGTGAAATGTTTATGGGAATTATTTTTCTGCCAAATAATATCATAAAATGTCCTTCATTTTAATTAGTGTAGTATTTCATGATTCAGTGCGATGAATGCAAAAACTGTAATCAAAAGGCTACTATATTAATCATTTACATGGAAAATGTAGCTGGTAAATGGCTTATGTAATGGTTTTCTGCATTTATGTATTGTGTGTGTGTGTGTGTGTGTATATATATTATATATTATATATTATATTATATATATATACACACACAAGTATTACATACGTTAAGGCATTTAAATGTAACAGATTGGTTTCTCACATTTTATATATTTTTTCAAGTACTTCTCTTTTATACATAACATTTTGCCATGATAAACAAGCCTGTATTTTGTAGTTTTCTTCATGTATATCAACTTTTATTAAAAGTCATTTCATCCTTAAAAATTGTTGTTTTGTTGAAAATATCCATCCCAGTGCACAGAAGTGATGTCATAAATATTTCTGTAATATGAGATCACAAGTCAGATGTCAATGAGCAACAAATGAGTTCATTGTAAGAGATCTAATAGTAACAAAGTATTTATATGTGAACGGATATAAGGGAGGGGCATATTTCATGTCTGTTATCACTCTATTATAGACTCAGTCTGATAAATTGTATTCTGTGCTCTCAGGTCAGTTTTACTAGGACTAGAAGTTTAATATAACACAGTTTTATGTAAAAGTTAGCTTTTTCTTAGTGTGAAGAACATTTTATATAATCGAGAAAAAAAAATAGCTGTAAAGAAGCTGAAAAGGTTTCATGGATGTTCAAGGTTCTTCATGGAACCACAGATGTCAATAAAGAACCATTATTTTTGGTAGATCAGCTTGAAATGCTCAGAACACCTTCAAAAAGTCAGTCCTTTAACACACCTGATGATTGTTTTGGTCCAAAAGCCAACTAAAACTAGGTGTTTTATACATTGTAAAAATGAAAAGTTACATAACCTCCACTTGCAAAATCTCCTCCTACATTTCTGTTACACTGTTGGATTTTATGAGAATAGGAGTATCTACTTCTTTAGAATTGTTACCAAATTCCTTATAATCCTCAAGCTGTTCCAGATGTACAGAGACTTTTGAGGGCCATACACATACATTCTTCAAAGTACATTTCATTGTTTTCTTAATCATTATAATCAATTGCAAGTTGTAGTTTTTTCCCCTAAAGTAGCCACCAGTGAAAACATGGAAACTACTAATACTGAAAAAAAAAAAAAATGTTATTATGCGGTATCTGCATTTTATCATAAGCCAGCAGCACAAAAAAAATTCTAAAACTGTTGTCAAAAGTATGCTAATCAAGATCCTGCATGTAAGGATAAATAATTACATATTGTACATCCAATATTAATTTGAGTTAAAACTAATTTAGAATTGTACCTGTAAAGTATATCAACGCAATATTTGGCTGTTTGACATCATATAGACTCAGGCTACTCCAACAATTGTAGATTTACACTTGTGTTTTACATTAGACCCACCCTGAGTGTGCTGTCATCCGTTCATCATTGTTTCAATGCCAGAGAAGGGGTAAACAAGAATGTCTCCTAAGCGACTGAAGAGTTTTGTTTTTAATTCAAATGAATTTTAATTATTTATATAAGCTGCTAGTAGTAATAGAGTAACTGTAACTGTAGGGACATTATCCAGAAGCAGTAACAGAAACATAAACGTTTTATTAACTAGGGTGAGTTAAACAAGAGGAGTTAAAAATGGATGAATGAAACCAGTGAGAAACCAGAGAATGCAGCTATGTCAAAATGTCATAGTCAGTTAGCCACCTAAGCAGAAACCATCAGCGCCCTTTCACAAGGGGGTCTACAGCTTATACTACACCTCTGTTTTGTTTAGTTAAATGTATGATACTTTCAGTACCTTGGCCATTGAACAAGTGTCCAAATGCAGTCTTGGATGAAATCTTAATGGTTTGAAGATTCCGGGTTGTACGAATGGCGATCATGTTTTTCCCAGGGTTTAAAAAGAAAGGAAAGGAAATTACGTGTGGCCACTGTATTTGCGCTCTGCTTTTAACCCATCCGAGTGCACACACACAGTAGTAAACACACACTGTGAACAAACACTCAGAGCAATGGGCAGCCATATTGCTGCAGCACCCGGGGAGCAGTTGGGGGTTTGGTGCTTTGCTCAAGGGTCTCACCTCAGTCATGGTATTGAGGATGGAAGAGAATGCTAGCACTTGTCATTCACTCCCCCCACCCAAAATTCCTGTCGGCTCTGAGACTCGAACTTGCAAACTTCGGGTTACAGGTCCGACTCTCTAACCATTAGGCCACAACTGCCCCAAAAACTTTAAGGGGAGAGCACGAACACCATATTACCCAACTACCATAAATTATGCAGTTGAAATTACCACATTTGGGGAATTCTCAGGGGTCAGCATGGCCAGAGTGCAATGGCTGAGCCTAGCCCTGGGTAGACCACCTTCTTGATCATGGTGTATCCCATGCCAGGTAAGTATAGGTAAGAGTGACAAACTCAAAAGATATTATTCTGACTCACACTGTCAAGTTATGAAACTTTCTCATTGCAAAAGCCCCAATGGAATGATACAATCTGAATGAGAATTGTTTCCCATTCTGAAAAAGATTAAATCTTTTGCATATGCTGGTTAGGTATGTTTTGAAGCATGGCATCTGGTTTGAGATGGTTTAAACTAGTCCTTAGTTGGTCATGAGCTGCTTTAAGCTGGTCCTGAGCTGGTTATAAGCTAATTATGAACTGGTTAAACTGGTCATGTGCTGGTTCTAAGTAACCAGCTCCTGCTCAGGACCAGGACCAGGAGTCTGGGGCTCCTGAAGGCAGAGTGACAACTTCTCAGAGGGGCTTCAAACCCATGGGCCTATGGTGTAGGCAAGTCCAAGCAAGAGAGTTTACTCACCTATTACTGCCAATGCTGCGGCCGCAGCTCTGGCTTGCATCCCTGGTGGTCCTCAGAAGTGGTCCCGGATTGCTGGGTTTGGTGACCCAGCATTCATTTGTTTCCCCATCTCCACAATGATATCCACTTTATAAGTGTTGAAGAGACTGACATTCAGAGCTCCCACTGCCTGAGCCGGGTTGGGGGACACTTCGGAGTTGGCAGTAGGATCACATTATCTTCATCCTCCTCTCCTTCCTCTCCTAACAGAGAAGTGATCACTTTGTTGCCATCGTCCTCCTTTCTTTCCTCTATCAAGTTTGCGTAAGGTGGAGGAAGTTCAGGGAATGGGCACCAGAGAAAGGTGGGGTCTTCTTTATTAATGGCCACCAACCACACTCCTCTTTCCAACACCCATAATGAGAATAATATATGGGGTTGGTAAGTTCCTCTCGATGTATGTCAGCACTTCATGTAATGTAGAAAATTACAAACTTAAAACTTTTTTTTTTTTTTGATAAATGCAAATGCTTTTCATTTGGAGAACAAAATGCATTAAAGATTTTGTCTCAAGTAATTTATTCAGTCTAAAACTTACTGACAAATATATTTAATGTTTGCTTCTAAAAATAAGGACTATAAAAGGTTATATAGATTCGATTTATAGAACTATCTCAAGCAATGGACTTTATCTGCTTTCCTACTATAACCATGGAACTGCACAACAGTTTTTGTAGCTAAGACTTTAGAGTAAATATGAATCCAGGAAATATAGCTGCTAACAGTAATTATGGCATCAAGCACATCAGATAAGCTTGGCCGGGAGCATCACAACTTCATCATGATTTATCATATTTTATTCTAGTGCAACTTATAAGCAACTTTGCTAAACAAAACAGTATGTCGGTGAATATAACTTCTCTAAAAAAGAGAGATATTCTGCCCATGTGTTTGCACGCCCAAGTTCCTTGAGACAGAATTTCTTGATGGGCCGAGTGCTACACTGAGGGGCGTAGATTACGCATAGATTATTTTTATAGTTATGAAAATAAAGAAAACTCTTTGAATGAGAAGGTGTGTCCAAACTTTTGGTCTGTACTGTATTTTAATTTTACATTTTACATTGTTTATGTTTTTCCAGCCTCAACATTTTTTCTTTCTTGATTTTAAATCATTTAAACACCAGACTTGGAAATAATTTATATTGTACATTGTGTTTACTTAAACATGTAAAACATTTAACGTGCAGCAACTGATAATAAAATGTTCTGTGAAAACAACAGAATGCCCGTTGCTTCATAAACTAGAGCACTACAAATATATTATGTCTGTTAGCAAGTTTCTCATTTTCTTTAAAAACTGAACTATTGGGCCCCTTCAGTTGCATTTGCTGCTTAGTCCCCTCCCTCTTTCTGAGTCCTTGGAATTGCTGTAACTGTACCCCTGTTATGGTCCCCCTGACTAAAGCCAGTAAAATGCCATTCTTCAGAACACCCCTGCCTTATGGACAATAAAGCACTCAGCAATCCAGCACTACAAGACTCAAAATATCCCCCACCAAAACTGAAGACAGCATCCAGAACAGCAGATTGCAGTGTTCCTTCACCACTTCTTTGGAGGATAATGCTTTCACTGTTTCACAGCACAATAATGTCTGCAATACTGCAGATCATTTGTTTCATACTAACAGCTAACTTAATAAATAAGTACAGTCTTATGGATTCTTTTGATCAATAATTTTTTTCATCAATTTCAGTTGCAACTTTCAATAACCACAGTTTAGTGTGTCAGAGCATGTGTTCTCTGTTCAGCTATTGTTTTAAATAAATCGTGTATACGAATTTATTGGTTGGCTTTTGTGTGCTATTGTGTATTAAAAATGTCTTGGCCAGATGCAAGATCAAAAGTAACATCAAAACTTTTAAATCAAATGTAATCAGAATAAAATTCACAATGTAAATGCACTGAGTGTCGTGTAAACATACCTTAATTCAGAACATCTGTAACAGCACAAAGAAATTCCATTCATACATACTGGCGGTGTGCCAAATCCTAATGTGCTTGGGGCTATAACTCACTTTCCCTGAAATGGGCCTCACTGTTTGAGAACTCTGAACACGAAACCACCAAGCTTCAAATGAAGAAAGCAAAATTAAATAATAGAAAAAAGATCTGCACACTGTTATTCTCCCTTTATTCAAACAAGTTCAAAATAAAGTTTCATTCTAAGACCTTTGTCGGGCAAACACTTTTTTTTTCTTCTATTATTTAATTTAGCTCTATACATTTAAAACTTGGAGGTTTCGTGTTCATGTTTTTAAACAGTGAGTCCCATTTCAGGGAAAGTGAGTCATACTTCCAAGCAAATTAGGATTTGGCAGATCGCCAGTACGTATGAATGGTTTTTCATTTTGCCATCACAGATGTTGGGAATTAAGGTATGTTTACACAACACTCAGAGCATTTACATTGACGATTTTATTTAGATTACATTTGATTTAAAAGTCCTATCCAAGTGAAAATGAAAGCGCCTTAATCAGAATAAAAATGGCCTAATCGATTGAAATTTCAATGGGTTTAAGAAAGGTGTGATAGAATTATTTTTGTTATTATTAATTTGTTAGAGCATGTAAATACTATGTCAGATTAAAAAGACAAAATGCTAAGTTTAGCTTATGTATGATGTACAGATGCACATTGAGTATAATAGTTTACTGTCTTGTCATTCTAAATTTGATTTCCTATTTCATTGTCCATTGTTCATATTTTATGCAGTACTAGTTGAAGCTACTCATCATTAGTAAATGCTTGTAACATTTACTATTAATCATTTAGAATTAGAAATCAGACACATTTGCATGTTTTTGTGGTCTGCAGATGACTTCTGCTTACACATATTCATAAATCATTTATGAATTGTTTGTTCAAGTTCCCTTTCAGTCGGTCACTCTCGACGCCACGTCGGTGACCGACGAATATGGGATATCGCTTCAATAGACCAATCTACTTTGAGTGTAAACTAAATGAGCCAATGCACATTGGCATGCAATTATTGCATCCAGCTGCCGCTGATCACTGTGTGAGTATAAGAGGGCAGCAGGTGTGATGCATACCAGCTTTTCGCTTCGGAGCCGAGCGTTAGTATCGCTCTGCTCAACTGTGTATGCTGTGAACTACAAGTTCAGCACGCTCTCGAAAGCTTCGTGTGTTGGCGAGATGGCGCTTCAGCGGCGGTCGTTCCTCTGTCGAGTGGATTGCACACTTCAGGTTGCTCTACCCCTGTCGTGTTGCAAGCGGCCAATTCCTCTGTGCGCCTCAGCACTAAAAGAGCCCTCCATCGACTACAGTTCAAAATGTTGACAAAGAAATGCATTTTCAGGTGCGTCCGTCCCCAAGATTGGTTTGCAGCGATCGACCTGAAGGAAGTGTACTTTCATGTGTCCATACTTCTGTGCCACAGACCTTTTCTGCGGTTTGCGTTCGAAGGACGAGCATATCAGTACAAGGTCCTGCCCTTCCGGCTGTCCCGGTCTCCCCGTGTCTTCACGGAAGTCACGGAGGCAGCTCTCGTTCCTCTCAGAGAGCAGAGTGTTCGCATTCTCAACTACTTAGACTATTGGCTGGTACTAGCACAGTCTTGAGATCAGTTGTGCGAGCACAGGGATGTGGTGCTCCGGCACCTGAGCCTGTTGGGCCTTCAGGTCAGCTGGGAAAAGAGCAAACTCTCGCCGTTGCAGAGGATCTCTTTTCAAGCTAGCCTGCTTGAATACGTTCAAGAGCAGGACAGCGGTCCCACAGAAACTCTCTTTCAGAGGCTCCTGGGGCATATGGTGGCCACAGCGGCACTTACACCGCTCGGCCTATTACATATGAGACCGCTCCAGCACTGGCTTTATGGCTGAGTCCTGAGGTGGGCGTGGAAGCGCGGCACTCACTGGGTCCAATTTACACCGGCCTGTCTCCGAACCCTCACTCCGTGGTCAGATCTTGCATTTATCTGGGCAGGGGTGCCCCTAGAGCAGATCTCCACCATTCATCCACCACCGCCTGGGGGGCCACGTACAACGGGCATGCAGTCTCAGGGGCTTGGACGGGCCCGCAGCTGCAGTGGCACATCGATTGCCTAGAGTTGTTAGCAACGCACCTTGCCTTGAACCGTCTCAAAGGTCTCTTACGAGCCAAGCTTGTGCTGGTCCGATTGGACAACACTGCAACTGTTGCGTACATTAACCGCCAAGGTGGTCTGCGCTCTCATCGCATCTCGCAACTCACCCGCCACCTCCTCCTTTGGAGTCAGAAGGTTCTGGGGTCACTTTGTGTCGTTCACATTCCAGGCCTGCTCAGTCGTACAGCCAACGAGCTGTCTTGAGCAATGCTCCTGGGAGAATGGCGACTCCATCCCCTGACAGTCCAGCTGATTTGGAGGCGGTTCAGAGCCGCTCAGGTAGACCTGTTTGCTGCTTCAGAGACCTCTCACTGCCAGGTTTTCTACTCCCTGACCGAGGGAACTCTCGGCACGGACGCACTGGCACACAGCTGGCCGCGGGACCTACGCAAGTATGCCTTTCCCCCAGTGAGCCTTCTTGCACAGACATTATGCAAAGTCCGGGAGGACGAGGAGCAAGTCTTGCTAGTAGTGCCATATTGGTCTACTCGGACCTGGCCGGTTCCTCTGAAGAGGGATTTACTGACTCAGAGACGGGGCACCATTTGGCACCCACGTCCAGACCTTTGGAAACTCCATGTTTGGTCCCTGGACGGGACGCGGAGGTTCTAGATGACCTACCTAGGTCATGACTGTGGCTGACAACAGCCTTAATAAACACTCCTTGTACTGCAATATGTCATTGGCTCGAGAACTCTACAATATAATGTTTAACAGATAATAAGTTAATATATATTTCAGATAGCTTAATGTTTGAGGTAATGTGCTTATGAAATACATTTTATTTTGTATAGTGCTTTTTACAATACAAAACGTTGCAAAGCAACTTTATTACTTAAGTTACTGAAAACTACATAATGATTATCAAATCATTCAAGTAAACTAAAATGATTGCAGATGCTGTTAAACTTTAAATTCTAATATGATGATTCACTTTTTAAAATGGCTAAATATAAAAAGGCTTTATAGTGTTTTATCCATAAACCATTGACAAACATTATAAAATGTTCTACTAACTTATTACTATTATAATATATATAATATATATTATTCAATTAACCCTAACCCTAACCATATATCTTTAGCAAGAATATAAATATTATTTAAATTTTATTTTCTACTCAAAGTTTGCTTCTGCAGCTAGGGCACTAAACGTTTAATAGTAAACATTTATAAATGTTTACAAATCATGAATAATTTTAACTCCCGAATGAGTACTTGCAAACACGTCTCGGTTACGTATGGTAACCCTCGTTCCCTGAAGGAGGGAACGGAGACGGCACGTCGGTGAGCGACGAATATGGGATATCGCTTCGATAGACCAATCTACTTCGAGTGTAAACTAAATGAGCCAATGCACAGTGGCATGCAATTATTGCATCCAGCTGCCCCTGATCACTGCGTGAGTATAAGAGGGCAGCAGGTGCAATGCATACCAGTTTTTCGCTGAGGAGCCGATCCAGGAACCCGGCAGCTCAGCGGCGGTACAGCAACCATGGCGACGGGACGTGGCGTCTCCGTTCCCTCCTTCAGGGAACGAGGGTTATCATATGTAACCGAGACGTTCCCTTTCAGTCGGTCACTCTCGACACCACGTCGGTGACCAACGAATATGGGATCCTTATCAAAGCACCATGGGTGCTGCCCCTTCCAGTGCCCTGTGCGAACCACCTGCGCCCCTATTAGGTGTAGGCCGGGGCTCAGAACAAGTAGCTCCACTCACCATTGTCAAAGCAATACCTCACTGGGTGAGATTGGATAACACTGGGAAAACGTACCCGATCCGCTTGGAGCCGGGACGCTGCGGAAGCCCCATCCTTCCCGAAGGAGGTCTCGGAGGCAAATACACATATAGCATCCGTTTAGGAGTATACGGAGACATTTGAGGTAATTAAAACCCTCTTGGGAAGGCAGAAGTCTGCCGGGGAAACACGGGCTCTAAGGCTATACTGTGGACTATAAAAATACGAGTACCGCTTAGGTCTCAATATGGAACCCACCCTTCCATGGTTCTCATGGATTTATCATGAAGGTCTGGCGCCGGACGTTCCGCCGTGTCCAGCTGCTTAGGGTGATGGAGGATCTCAACAGGGTCTACAGTACGGACACTCTGGAGTGGTTTAAGCAAGCCGACACTAACCGGGGCCTCTCAGTGCCACTACCCGTTTGAGGTGAGAACACAGGAGGATACCGGCTCTACACGAAGGCTATAGAACCTAGCGAACGTGTTAGGGGTCACCCAACCCGCAGCTCTACAAATATCTGTCAGCGAGGCGCCACAAGTCAGCGCCCAGGAGGATGCAACACTTCTAGTTGAGTGAGCTCGTAACCTGAACGGGCAGGGCACACCCTGAGCCTGATAAGCCAGGGTTATGGCATCCACAATCCAGTGGGCCATTCTCTGCTTAGAGACGGCACCCCCTCTTCTGCCGGCCTCCATAACAGACAAAGAGCTGGTCTGAGGTCCTGAAGCTTTGTGTCTGGTCTACGTAGCACCTTAATGATCGGACGGGACAAAGCACAGTCAGGGCTGGGTCTGCCTCCTCCAGGGGCAGCGCTTGCAGGTTCACCACTTGGTCTTTGAAGGATGTAGTGGGAACCTTGGGCATGTAGCCAGGCCGGGGCCTCAGGATTACCTGGGAGTCAGCCGTACCAAACTCTAGGCACGAATCGTCGACCGAAAATGCATGCAGGTCCCCTACCCTCTTGATGGAGGCCAGTGCAAGCAGGAGCAGAGTTTTCAATGAAAGAAACTTTAGCTCAACTGAATGCAAAGGCTCGAATGGGCCATGCTGTAGTGATTTAAGCACTAGAGACAGGTCCCAAGAGGGTATACAACCTAATGATGAGGTCATGCTTACCCAAAGACTTCCCATTCACGGGGTTATGGTACGCAGCAATAGCGGCAACCTGGACTTTGAGGGTGGAGGGAGACAGCCTTCGCTCCAACCCTTGCTGCAGAAAGGATAGCACGACCGCAATCGGGCATCTTCGGGGGTCTTCTCTGCGAGGTCACCTAGAACCTAATCTGTTAAACATTATATTGTAGAGTTCTCCAGACAATGACATTTTGCAGTACAAGGAGTGTTTATTAAGGCTGTTGTCAGCCACAGTCATGACCTAGGTAGGTCACCTAGAACCTCCGCATCCCGTCCAGTGACCAAACATGGAGTTTCCAAAGGTCTAGACGCGGGTGCCAAATGGTGCCCCGTCTCTGAGTCAGTAAATCCCTCCTCAGAGGAACTGGCCAAGGAGGGGCTGTCGAAAGGAGCACTAGTTCGGGGAACCAGGTCCGAGTAGGCCAATATGGCACTAATAGCAAGACTTGCTCCTCGTCCTCCCGGACTTTGCATAATGTCTGTGCAAGAAGGCTCACTGGGGGAAAGGCATACTTGCGTAGGTCCTGCAGCCAGCTGTGTGCCAGTGCGTCCGTGCCGAGAGTTCCCTCGGTCAGGGAGTAGAAAACCTGGCAGTGAGAGGTCTCTGGAGCAGCAAACAGGTCTACCTGAGCGGCTCTGAACCGCCTCCAAATCAGCTGGACCGTCAGGGGATTGAATAAGTAGTTATAATACTAATAAGTTAGTAGAACATTTTATAATGTTTGTCAATGATTTATGGATAGAAAACTATAAAGCCTTTTTATATTTAGCCATTTTAAAAAGTGAATCATCATATCCCATATTCGTCGCTCACCGACGTGGCGTCTCCATTCCCTCCTTCAGGGAACGAGGGTTACCATACGTAACTGAGATGTCTTTGCAAGTACTCATTCGGGAGTTAAAATTATTCATGATTTGTAAACATTTATAAATGTTTACTATTAAACGTTTAGTACCTTTATGGAAATTGGACTTAGCTGCAGAAGCAAACTTTGAGTAGAAAATAAAATATAAATAATATTTATATTCTTGCTAAAGATATAGGGTTAGGGTTAATTGAATAAGTAGTTATAATACTAATAAGTTAGTAGAACATTTTATAATGTTTGTCAATGATTTATGGATAAAAAACTATAAAGCCTTTTTATATTTAGCCATTTTAAAAAGTGAATCATCATATTAGAATTTAAAGTTTAACAACATCTGCAAGCATTTTAGTTTACTTGAATGATTTTCTAATCATTATGTAGTGTTCAGTAACTTAAGTAATAAAGTTGCTTTGCAACGTTTTGTATTGTAAAAAGCACTATACAAAATAAAATGTATTTCATAAGCACATTACCTCAAACATTAAGCTATCTGAAATATATATTAACTTATCTGTTAAACATTATATTGTAGAGTTCTCGAGACAATGACATTTTGCAGTACAAGGAGTGTTTATTAAGGCTGTTGTCAGCCACAGTCATACCATTCACATACCCCAACTTATTCAATTCCCCTTTTTTCCCCTGTGCTCCCATCACACATATTCCAGGGTGCAGGGCTTGGCCCAACTCACACAGAACATTTAATAACAACAGAATGATTAACCCGTTACTTTGTCAACAGTAACTTTTTGAAAACTCTACATTTTCATGTTTGGTAGGGATTTATTAATGGAAGTTTTTATAAAGTGTTACCCTCAAATACCTTCAAATACTCTTTTTATGTTTTGCACTTATTAACAAAGACAGTGAAAGGGTGGACAGGAAGGGTAGGAAGGAGGATGAGAATGAGGGGGATGTAGGATCAGGAAATGACTCAAATGTTGTTGACATCAAGTCTCTGCACAAACACGCAATGGAAAGCAAGATTTCCACATGTTTCAAAGTTCCTGGTAAATAAGAAGCACAGTGACCTAAAGAACAATACCCATTTTCCTTTGGGTTGACTGACACCCCTTTCTGGTTAGTCCCGCCCCAACCTCACAGCTTTGGTTGAGTTGATGTCATAGTTTTGATCTTTCCTCATTGAGTACCATGAAAACACATAAATGTATTGTATATTCTGATAAAAATATATTTTTTTGCAATAAATTACGCAAATAAAAAGTATCATGAAAATGGCAAACCAAATAATTTTTAGCTGAAGCTCAGTTATTTTGAGAAGTTTTCAAAATATTCAGGTCTGTTTTTGAATGAATTAGACCTGTTGTAGTTCAATATTCAGTTATGTTGTACAGTTAATGTTGCTAGCACAGCACATTTTAATTCAGATGCAATGAGCATGTAATGCCACTCATACACTACATGTACGGGGCCCAGACAAAAGGCAAATCTAGAGGCCCAGACCAGCTGAAACCCCTGGGGGGACTGAGATTTTGTGGTCTCCCCAAACCAACATGTGACTAGTCTAGACTGGTTTATTTTTTTTTTTTAAAGTAAACACTGCAATTCTCATGGAGTTGGAGGTTTAAGAGAACTTGGTCAAGATTGTCACAAATTCAAAACCACACCCTAGTTTCCTTTTCAGAAAGAATCAGGTCTCAGAAACACAGTCTAGTGGGGAAAGAGAAGATTCCACCCCACATCATTCTGGTTTACTAAATATATTAAAAAGACATAGGTCACAGTTTGTGGGTTTAAAAAATAATTCCAGTTAAACTCCAAGTTGCAAGTTTTTGTATACAACATAAGGTTACACCAAAACTAAGAACCATCACCAGTCATGAACCTAAAGAGGTGCACTTAAATACACTATTAGATTATATTGTGGATATTTGCCACCATCTAGTGGCATAACAGACCAAGCACTTCCAAACAAGCAAGTTTTATTAAAATTGATTTTATTTAGAAAGTCTTTTCCACTCCACAAATAAATCATTAAAATTCTCTTTTAAAAAGTGCCTTCATGGGATTGCCACATGACTCCATAAATAACTTAAAGCTCTACATAGAAATTATTACTCACATGCCTGCATAGCTGCTCAGCAAAACATGGGTCTTAAAATTAAAGTCTAGGAGCGGTTCTTGCTAACCCAGTGATATCGGTCCACCCTTGGACCAGAGAATGCGTAGGAGGCCCTGTACCCCTTGAAACTCTTATGAGGTGGGTACGGTCCACTTGAGGAATGCTGCTGGTAGCCCTCAGACACATATGGTTTTCTTTTAAGGTATGTGCCCCAGTTTCGCATAGGCTGGGGTTGCCCGAACTCACTGGACTATAGATGGAGAACAACAGCAGTTAAAACCATGCAAAATTAGGCAACCAGTAGTGTTAGGTGCATGCTAAGGGACAAAAGAGCATTTATCTCGAGTGTTACCTGGTAGACACTGTTCGGGTTGGAGACTGTTGGGATGCACTTAGGCTCTGGAACAGAAAGGCTGCTGCTGGTACTGCTATTGCTGCTACTAATGCTGCTGCTCACACTGGTGTTTACTCCCTCCTCATCGGAGGAGGTTCCAGAATGGTAGTCTGATGAAGCCCTTTCCACCGCATTATTTATCCTATGAGAGAACTCCCCATCTCCCTTTTGACCCTCCAACTGAGTAACACAAATTGGGGTTGACTTCTCACCATACCTTAAAAGAAAAAAAAAACATTATAGTTTTTAAAAGTACTACAGTACAGTGGTACAATCGAGTCATCAAAACCAGAATGGATTAAGCACATCGACAGGCCCACAAGTCAAGTGTTACCGGCATGACACCTCTCCTGGATCCACCCAAATGGTCATTTCTTTTGGCAATCCAAGATTTTCATAAACAATGTCACTCTGGCGACAAGCACATTCAATAACTGGGTCTCTCGTTTGAGCTTTGTTCATCCTTAGACACCTAAAAAAAGTTATAAAAAAAAGAAAAAGAAAAACACACCCTTGAATCAGTGCAATAAAACACTTGATTTGCTAGTTAAGATGGCATCAGGACACTCACCTAAAAGCTTGTCCTTTGGTTGGGTTTTCTGGGTACCAGTGACTTTTGTAATTTTCAAAAAGCACAGAGGTCAGTTCCACAGCAAACTTCTCCCTCCTGACACGATCCAGTTTACCATGTTTTTTGGCTAGTCTTGCAATGAAAAACACTGTTGCTGCAATCTCTTCCTTCATTTTTAAATTTTAAGATCAAGCGTCAGTGGGGCAAGAGATTTGATTTTTTTTTCTTTATAAAAAATATTTAAAATATAAAATCACAATCATAGAAGCAAACAACTTGTTCATTGATACAGCTGCTTAGTAATACCAATCTATTTACTTTAACTATGCAAAAACATCTTAAGACACCATGACAAATATATTCAATCCCTTTCAACATCAGTGAGCCTTTTAATATCTCAGGGTGCGCTCATTTGTAATTAGATAAAACAGGTGTTTCAAATGGTAGGAGGAGCTAAAAATTTGCAAAATCAAGACTTTATAAATCACTCTGTAGTTCAACAAAGTGGTATTTGTTTGTTATTCTTACTGCTGCGTGAGGTATACCAAAGAAATTGAACCGTGACCTAAATTAAATGCCAAATTAAACCATATGTTGTAAAAGACTGGTGATAGACTTTTCTGTCTGCTCCCATTTATAAGCATGATATTGGGTTGCACAGGCCCAGGATTTTATTAGGTCTAGCTCGCAACCAATAAAACAAGGGTATAAAATAGATATATAACTAGCCTTACAAAACAATTGAGAAACTTGTTCTAGAAAAATGGGTGACCAGTAAGGACATGATAAGGTGTCCTTTTTGGGGGGGCCTAGTCCCTCTGGGCAAGCCTAGACCTGTCTTGATTTGGACTAAATGGTCTCTTTGGTAACCTAGTCCAGAAAACCATTGTCCACTATAAACACTGCAAAGCATTGCCTACCAACAGCTAACAACATACTGCAGCTAGTTTTCAGTGTTGACATAGATATGGGCCTCAAAGGCAGTTGTTTCCAAGCCTCTTTACGCTTGACTTTTGTTTCTTTCACCCTAAGGAATGATGACAGGTAACATCTTAGCTATGTGTATTTTAATCATTAAATATAATAAAACTGATCATTTTGAGTCTAAAATTTGACTGACTGAGAAGCGTTTGAAGCCGTTGGAATAAGTTCTATAAAAGTGTATTTTGCTTGACAACCATAAACAGAGTTTATGAAGAATTTGAGGATTTCTTGAGAATTTATTTCAAAAGAAATTAAATGTGATCGAAAAACTGTAGTATGATGAACGCCTGTAAGTGCCTCTTTTTCTTTAAAAAAAAATAATAATTTATATTTAACCAGTAACTAAATTAATTGCATCAATTGCAAATAAATAAATTATTGTTAATGTTTAATTAAAATAATTTTCTCAAGAGCTCATTAGTTTAAGTTAAGTGCATTCCACTGATTTTGCGCTGTTCCCTCTTTGCACGGCGCTCATCTCTATCTCTATGCTCATCTCTATACACAACGCTATGTTTTTCTGGGAGAAGTAGCGCCAGTGTCTGCAGCGGTGAGCGCGCTGGTTCGCGCCCAAGTGGCTCCCGCCTTGGATGGCGCCGAATTTGAACATACAGTATCAGCTCTTCTTATAAATACAGACAGTGTTGTGTGTTGGAATCCAACGCAGAGGGACCATGCGCGACACGGATAGCTCCTGCGGAATTTCTTCAGGTAAGATGGCTAATTTTAAATGTTATGAAGGCTTTATTTGTCCGCAACTAGTTATAAACTGATTTATTTGGCAGGTAAAGTTAACTATTGTTAAGAAGAAGTATCGCCCGTTCAAGCCCACCTGGAGATGTGACGTCAGCAGGGTCGTAACAACAGTAGATGCACAAAAACCTGTGAGAGTAGAAGCATTGCATCAGGTGACTCAAATTATTATTTCTCATTCCTCAGTAATCAGTGAATATTATTCGTTTCTTCGAATTGGGTCTGGACTAAATTAGACTACAAATTTGAAATCTTTATTGTTTTGCTGACTTTTTTGTTTGGTTTTCTTATTCTTTTAGGTTAACACGGTACAAACAGAATTGTGTGCTGATATATTGACGTGTTGGGGTTGGTTTGTAGGCAGTGTTGTTAGCTGATTGTTTTATATAAACTATAATCACTAACCATACTGCCAACACAATGACCTACAAGGAATCACAGCTGATACAATTATTTTCTCAGTCTTTATGTGTCATATTCATCTGTTTGATTTCCAAAAATTACTACTATTTTTTTGTAGAGTCCATCTTTTGTGAAATGAAATAAAACTCTGTTCTGCAGGAGACATTAGGATAAATCGATGGAATTGGACCCTTCCCAAGAATATACTGTGTGGTCATCAGGCAGTGTAGTTAGTTGATTACAATCCTTAAAGTAATCACTAACCTCACTACCAGGTGAAGGCCAGTTATAAAACACGGTTATAATAACATCTTGTTTTTGCTGTGTTTTTGAGATGTAAAATTTGTAATGCATACCTTCATCTGAAAACAAAGTAAAGTGAAACATACCATGTCATTCTCATTTTCCTGATTAGATTTAATATAATCAAAACCATAGCCTGGTTTTGATTATATATATATATATATATATATATATATATATATATATATATATATATATATATATATATATATATATATATATATATTCGATTTAATATAATCAAAACCATAGCCTGGTTTTGATTATATATATATATATATATATATATATATATATATATATATATATATATATATATATATATATATATATATATATATATATATATATATATATATATATATTCTGACAGGCCTACAGTATATAAATATTTCTCTCGTGCGCATGGGATGTTTTTGGTTTGTTTGTTTTGTTTTTGCTTTGTTATTTTGTTTGTTGTTTTTTTAGTTGGGTGCGAGTATTTACAGTTGTGTATTTCATTTTTATACAGTGCTAATATAGCCAGCCTATACTAAAAAAAAATAAAAGGGAGCTTTCCTTGAACAGTGACAAACAGTCCAGTGTTAAGCAAAGATCATTAAAATAATAAATAGCTTGTTTACAAAATTCTCATCTCGAGTCCTCTTTCTTGTGTAATTCTTTTAACGTTACTTCCGTTTATCGGGAGCGTTTGGTCACCTTGGCAACCGTAAACATCCACACATGACTGGTAAGGTTAAGTATTAACGGTTAACCTGTTGCTAGAACAGCAAGCTTGCTATTATGACTGAAGAACTAGACGAAGAGGTTTTAGACAGTCTTGCAGAACTCGACAAACTTTATACAGTATTTGATGGAGCGTCGCAAGAAGATGTGGCATATGCAAAGGTTTTCTGGAGCTCTCTCTCCCTGCAGCCGCCGATAGAGTCTCGACTCGTCTCAGCGGACATCAGGCAGCGGCTGAGAGCTGCGAAGACACCGCACTGTAAGTGTGGCCTTCAGGGCGAAATACAGCGAAAACTGTATTTAAGTACGTTGGCACTGCAAATTTGTGTGAATGAGCTGTAAATTCATAAAATAAAAATAATTAAAAAAAAAACTATGTGGACCTCGAGGTCCGGCGCTTGTTTAGGTCTGTAAATATGGTTCAGACATTCTGATGACACACTTAAAGAATTGAAATAAAATCAGATAAAGAAATGTAATACTTTGTTGTTCTATTTTTAGCCACACATGCTACCACAAATAAAGCGTCGTTGTCTAGTAAGTAACGTTATAGTAGGCCTATAGGTGTTTGCCTGAGCTTATTGTATTGTATTTTTCTTCAGTATAATATGATTTGGCCTGTTTGTTTGCTTTCTTGGTAGAGAGGGATGATGAAATCCAGCAGGATGTTTACTTGAATCAAAAGCAGGAGGAGCGGCAGAAATACATTGAGATGGTGAGGTCACGTGGGTACGTTAAGCACGTACAGTACATGTTGTATGAAAGCCAAAGTCAGTTTCTGCATTAAATATCAACATACAAAATAAAAACGTTATTGACAACGAATTTTTACTGTTCCTCTGTATATTATTATTATTATTATTATTATTATTAATTATTCAGTGTGTACAGCCTATACACACACACACACACACACATATAGTTTAGTTTTATTTCAGTTCAGTTCAATAACTGCAAGGTTAATCAATTATAAAACAAGTTCACTTCTGCTCACAATCAGCTCTACAGAAGGCAATAATTTGTTTTAAATAAGTTATTCAGCTCAGGTCATTTTAATAGCAGTGTTGTTGCAAAATTTTTCCATTATAAAACAAATCAATTCACCCATATATCAGTTCCACACACACACACACACACACACACACACACAAAAAAAAAAAAACTATAGTTTTTGCATTCAGCTGAATTCAGTTCAAATTTCGTTCTCAACCGATAGTGTCAGTGCAGTCAAATCAATCTGCCAAGAATTAAGAATAAATGTGCTTATTTAGCATTTTAACTGTATGAGCTGTGATCTTATTTTTTAACGTAACCTCAGTCATGTCCCAAGGGGAGATATTTCTTATATTCTACTGTACACTCTAAAAAAAATGAAAAAAAAGTCTGAAAACATCCCTACCAAAGAATCACCTTTTAAGGGGTCACAGCACTTTTTAAAAATTATTATAAAAATAATAGTAATAAACCATGCATCAAGGTTCTTGATGGGGGGGGAAAGTATAGAACAAAGTGAAGCTGATTGTTAAGAGGTAGTGAACAAAAATGTAAAAATTTAGATTTTAATTAATTAATTTAGAGATTTTATTTAAATGAATGTTGTACTTAACAGATGTTTGTTATGCAGACAATGGCGCTTGCTGTACATATTGTGGAAACGTGCTGCTCTGCACCACAGATCCAGTATATGAGAGCACTCTTTAGGATAGTTGAAACATATGGGGTTAAGTGAGGTTAACTAAAGTTCGGGAGCAGGGCCACGCCTCAAACAATCACCTGACTTCCAAACCTCCATATATACCGGGCCACCTCACACCACTCTGCTAGTCTCGTTCTCGAGAACCCACCCTTCCCTCCCTTTCTCATCCATTCAACCAACCTTATCCCACATTATATTTCTATCAGGTTGTATCAGGGGGTCCTCATTGTCTGGCCTAAATATACGCTAGAGACGGTACCCCACCATGAGTCTCCCTGAGCCATCAATTCAAGATTCCCTGATCAACCTGACCATCATCCCATTCCCTCGACCCCCTCATCCTCTTTTTACTCTTCCCCAGTTGCATAGCTGGTTTGTGGCGTGGTCCTAGCTAGTGAAATGTGTAGTACTGTGTGTTTAAGCAGAATGATCACAAACTCAATACCCTGCACATGTCAGAATGTCAAGTAAAAGGACTTGATTTAATAAGATAATTAGCACTTCTGAGAAACAAAAACAATAAGAAAGATTGAGATATGTGGCATAATGTGGTTTAGATGTCCCCTGCTTGATTCTCCCTTTGCTGTGGTCTTTATTTCTAGACAGTGCATTACAGCATAAAGAGCTAATGAGCCAGTCTGTGGAGGGCAGATGTGGATCTCTAATGATAGATGATGTGAGATCAACGGGGTTTCTAAGTGTAGATCTGGCAGGCTGGATTCACCAGTTTAACAACAGTGCTCAGTGTGCCGCATAAGCAAAATGACTCTCTGAGGAGCATCCCAGATAATTTAAGATCACAGCATAAAATGGAACTCTGATATAAAGTTTTAATGGTACTAAAGCAAGTATCACTATTACATGTTAATTATACTTAGATGCTAGGAATCTGAACACACTCTTAGCCCTTAACTTTACCGCATCATCCTGCACCTGATTTGCTGTGCTTCATATTACAAGGCAGTTATTGTGCTGATTGATTGTACACGTTCAATGCTTTCAAACAGAGGTATCTGATAAGTCTGCAAATTTAATTTAAAGGCTATCTGCTATCTGACTTTTGTAAATTTTCTCACAGAGGAGTTAGTTGTAATGCTATCCAGCAGGCAGAATCATTAAGAGCCTGCTTACCGCTCGTAAGCCCTACATTTGTAGGGTGATGAATCTCTCCGCATAGCTTCTCTCCCAACATTGCACCAACCACATCTACTAATCGGATTAGCAGGAAATCACTGGTCTTGCAGATCAATTCATCTGTCTTTAAGGAGGAAGCATTGATTTGTCCCTTTTCAGGCATTGCTGGGCAAAAAACTTTACATTTTGCTTTACAGACTAAAGATTCTGCACTTGCCTTATAACCTAAGCATACTGTGAGCAGTAAGTAAAAAAAAAAAAAACTGAAATGTCCACATTTCTATAGTTCCTGTGGCTTAGTGGTAGAGCATTGCATCAGCAGTGCAAAAGGTCATGGGTTCGATTGGGAACAAACATACTGGTTAAAAAAAAAAGTTGCTTTGGTTAAAAGCGTATGGTAAATGCATAAATAAATAAAATTATGAGGGAAGTTGTGGCCTAATGGTTAGAGAGTTTGAGTCCTAACCCTAAGGATGTGGGTTCGAGTCTCAAGCCGGCAATACCACGACTGAGGTGCCCTTGAGCAAGGCACCGAACCCCTAACTGCTCCACGGGCACCGCAGAATAAATGGCTGCCCACTGCTCCGGGTGTGTGTTCACGGTGTGTGTGTGCACTTTAGATGGGTTAAATGCAGAGACAGTATGGATCACCTGTATGTCACTTCACAATTTTCAGTATTTTTTTCATAGACTTGGATCTATTAATCATACAAAGCTGACATTTTTTTTTCATTTTTGTGTGTTTATTTAGTATGAAAACTTTAGGGTAAAATAGTTTACAGGTCCAAATGTCAGAGAAAATATCCTTTTATTTTTAACAGTTAAATTGAAAAATTATCATGAATCTCAAAATGTATTTAATATATTCTCCCTTATTGAGACCAGCATTCCAGCTGTGTGAACTCCACAATATGTATAAAACCTGGTTATCTTCTTACAGCATGATATAAAGCTTCAGTGGAATGTGTAGTAAAGTACATCTGACCATTTAATACAAGGAGTACACTTGTAAAAGTGCTTTATGAAATTTGTAGTTTTTCAGTTATTTCCTAAATAAACTGGATATTACTGTATAGTATAAAGGATATTTGTTCTAGGTGGTTGCTATTTCTTAATTTTTACCATTTAAATCACTTTTTTGCCATCACTGTTTAATTTAAATGGTCTTGCTGCCTGCAGTGTGACATAAATAAAAATACATGTAGTCTCTCAGTTAAAATGAGATCATTTATTAAAAATAACATTAAAACTATTAAAACATATTTGTTAACTGAAATAAACCTATGAATAAATAAGGCAGCCTTTTCATTTTTGGTTAGGTTGAAGCACTAAAATTACTAAGTGGAAATAAATTAAATAAAAGCTAAAATAAATAAATAAACCTAAATAGTATTATTAAATAAAATTATATATATGTGGGCCGTTATCGCCGTTAACGTGCTGCGTTGACGCGAGACTCTTATCGGGCGATAAAAAAAATATTGCCGTTAATCTATTCTCAAAGTTGGGTTGGGAGCTGGGTAAAGCAAGCTATGATGACTTTCACCTTGATATTTTATAAATGACTCGCTGAGGACAGCCTAAAAAGATGCTCAGGACAGTTGAAGGGCCACTGCTGCGCATCGTCACGAAAGCTTATCTTTCTCACGTGTTGTTAAGCCGTACCGCTTGTCGATTTAAACATTCAAGCATCCAAAAACAAGACGCGGAAAAGCTGAACAGAGCAGCGTGTACCGTTAGGTGCGCACGAGAGAGAGAGACGCGTATCACGGACAGCGACACTGAACCGAGCTCTCTTCTGCGAAGTTCACCTCGAAGTTCCTCCTGCACCCGAACGAACAAATGCAAATCGCAGTTTGAACAAACAAAAAGATGTGAAAGAGCCCAATTCAACACCACGGTGTTCTGGTGTTCAGGGCTCGCGCAGAGAAAGGCGTCTCAAAACACTAGAACATCGAATTTGCTTATTTTTGCTCTTGTGCCGACAAATACATACAAAATATGTCAAAATATCCACCTTGGAAATTATGCTCGAAAAAACTGTCAGTTATTTCTTAAGTGAAAGTAAACAGTTGAGGAAAAAATGGGATGTGTATTATATTGGATGCGTTCATGGCCTAATTTAGCTACTGGCTGCTGTAATGTTAATCCAAGAAAATGAAAAAGAAAATCATTCACTGCTCTTGACTGAATTTCTTTGTAGTTTTAACAGTCAAACCAAAAATTATTCAGAAACCAGATATAATTTTTGATATATATAGCAAAACTGTAATAATGTGAGAAATGTTGAAGGTGTCTGAATAAATGTAGGTTTGATTTCATTTTTACATTGAAGACTATCCAGTGCTATTATTTGGTTTCTGTACCTTGACACCTACAAACTTGAAAAAAAAAACTTAAACATTGGTGTGAAACAGGAGTAATGTTGTCTGCACCTTGTGCAATGTGGAATTAGTTTAAGCTTTTTCAAGCAGTTTGTGATGCATTTTGGAAACAGGAGATGAGCCCCTTTTCTAATGCACCATCTAGCTTGATAAACCCCTTTTCAAAGACTTACTGTTTGTCAATTTTATTTGGGTAACACACATATTCTGAATGCCTTCGGCAGAATTCGAATGAGCCATTTTAATCTAGATAAATCTAGATTAATCTAGATTAATCTAGATTAATTTCAAGATCACAGTGAGATTAATCTAGATTAAAAAAAATTAATCTATGCCCACCTCTAATATATATATATATATATATATATTAAAAAGTGCAAAATGGCATAACAAAATTAATAAAAATGTCATAATTAAAATGAAAACAGAAAGTTCTATAGAAAAAAGCTCATTCCAAATATTAATTAAAATTATAATAATGTGCTTTGTTTGCTTTTTGTGCTTATGTGCTGTAACACTTTTGTTGCTTGTCAGCTGCGCCAATACAGTTTACCATCTCCATGTGTTGTACTCTAGCCTTGGTGTTCCATGTGCTGTGTACAATCTGGCCACTCATTTATCTTCTTGTATTTGAATTATGTTCATCAGGGCAGTGGACAGTGTCCTCCCTGTAATGTCTGCTTTCCCACTGTGAGTAATCAACCCGGAAACCCCAGGATGGATGGCCCTCTGAAGGACAGATCCATTTTATGAGATTACTCTTAGCTAATTAGCCTCATTCCCAAAACCTCTGAATCGAAGGGTTATTCATTGGAGGTTTTTTCATAAAAATCGGCTTTGCACTGTCAAAAATGCCTTAAAGTCTCTGTTCTATGTTGTTTCATTATTGTAATGTTTAATAGATCTCTAATGTGATTTTCCCGATGTATTGTACTGTTCCACAACTCCATTTGATTTAGTTGTATGAGTTTTAGCAGATTGCAATATGACAGATGTTTACACTGAGTGATAATAATCAAGAGTGACACTACATTACATTATTATAACTGATTAACCTGCCATAAAATGGCATTGGCTTGAAAAATGGTTACAGTGTACAAGCATGTAATGGATTTAATGAAATGACATTAAGTGCAGCCAGAAACCATGGGTACAAAATCAAAATGATGAGGCTTGTTTAGTAAGTGCATCTGTCGACTGCTATACTCAGACAGCTGAGCCTATTCAGCCATGCTACGATATAGCAGTGCATATAAATGTGTATATGTATCATGCACCATCTTTTACACATGGCCATCAATGTAGGTGTTGATAGATAAATTCAGTGATATGGCATGTTCCCTGGTTGTGTATTTACATGATTTATATATTTACTGTAGTATTTGTGTTCAAAATAAACTAAGACTTAAACTAATTAATTAAAAACATTTTTGTTAATTGAACTGATTTAAAGCTGATATAAAATATTATATGGAAAACAATTAAGTTAATTGCTTGACCAACATTTCTCATTTTGTATTTATTTTAAGATTAGATTGATTAAAAATTAAAATTAAAATACAGTTGACAGTAGCCATTTACTTTTTCCCCCTGTATTATGGAAGTCAATAACTACCATTAACTGTTTGGTTACCAAAATTAAATAAAAATTACAAATAAAACAAATATATATATATTAAACTACATTGAACGAGAGAGCTCAACGCAATGCAATTTAAGAAAACAAATGCAAACAGAAAAAAATATTTAAGAAAATATCTTCATCACTCTGACAGCACATGTGCTGCAAATACTCACAACACAGAAATGAGCAGAAAACAGAAATGCACTGCAAATACTCACAACACAAACGTACTGAAAATTCACACAGTCCAAGGGAATCAAGTGACAAACCTGGGACATGCTTATGTCTGCTCTGAAAGGTGAGATTTTTGTTTATTTTAGCATCCTGATCATATGATTCCTTAGCTTTTTTATATATTATTAAGAATAAGATGACGTTAACTAGCTGAAACATTATGTAAGCTGGCTACTTTTACAACTACACTTTTACAGTAATAAAATCATGGTTAACTTTAGTGAGCATTGTTAGGTTCCCCCATTGTGTTCAACATTTTTTATGTTTGGTTGTGTTGTGACTATTGGCAGCATGTTTCTGTATTTGGTTGTGCTGCAAATATTTGCATCACATGTACTGTCAAACTTTAGAAAATGTTTTCTTATTTGCTTGTGCTTTTTCTTTTTGCATGTTTTCTTAAGTTGCAGCCCACTGAGCTCTTTCGGTCACTAGATTAAACCTAAATAGTAATATTAAAATAATAATAGTATATAATAATAATAATGAGAAAAACGTGATTTTTTTTATTTATTTAAATGAAAACGGAAAGTATGAAAATAATAGCTTATTCAATAATAATGAATTTTAATTAAAAAAAACTGTACATAATAATAAAATGACACTGATTTTTAATTCTAAAATAATTTTTACTTAAATAGTTTTTCATAATAGTATTATAATTCAACATTTATGCAGTGTACTTGTTTTTTTAATGCAGTGTACCCTGGTTGTGTATTTACTTACATCTTTCTTTATGTGTTAGGCCAAGAAAAGAGAGCAGATTATTGCACTTCTGAAAAAGCAGAGGGACGAGCGAATTAAGGTAAGAAATATACTTGGAAAGAAGTACTTGACCCCATTAGCTTAAAACATCCGCTCAGGTCTCTCCATTCAGTTTGTATCAGCCTAAACCTCATCTCGGGTCTTCTGCTAACACAGCCATTGAATATTGGATGCTGCAGGACAGGGTTCCTCAGACAGCCAAGTGTTTTATTTCCCTCCTATACATTAGAGTGCTGTCTCCCTTCCTCAGCACTTTTTCCCTAGAGTCTCAGCATTTCTTAGGGCATCCTCGCCTATAGATGAGGAGAGGAAAGGAGGGGTGGGCTTCCTCAAGACTTTGATGTCTCTCTGGGGAGCAGCCTGATGATTGTGGGGTGGTGGTGCTTTATCCAGCCCCTGCTGAGTACCTTACAAGCCTTACACCAGCTGCACTGAAGTCAGATGCTTTAGTTGTGTTTTTTCATTTTGGTGGCTGGGAGTGATGTTAAGCAACTCAGTTTTAGCTGTATAATATAAAGAGCTACATTTTATATGATACTGTTAATGGTTTTCAAGTTTAGGTGTCGTATATATATATATATATATATATATATATATATATATATATATATATATATATATATATATACATACACTTTTTTTAAATACATTAAAACATTAAATTATATGGGAAATTTTGAGGTCAGACAACTGAAGTAGTTTTTTCTTTAAAACTCACAATAATCTTTTTTTATTTACAAGTTTGAAAAATATTCTTTTTTATTACAGTACATAAAGTACCTCACTGTTCAAACATATGGGGTATTTTTTTAAGAATAAGAATTATCAGTAAGGACTTTTATAATGTTAAAAATGTTTCTAATAATAAAAAGAAATAAGAAGAAAGGTGATAACCAATATTTCAATGATTTCTGACAATCATCTGACTCTAAAGATAATATATAAATCAGAAAACAGTTATTTTAGATAATGTTATGTATTACATTATTTATAAAAGTATTGTAAAACAACATTACTTTTACTGTACTTTTGATCAGCCTTAGTGAGCATATTTAATTTTAATATTTACTATAAAACAAACAAAAACTGATTCAAATTTGTATGTCATTTTGAGGCCCTTGTTTTTAATGCAGAATTAATACAGTTTTGTTGTATATTCTTAACAGAAGGAGATGATTTCCGACCAAAACAAAACAAGAAATGGAAACCTAGTGGATAAAAGGTATATTATTTATATTTTCTGTCAGAAATTAATATACTCTATCTGATTATAATTTAATCTGGAATATTATCTTTCACTGTATCTTTTGCGACCTATGGACTCAGTGCAATAAACTTTTCTCAATTAAATGTGATGGTACAGTGCAATGTATTACTGCATTCAATAAAGTAATAGTAATTGTGTGCTTAATAGTAATTTACTGCTGTGGACAGCAAAAGGGGAGCTATTCCGCTGATGCTGCTACTGTAAATCACATCCAGTTATAAAAGGGAAAAGCACATAGGGCCTCAAGTATTATTTAAACAGGTAAGGGGGAAATGATTTGTCAGCTGGAAAGAGAGCAAAATTACTGACAGTTTCTAACATGTTCATTATTATATTGGATTTCTATACTAAAATTGATTCCCAGGCCCAGTGATGAAGGGCTATTGGAAAACCAACTTAAGCTAATATTGAGGCTTGGATATTGATCTGAAATCTGTCTGATTAACTTGTTTGCTACATCTAAATCAATGCAAAACAGAAAATGCACTTTCTTTTGTATAGAATTAATTCAAATGATGTTTCTATAATGAACCGAGTGGATTTCGAAAACAATGAAATTATTTATGTGTTCTGAGTAGATTGGCTTCAAAACCCCTTTCATCGTCTGTGGATGAGGAGAAGAAAGAAGTTCAGAAGCTCCAGTAGACATATTGATAATATTAAAGAACAAAATATGTAATTTAAGCATAGTAAACAGAGCAATGTATAGGATGTTTACTTATATTGCAGCATTACTATATGTGTTTATCATAAGTTTATAAACATCGTCAATTTGACTTCAAATATCAAATAAAGACAGGAAGTGAACACTGTGTACTTGTAATATGTTATGTGAGTTGTTAATATCTACAAATAAAAAAACATGGCGTGTTAGTTACTGTCATTTGATGACGTCTTGTGATCGTCTGTGTGTTCGGTCACGCGCGCGCGTCTCACTCTGGACGTTCGCAAATATTTGAGCGGATAACGGGACAGGTGATCGGGTTTCTACTGGACGAAGCTCTCCTGGTGTTGGATGTTCATTTTCTTTTTCCTGGATTTTCATTGACTTCGTGAAATTACTTTTAAGACCCATGGAAGTTTGATAAAAGGTGATCAAATGGATTTGATGAGAAAAAGTGTCTGCGTGCTGATTTTACTCAGCGTATACGCGTGCGCATCAAAGCTTATTGGCGGTAAGTTACTGCACTCGACTGTTTAAAAATACTAACTTACAGATATGATATTCCAAAGAAAAGATTTGTAAACTGAAAAAAGATTTGATATATTATTTTCATTTTTTATTGTAGTGTCTCGTGTGCATTGCCAACCTTCTTGGTAATATTATTTATTATAGGCTATAGAAACAATTCTCTATGGTAATATGTTGTAATTTTAAAAGGTTTTCCAATAACTTTTTTCTGTTTTTGTGGTTTCCCGCACCGACTAAATCGTTTCCTGTTAAATACTACATTTTAATGAGATGCTTAAATATAGGAAGTGACTTGTTTAGATCATGCTTTAAGAGTGTCTGTTTTCTCTCTCCACCACTTATAAACCCGATGTCTGTGGTGCAGACATTTACGAGCCCAGAGGTATGTTCTGCCGCAGACACTAATGGCTTTCTCTAAATTAAATGACAGCTCAGTCTCATGCATGTCTGTATATTTATATGCCATCCTTAAAGCGAAATGTAATCATAATAATAATCATAACTGCATTCCATTTTATCTTTAAATATTTACACTTTCAGGGAAAAAAGGTAGCCTTTTTTACCACCCTGGTCGCGTTTTAAATCAACTGAACATCAAATAGCCTAGTGATCTGATATTCGCTACAATAACGTCATTAATGTTCTTTGTGGAAGGAAAACGCTTTTTTATATTCTATTGGGAGTCCCTGGATTTGCGGATTGTCTGAAAAACCCATGGTTTAGAAAAACAATCAAATATATACACGTGAATAAAGGGCTTTGTGCGTGAAGAAATTTAGATTTTCCATTGTTTCAATTACAATAGCTGACATTTTGTACTGACGGTGCATTTAGTCACTCAATGAGTACACAATCACTTGTCAGTTCTTCAGTATGTGGTTAGTCTTTCTTTATTGTAAATGTTTTATAACAAAGTCTCTTGTAAGCTGAAGTTCAAATTAGTGTATTGTTTGTACTGTGCTTTTTGAGTACATGGTCAGTTGAAAGAAACATATTGTTTGTTTGTTCTAATTAAATTGTGTTTAAGCATTCTTAATAGAAAAAAAGTGCACTATATTAATTGAAGACTTGAGTAATTTAACATTCCATTGTGTTTCCAAACATCTATAATGTGTAGGTCAGCAAATATGCAAGCGTGGCACTGAGAAGCCCTGCTATAAAATCGCCTATTTTCAAGAAAATCGGCGTAAACTCAACTTTGAAGATGCAAGTCGAGCCTGCAAGAGTGATGGAGGCGATCTTCTCAGTATTGAGTCTAAGACTGAGCAGAGACTGATAGAGAACTTCATCCATGAACTGAAAGCATCGGACGGAGACTTCTGGATCGGGCTCCGTAGGGATCAAGCCAATCAGGGGATAAACGGAGACTGTCCTTCTCAATACTACTGGCTGGATGGAAGCCAAGCAACCTTCAGGTGTGACGAGAGCCACATTAGACACATTTCCTGTATTGGTGCTTTTGCTCATTGTTTTGTGTGTGTGTGTGACAGGAACTGGCACTGGGATGAGCCTTCTTGTGGATTTGAGGTATGTGTAGTGATGTACCATCAGCCCTCTGCTCCTCCAGGTCAGGGTGGACCTTACATGTTCCAGTGGAATGATGACAATTGTGAAACCAAAAACAACTTTATCTGCAAGTACACCAAAGGTTGGGAAGGTTTGTTTTATTCAGTTTATTTCTTGCTCAATTAAAAATACAAATGATAAAGCTCACTGATTTGAACAAACACCCAACACCAAGCATTAAGCTTCATCTTACTGTAACACATCCCACACTACAGACATGAATGACACATTTAAATAGTGCAGCGTTGTTAAGAGAGGCATACTGTTATTTTTCAAAGCAATTAGGCTTATCATTTCCATCTGGTTCACAAACACACAAAAAAAAAAAACATTCGCTTACATTCCAGACAAGACCACACATATCCAGAGAGCAGAATATTCTAGAGATTTGAGGGGTGCTCATTTGAAAATGTAGAAATTTATAAAAAGTTAATATTTGTAGTATTATTTTCATGGCTATTAGTTGCAATATTTGATTAGAGCTTCATAGAACATTAATAACCGTTTAGTATATGGTAGCTACCATGGTCTCCATGTGATGTTTCAGATAAACCTCCAGCAACCGTTCCTGCAGAAAATAGAACATTTGAAGGTAAGCTATAGGATGTTGTGCTTGAAAAATTTATTAATCTGTATATTAAAATAGTTAATCTGCATTATTAGTACAAATTATTTTGTTAATATATATGTGTGTGTGTGTGTGTGTGTGCTCTTGTTTTTGTGACATATCGGGACACAACTCTATATAATGACATGGGTATGACACAGGTATTACAAGGAGAGGGTGGCTTATGAGGACATAATCCATGTCCCCATTCTTCAAAACGCTTATAAATCATACAGAATGAGTTTTTTTGAGAAAGTAGAAATGCACAAAGTTTCTTGTGAGGGTTAGGTTTAGGGGTAGGGTTGGTGAAGGGTCATAGAATATACAGTTTTTACAGTATGAAAAAACATTACGCCTATGGGATGTCCCCACTTTTCACAAAAGCAAACATTTGTGTGTGTGTGTGTGTGTGTGTAAGCATATATATTGCAACTTTCCAGTGGGCCCCAAAAAAGGCTTGTGCATACCAAGGACAGAAACTATGACTACAATTATAAAGTTTTAAAAATTGTTCTAATCCTATGGGAATGGGGATGTCCACATTAGCTTTAACAAAACAGAGTAACGATATTGTTGTAATCACTTTCAAAATATATATATATTTTTTTAGTTAATATGTATATTGAATATAAATGTGGGCTTATTGGGTTTATATTTGGAACAATTTGGCTTTAAGTTTGGAACAATTTGAGGACGGGTTTATTTTAATGTAATCTAATTACTTAATTGTACTTGCAAAGAAAAAACTAAAATACTACTGTAGAGGTATGTATCGGTGTAGATGGAATGACCTTCAAATATTGTCTTGAACAAAGGAGACCCTTTGAGCCAAGAAGTCTGAGGACCACTGGATTAATGTTGGATGGATTCATTTTATTGTGCCATTTTGTGTGAATATAGGAAAGTCTTTTTGGTTTGGTTTGTTTATGTGTGTGTGTGTTTGTTTGATTGAGTTATAATTTTTTTCTGTTTGTTATGCTGCTCTATTGATGTCTTGCATTAGATAGTACCATAGAACCTATATCACATACATTACAGGTGCTCTTCCGACACCCAGAATACCCCAAAACCCCTCTGTCACAGACAAGGATGATGGCATGAGGGTGGTCGCATCTGAACCTCCAGGTGAGTCTTGTTCTCACAGACAGGGTTGAAGACTGTCATGGCATGAATACCTGTTAACACAATACAGTGGGTTCTAAAATCTTGAGATTTTTTTATTATTATTATTATTCAAAACTGAAATACCTGAAGTAAACCTAGTGATGCAAATAAAAGGCAGCTATTTCAGCTTCTGCACTATTTCTACCTCATTAATGAAAAAAAAAGTAATGTGACTCTCTGTAAACAATATCAGAAGTCCCTGCTTCCACTGAAGCACAAGCTGCTCTTTGAAACATGATTATGCTGATGGTATAACTTACAATAAGATCTATTGAAATAGAATTGGACATATTGTGGTCTCAGAAGTTTGGACCCCCACAGTACATTGAAAAAAAATTGGAACAACGAATTAAACATGAAACATTAAAGTAGAAGTAGTATATTATATTTACTCCAATAAGCTTACTGGAGTTTTATTTACAACTTTGTTTACGGTATACTGTGTGTTGAACTAAAACTTAACCGAATACCTGGGCCCATATTCTAAAAGCCTCTAAGATTCCTCTAAGAAAGCTCTTAACCCTTTATGGCATTGTGTTGCCCTCAGGCAACAAACCACTTTTTTTCCAGTAACCTTATGGCACATTGTTGCCCTGAGGCAACAAACCAACATCTGGATCTGGGGTCGGGGGGCGACAAATTTTATGATGGATATGTTATCAGGGATCCCCAAACTCCCATAATATGAGGTGAAATTTTTTCCCCAAAAAAGATTAAAAGTTGTGCCATAAAGGGCTAATTCAGCTCCAAAGTTTCTATGTAGGAGTCTTAGGTTAAGAGTGATTCAGGACCAATCTGAGAGCAACTGAGCGAGGAAAAGACTAAAACTTTAATCTAAGTGAGGTGGCGGGGCTGACGCCGTTGCTAGGTATGACACAGTCTTTTGAAGAATGTGATTGGTTGGTTGTCCAAGAAGGAAATGAAAGAGCGCTTTTAAGTGTAGGGTCTATGATAAGCCTTCACTTTGATATTACAGGCGTAATTTTTCCTATTTTACCATACTCTCTCACACACATCTATTATATATATATATATATATATATATATATATATATATATATATATATATATATATATATATATATATATATATATATATATATATATATATATATATATATATATATATATATATATATATATATTCTTTGTTTTCCATTTACCATACTGTTAATGTTGTACTTAACGTATTTGATAGGAAATGAGCAGCAACAGCTTATAGAAGGTTGTGACAGACCCAAATCATCACTACTGCATAGTTGCATTTTTCCAGTTGCCAAATATGTTAATGTAGGAATTACTTCCATTTCTGACGCAAAGGCATTTCTGCGCTGTGTCAGAGATGTTAGCGTGTCCCCATTAAGATCAGTCACACTCACAAACATGATCTCTGCACGATCTAATGTGTAGTGTCTTATTAACTCACTGTCATGCATTGTGCAACACATTTCTTCTCCCTCTTCATGTTTTGTCCATTTTCTTTACTGCTGAAGAAACTCTTAAGCCTCTTCCATAAGGCCTTGTCAAGACTTCTAAAAATGTTGAACCTTAAGACCTCTTTTAAGGGTTAAGATGCTTTCTGAATTACTTTACTAGGATCTTTCATTTTAGGAGAAAACACCCACATTTCTAAGAATTTTCTTCGAATTTTGTTATTAGGATCAACTAGCACTAAGATTTTTCATGAATAAGGGCCCGGGGCTTTCCAGTTAGGACATATTCAATTGATTAAATGTTTTCCAGACATGCATAGGGTTCCAAAAGATTTATGTTAAGAATAAAATTGAACTTTCTATTCAGCGAACAATCTTGAAAAACATTACTGTTCAATAATAATGATATATTGATGATAATATTTTTTTTTCTTGAGCAGCAAATCAGCATGTTAGCATGATTTCTGAAGGTTGAAATAATGGCTTCTGAAAATATGTTACATTAGAAACAATCATTTTATATTGTAAAAATTCCACAATATGCAGCCTGGGTGGGCACTAGATACTTCTTAAAAGCATTTTAAAAATCTTACCAACCCCAAACTTTGAAAAGAAGTTTAAAAGACGTTATTGATCACACTAACCAATGTCCTGTTGCATGTCTTTCAGACAACATTCTTAATATTGCTTATATTGTGCTGCCAACCATTCCACTTCTGCTGCTGTTGATTGTGGCGACGAGTGTTTTCTGCTTTAAGCTGTTCACAAAGAGGTGCGTTGTTTGACTGCTCCCTTTCTGATCAGAAACATTTTAAATATGATTCATTTGATGGCACACAACAACATTTATGCATGCAGGAAGAAACAACAGACTGAGACCCCTCCGAAGGAGCCAGGATACAGGGGCGCTGGAGAAAGATGCAACAGTCCAAGCCCTGACGTCTATAACGTCATCCGGAGGCAGCATGAATCAGACCTGGCCGGCACGCGGCCTGACATCAAGAACACTTCCTTCCTTGGTTCTTCTCCAGACACTCCACCTGGAGATTATGACAACTTGGCAGGCCGGGACACTGAAAGTGGTTTCGTGACACTGGCCAGCACTGAGAGCAGCTTTGTGACCAACGACTTGTACGATACGCTGCAAGGCCGTGGAAGTGGGAGATATTACAGAGACCAGGGATGGATGGATGAATTATATGGCTACTGATATGTAAGGTGAACATTAGCATTTAACTGCATATTCTCCTATAAAACTGATAATAGCTGTTGATGTCTTACCCAAGTATTTCCTTGGTGCGAGATATCCAATATTATCTATTTCAGTACAGGTTATAAAATCAGGAGGACGCAAGAGCTCAAAAGAGATCTGGATGTGTGTACTGTATTAAATGAATGAGAAGCTGCGTCCCAAATGAAGCACTATACACTATGCACTCATACACTATGTACTAATGCACTATGTACTCAACCATGTAGTGTATGAATTATATAAGGTTATTTTGTCATTCTTAATCTGAAGTCTGATAGCCCCTCTCCCTTCCCTACATAATTAACTGTGACCTATGTGTCCAACATTACACACTTCTTTTTTCAGTTATTTAAGTGCATCATCCAGGTATTTAAATTCCAGTGTGAACGCACTACCCGCACTATTTATACTACAAAACATCATAGTGCATAAGAGAGTGTGTGTTTTTTTAGTATCATCAAAGACTATAGAATACCCAAGCTGTGTCACTCGTATAGTTTTGAATGGGGAAAAATACAATGCTCAATATGGCTGCTCAATTGCAGGAAGCTCCGCCTTCTGAATGACGGAGCTAATCGATAAAGTCAGCGCATCACTGCAGCTGCTGTTAGAAGTCCTGGTTGCTATAGAAACAGTCAATGTTTTGAGACATGCACTCAGGACTACGATTGTACACTGGCTGATCTAACCTGAATAATAAGATTTTTATAATGCTATTTGAGCAAAATAAACAACATTTATGACACAGTTGATATCAGATTTATTTGGTGATTTCAAATATGAAAATAAATAGCAAGATTAGTGAACAATTTTGTAGAATTTGATGTTTCCCCATTCAAAGAGACAGGAGTTGCACATGCCTGAGAGGGGTTTCAAAGATGGCCCCCAAGTGACATGACTTGCCTTAAGGGGACTTTGTTATTCATAAACCATTAGTTTAATATTTTGGCTACTTAAGCGAAACGAAAATTAAAATTGTTGCTTTGGCTTAAATAACATAAGCTAAAACTGATTTAAAGTTTTTTAAAATATTTTGTTTCACTTGGTGATTACTTAAAAGTAAGTGGGCTATGTTTTTATGGTTTCAATTTTAATTTCAAACTATTATAACTCCATTTCTTTTCTTTTCCCTCTTTTTTTTTTTGGGATTATGATTTTATAGTTTTCATAGTTTTTTTATGCATCTTAAAGCCAGATCCTGGTCAACAAATCAGAATGAGATACTCGGATATGTTTGCCCTCACTGGTTGGTTTGCATGACCTTGTTATGCTGCTTTTACTGGATGTACTGTTTGGGGCTCAGTAATTACACTGTGACGATCTCTTGCAGACCGTCTTTTCCTGTGAAATAATGAATGATCAAACATCCTTCAAGTTTTTATATGCAAATATCGGAATGTGAATGCAGTGAAATGAAGCCTTAAACAAAAAAAATAAATGAATGAAGTTGAAACTAAACATTTTACTTCCATATTTCGTCATCATCATCTATAGTTATGGACACCACGTGTGGTTAGAAACAGCAGTAAGCGTTTTTGACAGCAGAGGTCGCTCTCTGACAACATGCTCAGAGCACTGGGAGCTTAGATGTGCAGATCTACAGATGTTTAAATGTACAAAATAATATTTTAATAAAATACAAAATAA
Source organism: Carassius auratus (assembly GCF_003368295.1). NCBI lineage: Eukaryota > Metazoa > Chordata > Actinopteri > Cypriniformes > Cyprinidae > Carassius > Carassius auratus. The sequence continues at coordinate 26,136,290 of NC_039272.1, forward strand.
TACGCATTTTAAAACATATATTTTGTTTAAATAAATTAAAAAAATATATATATATATATTTTTTTTTTTTTACTTTAAATAGCAATATTTAATGTGTAATCAAAGTTGTTATTCTAAAATACTGCAAAGCCATTTGGTATGCATAATAGACACAATATTATCTGTATATGCATATCTGTATATCAGGGTTCCTTTTCTACACTGCGGTGTCAAATAAACACACAAATAAATAAATAAATTCAAAACGTGAAGCATGCAATGATGTCAGCTATACTTCAAGCACGGACAGAGCTCCCGCTTTATAACGTTATGCCTGTTTTCTTCTTTTCTTTTTCACGCATTAAGCAAAGTCAGTCGTCTATGAAAAATGCATGCAGCACGAATGCATAAAAATCCGTAACGTCACTTATATTCACTTGTGGTACGGTGTCGCGTGCAGGATCTTTTCTAAACAATGAAATGCATTTGGGTTTTCGAAGGTCAGATGTAAGCAATGGAGTTGAAAGTGTTTGTAGAGATTGCAATAGCCACTGATTGACGTACGCAGTGGATAAGGTTGTCTTGGTGACATTCTGGTCGCGAACGTTGGTTGAAGCCGCTTTGTGAGATCCGCCCCTTTATAAAATCCCTTCAGCACTGACGTCAATGCATGTCGAGCGCCAGAACATCATTCCTCATGCCGAGCATCAGATTGGTATGCGCTCTCATTACAGTCATGTAGAGCCCTTATCTGGAAACGAAGACATGTGCAGGAGCCCTTGGCACCCATATGCCCCATTTGCATTTGACTTTTGGCATTAGATACAAAATCATACCTGCCACTTGAATTGCTTTGTATGAGCAGGTGAAGGTGGCCAAATCATCCACACACCTCTTTATCCAGTAGTTCACTAGAAAACTATGGTCATGGCCGCTCAGGACCAAAAGCCGTCGCAGCGAGCTCCGGTTCGCGTGGGATTTTATGATATTGAGCGCACGCTGGGAAAAGGCAATTTTGCAGTTGTGAAGCTGGCGAGACATCGAATCACGAAATCTGAGGTGAGTTGCACAGACACACACGCACACACACGCTCACTCACACAATAGTGTATTCAATTTACATGTGTTTGTGCAATAAAAAAAAAGGAGAAGGAGATTAATCTATCTGTAGAAAACGTTAAGCCTAAATATTTGGAAGTTGTATTTAAGTCTGACGAATATGTGCTAAGTTCTGATATTGTAGTTTTATTTGTATTCACAGTTAATTAATATATTTTTTTAAAGCATTTAAACAGTTTTGTACAAAGACGAAATGTAAAGACTTTTACAATGTCAGGTGGTGTAACTATCAAATTAAAATTATTAAATAAAATATAAAATACTCAGTTACTCAGTAAAATGTTTTAGTTCATAAATAATATGTAAAATCTACATATATAGGCCCTAATTTTATTTTTTATTATTATTTTATTTTGATTTCTTGGGGTTACTCTATTTGAGTTGGACAAAATGTGACTTGAAAGTCAAAATACTTTATGTGAAATTTAAAAGCAAAAAAAAACCCCCTGAAATTATGGGGGTTTTTTTATGTTGGTGTCTCCATACTGACTTTGACTTGCTATGCAGAAATTTGATTATTAAAAATATTAATATTTTACAATGTAATTTCTTCACTGCCAAACTACTTATGATAACATGTTTAATGATTTTAATGAGAATTTTTAAATGTAACTTTGCAACATTTTTAAGACTTATATTTTAATTTAAAAAAAATCAAAAAGAAACATGTTCCTCACAGAAAATGTTTTTTCACGTTTTATAGGAATTGCTTTTTAAATATATTTTTGAATAGCTTAATAGATCAAAACAAAACAAACAACACTGACCTTTGATATCTAGGACACAGTGACAAATTATAAGTGGATTTTTTTTACACGTTCAGATTGTTGTTTATCTAGATGAAGTTCTTGAATTGTGCATTGCATAATGTTTATTTTATTTAAATAACAGGCACAGCTGAATCTGCCCTTTGTTTCTCTGTCATTAGTTTGGATTAGTATTAGCTAATATAATATTGTTGTTGTGCCATGAAAAAGGCCTGTTTACTCTCTGAACTTGAGTTCTAGAATGACTAAGAGCTGCAGTCAAGATCAGTTCAGATAAAACCAAACAAGTTATGAGCTTCCCACCAATTATAACTTAGAGGCAAAAGTGGAACAGCTGTATGAACATTTGCAGTTGCATAATTTTAAAAGGTGTTGTAAAGTAAGACGTGAGAAAGGAAGCAGTCTGGGAGCAATGACTTTCTATTTATTTTTTTTATTTTTTTACTTTATAACTACGACTGTAAAAAATGTCATATGCCTAAGTGGTCTTTTGATTTTTAGAAAGCTCAGTTATTACTGTTTGATTATATTGTTGTTTACTATTGCACTGCAGCTCAGTGGATCAATAAAAAAAATAAACATTTTTGCTGAATTGCAGGTGGCTATTAAGATCATAGACAAGACCCAGCTAGATGCAGTGAACCTGGAGAAGATCTACAGGGAAGTGGAAATCATGAAGTTGCTGGACCATCCTCACATCATCAAGCTTTACCAGGTAAATCATAATCATTAATGTGGGTATTGTGTGTATTTATAATACATTTGTGATAATCCATCAGCTCCCCAGACAAGCAGTTTGAGTTTTCACCTGTATTATCATTTATCCCATGAGACTACTGTTGAATCCAGGAGTTTCATCAGGGTGCTTTATACGGTTAGTCTTGTCATGTTATGTAAGATTTTTAGGTCACTCTGGGCCTGGATGCTGAAAGTATCAACAGCTGCCTGACCTGTGCTGTTATACAACACAAATACAGCAGCAGCAGTCCCGTTATGACTTTTACCAGAGGCAGTTCTCTTATTGTGATCTGTCTGTCTGGTATTAGACATTATACATAGAGTTTTCAAAAAACGGCTAACTGTTCCTTTTGGGAATTTATTAATATATATATAATTTCTTTATTATCATTACTATATGACTTAAATAATAACAATAAATGTAAATTAACAGTAACATCCTAATACATATTATATTATTAAATAATTATCATTGCTACATTCATGTACCACAGTAATATAATATAGTACTCTAGTGTACTTCAGAGTATGATGGCAATGGTACATGTCCAAAAGACAAGGTTATGCTATGATACCTTTGTTAGCGTGTTTAGAGAGGACAGCAGTGTAGAGAAAATAGCTTAGTAAAATATTACACCTATGCTTGTAAATGATATCTATAACGTAGTATTAACTAAGTGTGAATCACTTGTCATCTTCTCATTTGGCTCACACAATAAATGATGTAGCATTGTTTTCTCACATGAAACCAAGTGTGAACACTTGTGACAGGTGAAAATGCTGTCATTGTCTTGTGCTCTTGTGGTGTTTGTGATTTGTGGTATCAATTGCATTGCCATAATCATCCCATAATCATGCAACGAATAATAATTACGTTTCCTCTCTTTCAATAGGTCATGGAGACCAAAAACATGCTCTATCTAGTCACAGAATATGCCAAGAATGGAGAGATATTTGGTGAGTGCAAACAAAAGTTCATTTCATTCTTATCCATATACTGATATACTTATCCATACACCCCAAGCTGTTATGTATTGCGTGAGCAGTGCATACATGCCTGCATTGGATTGAGATCATTGGTCATACCACATTTCTGCATATTTCATCCATCTGAATACTGATTCACTCACTTAAAGCCTAATGGATGAGCTGAGCACATGCTATTTTTTTGTGCTGTGATGATTAGCGGTGTCACCTGTAATGGAAAAAAGGTCCTGGTGGTTTAGATGAGAGCTACGTGACCAAAGAAACAATCATCTCACCCATAACAGCCCCATGCAGTAACGCTTCCGTCATACTTGAAAGACAGTGAATGAGATTTATAGCCTCATTAAGGGACAAAAGGTTGCCTTTGATAAACCAAGTGAGAGAATATGATATGACAGCTGCTGCCAAAAAAGATAATAATTTACAGACACATCCTTGTGACTTTGCTGGTACATTTTCAGTTGTTGTCTTAAAATACTGCTTGTATTTGGCGGCATGTGTGCTGTGTTCTTAGCACACATACGTCAGCCTACTCTTTCTGCCATGTACAGTATGCCTGTATGTGAATATGGAATATTACATTTGCCAGAATGTACTGTATGCAAGTGATCTCACTATGTTGAATACTGTTTCCCAGCAGTATAGGTCACAGACTGTAGGTGCATAATATGTAACTAACCATATAACTGTGCATATTCAGGATAGCAGAATAAGTAGGCCTGAAAGTTTTTAAAGTCCCCTTAAAGTCACTAATTTAATCCCTTAATTTAAAACTTATATTTGGTAATCAAAATGACGTATGAAATTTTATATATATATATATATATATATATATATATATATATATATATATATATATATTTATATACTATACAATTAAAAGACATTTCTTTAAAATGTATTGCACATTTTTTTAATGAGGCAACAACCACAAAATAGATATCATGCTACACAAAATGCTTACTATGTGTATTTTGTTCTAACAGACAGGTAGCAAGTAACATGATTTAGAAACAACAACAAACTCTAGCAAGATGCCATACCACCAAACCTTTCCTTAACATTAACTATATCTCACCTAAATAGCATCAAAAGTATTTTGCAATTCTACATCAACACAAAATTATACCAATTTTCTTTTTTTTTTGGGACTTAAGTATGCAGTAGTCAAAAAAAACGGTAAAAGGATCAATTCTCACTATTAACAAGTTGATTATTAGCATGCATATTGCATATTGGCTGTTTATTAGTACTAATAAAGCACATATTAATGCCTTATTCTGCATGACTATTTTAGATCCCTTAAACCTACCACATACCTAAACATAACAACTACCTTACTAACTATTAATATGCAGCAAATTAAGAGTTTATTGTGGGAAAACTCTTGGTTAATAGCGAATATTTGTTCCCTAATCACCTAATATAAAGTGTACTGTAGGTAGAAACGCTAATGATACGAAAAGCCCAAACTCGCAAGATGACAAGATTGGTTACATGTTTGTGATTGGTTACATCTGTCTTTGGTACACTGCTGTTTTATGAAGAAAATTTTTTAGAAATGGTTGGACTGATGAATCTGAACATGGTTTGTCTTTAAGCATATTGAAAATAACAGACAGACATGATTTGACTTTCACTGCAAGTATAGGGAAATAGTTTTCAATATCTATTGTTGTTGGCATTAAAGGATGATAATTTACATAAAATGCTAAGGTCATGTGATTAAAATACTCAGATAATGTGACAAAAGTGCAACTTAGTACTATTTAAATGCATGTGCTTGACATACCTCATATTAGGTTTTATGTATTAAGCATAAATGTTGCAGTTAAACATTTTGGTCTCCACACAAGTTTATACTAGAAGTTGAATGCTTATTATCTAGACATTCATTTATGATAACGACAAAGTGAAGTTTAGAAACTGCTGTCCAATTCTTCAAGATCTCCAATTCTATCAAGATTGTTTCCACACAGAAAATGTTTCCTTCGATTACAGGCATGTTATTATTTTTCTCCACATGGAGTGTCTTGCAGTTGATCTTTTTATATCTGCTGCTGTTGATAGTTTGTACCTGAGAGGAGGTCGATGACCAATAAGCTCTATGTCACAATTCTCTTTACACACAATTCTACAGAAGTGGAGCAATTAACTGAATCATCCAATAAAGTGATTGTAATTTTAAATTGAACTTTTTTCAGTCTCCTGTTTACTTTCACATGTCTAAAGCTTTTTAATGGTAGATCAGCTCACATTTGTTTTTGTATTGTTTATATATATATATATATATATGGGGTGAAGTTCCATTTTTGTTGCAAGAAGGTTCTAAATTTCACAAATCGTCATGATACAGATTAGATGTTCAGTTGCCTTATACTACCTGCAGGGTGCAAATGATGCATTGTCATATAGTCTGTCCTTAGGGATGTGAAGCCATCTGTCAACTCAATATCATACCATCCCATTCACACTGCCTCTCATTCGCATGCACAGCCCTTCCTTTGAAGCTTCCTACATGTCCCTAACACATGGGCCGTATGACGCACACATGCATACTGTACATGAGCAAGTGGCATCTCCATGCCCTTGTCAAATGATTAACTCAGAGGACTGCTGTTTTATCAGCGCTTGGCTCGCATCTGAAGTAGGCATGGCTGACAGTCAGGTCCTGTTTTGAATGTGTGGTCTGCTGTGGATGACAGGTTGGCCTTTAATTTTTGGAGAGAATGAATATATGCTGCTAGCTTCAGGTTGTTTTTGCTGGATTTGAAATTCATGAAAAGCTGGTAGTTGCATATTTACATCAGTCTGACATGGCAAGCAAACACCTGCTTTGTATGTATGAAAGAGGACATGAGAAAATAATGTGATATTAAAGGAGTCTTATCTTCAGGAATTATATTTCCCGTTATATTTTTACAAACCCAATTCCAAAAAAAATTGGGATACTGTACAAATTGTGAGTAAAAAAGGTATAGAATAGTTTACCATTCTCATAAAATTACATTTTATTCACAATTCATGCTAAATATTGGCTAATTTTGGATTTCATCAGAGCTACACATTCCCAAAAAGATGGGACAGGTAGCAATAAGAGGCTAATGTACTAGAGGCTAAAAAGTTAAATGTACATATAAGGAACAGCTGGAGGACCAATTTGTAACTTATTGGGTCAATTGGCAACATGATTGGGTATAAAAAGAGCCTCTCAGAGTGGCAGTGTCTATCTGAAGTCAAGATGGGCAGAGGATCTCAGAGAAAAAGTGCAAAGAGTTTAAAGTTATCATCATCTACAGTGCATAATATCATAATATCATCCAAAGATTCAGAGAATCTGGAACAATCTCTGTGCGTAAGGGTCAAGGCCGGAAAACCATACTGGATGCCCTTGATCTTCGGGCCCTTAGACGGCACTGCATCACATACAGGAATGATGCTGTAATGGAAATCACAACATAGGCTCAGGAATAATTCCAGAAAACATTGTCAGTGAACACAATCCACCGTGCCATTCGCCGTTGCCTAAAACTCTATAGGTCAAAAAAGAAGCCATATCTAAACATGATCCAGAAGCGCAGTTGTTTTCTTTGGGCCAAGGCTCATTTAAAATGGACTGTGACAAAGTGGAAAACGATTAAAAATGTGAAGTTCTTTTGGAAAACTGGGACGCCATGTCATCCGGACTAAAGAGGACATGGACAACCCAAGTTGTTATCAGGCACCATCAATGCTGAAAGGTATATCCAAGTTCTAGAACAACATATGCTCCCATCCAGACATCGTCTCTTTCAGGGAAGAACTTGCATTTTCCAACATGACAATGGCAGACCACATACTGCATCATTACAACATCATGGGCGTGTAGAAGAAAGATCCGGATACTGAAGTGGCCAGCCGTATTCACCCATAGAAAACATTTGGCACATCATAAAGAGTAAGATGCGACAAAGACGATCTAAGACAGTTAAGCAACTAGACGCCTGTATTAGACAAGAATGGGACAACATTCCTATTCCTAAACTTGAGCAACTTGTCTCCTCAGCTCCCAGACTTTTGCAGACTGTTATAAAAAGAAGAGGGGATGCCACACAGTGGTAAACATGGCCTTGTCCCAACTTTCTTCAGAGGTGTTGATGCCATGAAATTTAAAAACAACTTATTTTCCCCTTAAAATTATACATTTTCTCAATTTAAACATTTGATATATCACCTATGTTGTATTCTGAATAAAATATTCAAATTTGAAATTTCCACATCATTGCATTCTGTTTTTATTAACTATTTTTTTATTCACTAAATCTATTAACTCTGAAATAAAAATTAATTCTAAATAGAAATGTTTAGAAAAATATTAAAAATAAAAATAAAAATTAAAGTAGTCTTGTTTTATTAATTCATAATAAAAAAAAATAAGAATTAACATAAAAAATGCAATTCCATAACTGTATTCGGCATTGATAATGAGATCTATTTCAAATCAACACATTAGAATTATTTCTAAAGGATCATGTCACACTTATGACTAATGACTGCTAAATATTCACCTTTTGCATCACATGCCTAAAAATATTAAAATAGAAAGAAATTCTAATTTTGAAAATATTTTACAATAATACAGTGTTACTAATTTTGATCAAATAAATGCAGAGTATAAGAGACTTTCATTCAAAAGTATTAACAAATCTTACCAACCCTAAACTTTTTAACAGTACTGTATATCTACAAACTTGTAAAAGGTTTTCTTAAAATGGAAATAAATAAACCATGTTTAACAGATTTTGTTTGCTTTGTCCAACGTAGTTTTTAATCAGGACATCTATGAGCAGCACTGTTAAACATATGTTTCCCAGCTCATTGTCACAATCTGCATACCATTTTCATGAAAAATTCATGACTGTGACATGTTGCCTGGATGTGCAGATGAAGACCCAATAACACCTGATCCCTGTCTGGCAACACAGACTACCTGGCCAGCCGTGGGCGGCTCAGTGAAATGGATGCGAGGAGGAAGTTCTGGCAGATCCTCTCAGCGGTGGAGTACTGCCACGAACGCAATATTGTTCACAGAGACCTGAAGGCTGAAAACTTGTTACTGGATGCTCACATGAATATGAAGATAGCAGGTAAGAGATGTACCTTTCCTTCTTGTGAAAGAAAAGCTGAGTGAAAAACATGGTGCTTGTAGTAGACAGCTTATAAGAAAGTGTCAGTGACACCAAGAGGCTTTAAACTTCTTGATGTCAAAATGCTCTCCTCTATCCCAATTTAATATGCAGAAACAATAACCTCATCTTCTAGAGGCATGTAAGCTATGTGACCCTGTCAAAACACTGCTCTGTTTATTTGAGCAGTCTGTAATGTCAACTTATGGCCTAACCAATAGCGTGAGTTTGGGCGGGACTATCTGTAATAAGCTGTTTAGTAGCTGTGGTGTGGGAGTGTTTGGGTAGAAAACAGCTAGTGGCACAGAAATAGCACTTTTCAACTTTTACCTTGAATTTCAAGGGTGAACATTAGCAATGATTAAGCGAATAGAGTCCAACTTGAGAATTTGCCTAAAGTTAGATTGGAGCAAAAATAATTATGTTGGATCTATTACTTATTATAATTCTATATTCTTTTATCTCTGTCTGAGTGTGTGTGTGTGTGTGTGTATAGTACCTGATGTTATTTTAGTATAATTGAAATGTAGCATTTGTTAATATTTTTTAATTACATTATAGAATGTGGCTAATATGAACAAACAATGAACAGTTATATTTTTATTAAAGTAAACAAAGATGAATAAATACCATAAAAACAATGTATTTCTCATTGTTAGTTAATAGAAGTCAATGCATTAACTGACATTAACTAATGGGCCCTTATTGTAAAGTTGAAAAAAATATATATATATTTTAATGTCTGTATAGTTTTTATTAATGTTTATTTCATTTTTATTTTTACATCAAGGTAAAGTAGCTGGTTAAACTTTTAATTTTATGCTTTCACATTTATATAATTTGTGCTTAAAACTGAATGTAGCAACATAACATTTTCGGCTTTATCTTAATATAAAAGGTGTCATTGTCCTTTCCTCACTGCTTCTTGTACATTCCAGAAGTAAAATCAGACCTTTTTCTCACAGTAGCCAAAGACTATCAGGGAAATGTATATTTACTCAGTGATATCAGTGCATTTTAGTTGCACAGTTCATTCCTCAAACACAGACATACACCTAAGTTAGAATGAACTCATGCAGTTTTTATCCAGCACACTGTTCACATAACTGTTTTTATGCTGCACGCCAATGGTGAACTTGCCTTGGGAAATAAATCAATAATGTTACATAATAGTTTTGTGATCACTATTGGATATTTTGAGGAAACGTGATGTATACTAAAGATATACGGTATATCAACCAAATGGTTAAATTGCCAATAGTTAGCCATTTAATTATATTTATCACCCATTAACCATGAATGATTGACCAACTGACAAAAGTGTGACGTCTAAACCCTGCTGACAGACTTGAGATGTCCAGAAAAAATGGGCATTTACAGTTTACCAGTATTATACTAGTATTATATTTACATCAATTATTGGTATTACATCTGCAATAAGCCACCTTGCTTGCTATCATCATTGTCACCTAAATTCCCAGATCTAGACAGATATCTAGACATCTTGCGATGCAAACAGTCCAGTTTGTTTTGTCCTTTTCAATCATGTAATTGTAGTATTGTGATTTAAAGTAATGACTGCGGTACAAAAGACACTGGAGGGATGGAGGATAACAGAGAGGCTTCTAACATGCTGTGCTCTATAAGTACCAGTCACTGCAGAGAACGGAGCCTTGTGCCAGACCATTTGTCTATATTTATGTCATACCAAGCTGAAAGAGAGACACTGAAAATGCATTAAAGGGCGTTGCCATTGTGTCACTCATGCACACAGATAACAGATGTGAGGCGCTTGCCATCAGAGTAGAGGCTTTTTAAGAAACACCTCCATCTTTTAGTTATTTCTAAAAGGGTTTTTCAGTTGGAAATTTGGCTGCAGATGTTACTAGAGTTCACATGCAGTTATGTTTCATTGTTGTAACTTCTTCTCTGATGTCCTTCCAACAGTTAAACTGAGACAATCATCGACTAGAGTAAGAGTAGAAATATAAAATGAATGTAAGGAACATAGCTCAGATCATTTGGTCCGGGAAGAAGTTAATGAGAAACCTCAAATAGGTCATAGTTCAGAGACTTTGCTATCTTGGCAAAAATTGAGATTGAGATTTCTGGGGCCTGTTGCTCATGAAAAATAGAAGACTTATATCTTCTCTTAAAAATTAATATATTACATTAGTTATAGCAGTGCGGGCTGTAAATCATTGAAGACAGCCTGAATTTGAGCTACTGTAAAGCACCAACATTTATGATACCATGATTGGCAGATTTTATTGCTAATGTAATTGTCAGATTTTATTGCTAATGTAATTGTCAGATTTTATTGCTAATGTAATTGACAGATTTTATTGCTAATATAATTGACCCTTCGCAGGGAGTTTGACTTACAGGTGATCTGACCAATCATATCGCATAATCTGCCATTTTTGTGAAGCAAACAAACCAGACAGGAGAGTAGATTAATGTTGGTGAACTTGAACTTGAAACATTCAAACTTTCTGCAGTTGAAACAATAAACCTTCTGATGTTCATTTATGTTTATTTCATGCTGTAAATAGCAGTGTTGGGGAAATTTACTTTTAAAAGTAGTTCAATACTGCGTTACTCCCTAAAAAAGTAACTGATGATGTTACTTAGTTACTTTTTACAGAAAGTAATGCGTTACGTTACTTTTGAAATATGAGCTTGATTGTTTTTAATATAAGAAGTTCTATTCGTAGCAAATGTAAAAGGCCTTTCACACCAAAAAGTGAAATGAATAAACCTCAGGCTGAAGGAAAAGTAAGTTTGCGTAGAACGCAGGAGAAGAAGGTGAATCTACAATGTTATAAAGGTATAAAAAATACAAATACAATGAAGCACAATTCTTAGTTCATCTAAAGTAATTTTTGCTTATTAGTATAGTTGAACTGGATCATCAAAGGTCAGCAGCAAAGAAATTGGTTAATACAATGGGATTAGATACATTCGTGTTATTTAACATATTTAATTATTGCAGGTTTGCATCATATTCTGAGTTTGCATTTCCCTGTTTTAATACATTTTGATGTATATTAAATCTGTTTTGTTTGTTTTCTTCGACTGAGATGAATTGCACATTTCACATTCACATTTAGTCTAGAACTACATCATGTTCACACAGCGCACATAACGCCTTTGTACTTACGATTTATCCCAATATGGGGACAGGAGACATTGTCAGTGAACACATGGCAAAACAAAGTAACTAGCTTTACTTTTTTGAAAAAGTAATGCATTACTTTACTAGTTACTTGAAAAAAAGTAATCTGATAACGTAACTCGCATTACCCCAACACTGGTAAATAGTGAAGAAGAAGAGAGATGATGGTGTTATGTTGGTTATTGCTGTTGTTGTAAATTATTGCTGCTGCTCCTTCTGCCTAGCAAGTACAGGAACCTGCTACTGACAATATATACGCTTATAGGGTGATGATTTGTAAGTTGCCTTTAATTGATTAGCCCTATACTTAAAAAAAACAAACATTTGCAGTTGGTTTGAAAAAATAATAATTGTATGAAGCAGCTTATTTGAGTTTCAGAAATCTCAGTTACCTACATTGAAAATGGCTGCCTGGGAGTGACACCAAGATGGCCACCGAGGGAACTAACTTGCCTTAAAGAAACTTTGCTTCATGACTACCATTTTGAGTCACGTTTTGTTTTTTGTTTTTTTCTATATTCTGTGACATATATTTATATCAAAACATGTGCAAAGTACACATATTTTAATTTGTGCTAAATAAGAAAAGTAAGCGCACCCGTGTTTATTTGTGCAACACATTTCCCACACATCGGTAGCTTCAGTTGCACTTGAAATAAAAATGTTTATGCTTGACATTTATAATAAACGTCATTTATAATGAATTCCACTTTAATTTATGTTTTTTTATACTTATATTTTGCTTTCTTGTTCTAAATAACATCAATTTTAAAAGATTTATGGAAACTAAAATACTTATAAGTGTGTAACTGTTTTATTTACTGTTTTAACATACTGAAAATGCGATATACACTGATGCGACTTTTCTGGGTGTTTTTTTGTTTCTTTTTTCTACCCAGTATGACTTATTCTCCAGAAAATATGTTAAACAGTTTAAACAGTCTTAAACTAATCAAGGTTGTTGTTGTTTTTACTTTTAGAATAGGATTCCTGTATTACGTGCTCATGGACATAAAACATAATATCCTGTTTTATGTTTGCCCTCACAGCAGACAGCCTATGAGTTCATTCTTCCCACCTCCATGCAATCATTAATTTACATCATTCAGTAGTGACGTACATCAATTAATCTTTAAATTACATGGATTACACAATTTAACCTGTCCAATATCTGCCAAGAGTAAAGATCAGGGGAAATGCGTCACCGCTGGTTCTGTATGAGTAGACGCAGACCCTCCCAGAGTCTGTGTGTGGTCAGTCAGTCAGTACCACCTGCTTCAGCCCCGTCACACCATCCAGTCCTGTCACATCACATTCATTTTCTCCTGTTGCTGATTCACTAAAGATTTTTTGCCTGTGAGCTGACACATAGCCAGGAATCCGTTTAGCCATCTGGACAGTTTATGTTCAATTAACTTGTCATATATTGCTCCAATGACCAGATCTGTAAGATTTAATGTAATTAGCTTCGATATTGGATGCATAACACTATTACTTGCTAGGGATTTGAAGAATTCCCTAACACCAAATATTAAATTTTGTAGCATAACTCATCCCAAACCAAGCAAGTGTTCATTTACCAAAAGCAACATTAGCCAAGTATGGTCGCAAGATCCATTAGCAATACAGCTCCATGTTTCCTGAAACCAAATTCTGGAACAACAGCTCTCAACCTGTGGTTAGAAACATAGTTTATTGTTTGTAAAACGTGCGTAGTTTTGCATTGATCAGCACATTTTTGAAGAGTGTGCATGTGCATAAATGCTTAGGGGAACTCTGGAGTATGGCATGAGAGGGAAGCCGCAATGAATCAATCATCAAAAAAAGCAACACAGTGGGGAACAAAAATAGTGAAGTAGTACTCAGATGCCATGTTCAATACAGCAGGATCTCAAATTGTGTTGTTTAGAAATGTGCTAACTAAATAAACCATGTTATAGTAATTTAGAAAAAATGTACACCTTTCTGTTGTTCATGATAATCTGATATTAATTGCAGTCTAATATATTGAGATCAGAAGTTATTACTTAATAATATGTGTGTGTGATGTCATTAACAACAGTCCTATATTGGTGAATAAATCTGGTTCAAACAATAGAAGTGCAACCATGTTGGTTTTTAAGAACAGTCATTAGTAGCTTGTTCATCTCTTTAATAATGCATTGCACAGTGATTAAGCAGCGAGTTATTGTCTTTGTAGGTTAAACACACCCCAGAGCAGCTTATGCATGGGAAAGAGCCCGAGTTTTTCTCAAGGAAAATTTGGAAAATTCAAGGATTTTACTTTTTTTGCCCACAAATGCCAAGCAGGACGTATACGCTAATATGAGTGCTGACATTGACTTTTAATTCACATCTGCTGTAGATTTTGGCTTTGGAAACTTCTTTCGTCCTGGGGAACCCCTGACCACTTGGTGTGGGAGCCCCCCATATGCGGCTCCAGAGGTTTTTGAGGGACAACAGTATGAGGGTCCGCAACTGGACATCTGGGTAAGCTTGGACTCTATCAGATGTCTATGTCATAGTAATATTTTATATATACCATACTACTTGTGTTGTGCTAATACAACACTATTTTTAAATACCATATTCATGTACAATGGTATTTACATTGTTTACAGTAAAATGTTCACTGTATTATAAAATTGGAAAACACATAGATAGATAGATAGATAGATAGATAGATAGATAGATAGATAGATAGATAGATAGATAGATAGATAGATAGATAGATAGATAGATAGATAGATAGATAGATAGATAGATAGATAAGATAAGATAACATGGAATTAATGCAGTAAATGTCCACAAAACCATGGTATTCGAATGAAACTATGTTCACAAAGGCATGACCTCATGGCATTAAACTAATATGGACTGTAGGCAGCTGGCAAAATTCTTGCCATTTGTTGATTCATTTCCTTTCTGTATAATCAGAACAGACAATTGCGTCAACAACGAATGGTAATTAGATTGATTGAAAACATAATTATTATTTCCTGTATTGTGTGTGGGTGGTCCTTTATGCTAGTTCCAAGGCAGACTTTGATATTTATGTATTGATTTTCTGTGTGTGTGTGTGTGTGTGTATCATGCAGAGTATGGGGGTGGTTTTGTACGTGTTAGTGTGTGGTGCTCTTCCATTTGATGGTCCTAGCCTTCCTGTCCTCAGACAGAGGGTCCTGGAGGGCCGTTTCCGCATCCCCTACTTCATGAGTGAGGGTGAGGAGGTCAAAGTAACACAATTATATGACTGTTCATGCATCCTTTAAGTTGTCATGAATAAACAGTGAACAGTGTCAGGGGTTACATGTATGTAATCAGATTTAGAGAAATAATGATAATAGTTCCTGAAGGAAATGTCTTTGCCTTTTGAGCTCATTGCATTCCCTATATCGTCATTCAGACTGTGAGCACCTGATCAGGAAGATGTTGGTTCTAGATCCAGCCAAGCGTTTGTCTCTGAGTCAGATCAAAGAGCATCGCTGGATGGTGCAGGAGGTCCCGTCCCAGCGGCCCGTGCTGTATAGACAGGGTCTGCAGTGTGAGAGCAAATCAGGGTTGGGTGAACACAGCGAGCAGGTGCTCCGACTCATGCACAGTCTGGGCATCGACCAGCAGAAGACTATTGAGGTCAGTTGATCAGCTTTTACTTGACCAGGATTTAAACTGTGTTTAAATTCCAGTTCAGTTTTTGTATCTGAACTGAACTTGAATTAAAGTTGCACACACGATGTAGAGCTGTAATTAAAATTAGAATGTAAGCAAGAATTTGTGTTTTTGTGTGTATGTATATATATAGCTAGATACACAAACACTAGTTTAGCAACACTCTATTATTTTTCTATTCTATCTACTTGTTTTATTTTTATGAAAGAAATGACCCTCTAACACTAGCGTTCTCTCTACTTTTTCTATTCTATCTACTTGTTTTCTTTTATTTATAAAAAAAACCTTGCTACATATACTGCATTACAAAAACGTTATTTGTGCTCTTTTTCTGGTTTTGATTGCTTCTGTTGTCCTCATTTGTAAGTGGCTTTGGATAAAAGCGTCTGCTATATGACTAAATGTAAAGCTACATGTATACTGTAAGTTATTTTGGACAGTATTTACACCTTTTTATAAAAAAACAATAAGGAATAAACCAGGCAATAAACATTAGTCCAAAACAATAGTATTGCTACTTATGTTTTGTCACAAATCTTGTGTTAATCACACTCGTGAGCCAGTTTTTCAATTTCGAAGTCCAGTAATGGTTCGGGCTTTGGGTGTCCAAAAATAATTTCTCCTCTGATTTGCAAATGTGATTATTCTAAAGAACAACCTGTCAGAATATTTTCCAAACGTACTGATAGAAATGTGACATTTGCCAGTGTTCTCTTTCGTTGTCTGTCTTGTTCTTCAAAAACTCTTCTTTTCCTGTCACAGTCTCTTCAGAACAAAAGCTATAACCACTTTGCTGCTATCTACTACCTGCTTGTGGAGCGGTTGAAAGCGCATCGCAGCAGTTTCCCTGTGGAACAGCGTTTGCACGCCAGCCAGCGCCGCCCTAGCACCGTCGCTGAGCAGACTGTTGTCAAGGTAACCCCATCTGTGAAGTCTACCCAGACATATTGAAATGCCGTTGGTATAAAAATGTAAATATTGGAATCATGAGGAACAAAATCTGTAATCCAGCCACCCTTCTTCCAGTTTAACCTCTGTGACCGTAAACCACAGAAACAGGCTTTTGAGACCTTTAATGATCCTTTTTATGGATTCATCAACATATTCATGCAGTATCAGATGGGTAAAACCATGGTACATGACTCCAACTATATGAACCTGGAAAATCAGTTCCAAGATACCAAGATAGCTGCAATTCCATGATATTACCATTGGACTTATTGGTATATGCCTTCATGTTCTTGTTACAGACCATTGCGGTTCCTTCTCAAGCCGGCGTCCCGCCACAGGCAGCACATCACCTGCGTTCACCTGCTCTATTACAGTCCACTACAGACACATTTACCTTCCCACAAACCCCTGCTTCTCCTGATCAGACGCTCATGGAGGAAGACGTGGCCACTCCCAAGGTCAGTTATGTTTCTGATGAAGTGAGTAGCAAAACAAACAGCAAAAAAAGGTTATTAATTAGATTCGAATGGCACAGAAAGAAATCTCTCGTCCTCTTTTCGGGCTTGAGGCAATATTTCGTAAGCTCTGCCTGCGTGTTTTAAATAGCAGCGTTACTCATTGGGGCTGCTGTATGACGGCAATAAGAGCTTTTGTCTGCAGCGTGTGAAGTTCCTCTGCCTGCGTGTCAGCCTGATCTCTTCCTCATTACTCACCCGCAGTATCTCAGCAGCACTTCAGCCTCCTAAAATAACACCTACGTATATATTAATTAACAAAAAACGCTCTTTATGATTTCAGTGCTTGGTGTCACCATTGGTGCTTTGCGTCAGTGTAGGTATCTCAAGCACTTATTGCTTCTCATTCTTAAATGAATGACTCAGACAGAGACAAGGGAATTTATTCTATATCTGAGACCGGGCGATATGACAGTTTGCACTGCATGACACTGGGAATATGTCAACCGGCAGAGATTTTGCTGTACCATGGTAGTGGTAGCTAGTTTGTGTGGCAGTGAGAGTGCTTTATACTTATGAGCAATGACGAAATGTGAAAATATAGAGATGGATGTCGTTTTTGGGGCTTTTAGTCCATGTCTAGTAATTTTGAGGTCACCTATACATCCTAGTATAATTTTTTTAATGACTATTATTGCATTACACAGATTTTTGTCCAGTCAGATTCTCTCTAGAATGAGAATGTCCCTCCTCATAATATCACCTGATACAACGTAGCAAATCTACCTTTATAGCTTTGACATAACTAAGTCTGTTGGCTTTTTATGTCTCTTAATTATATTTTAAATAATTGATTTATTTATTAATACATTATTAATATAATATAATATAATATAATATAATATATAATTTTTCCTGTTTTGTTTTTAAGTCATAATGTGATGTTGTTAATGCACATATGCCAGAAATTAGTTTTGTATAATCACCTTTTTTTTTTTTTTTTTTTTTATTTCTAATGAATTCATTGCATTGTTTAAAATTATTATATATTATCATTATTGTTGTTATTAATGATGATTATATCATATATTTAGTAATTTCATATATATGTGTGTATATATATATATATATATATATATATATATATATATATATATATATATATATATATATATATATATATATACACATACACATATATAAGCTATTAATAGCAGTAATTATAATATAAACTACTATTACAAACTATTTTTAATCAGCACCTGTCTTTTAAAAACACATTTTCACTGCATGCTCTAAAATATTACTATTATTTAACTTTTATACTATTTTATACTATTTAACTTATTTAACTATTATTTAATTTTAATTATTTAATATTTAAATGATTTTGATTAAATGAGACAAAGTACATTTCTTTAAAATATATTCACTGCATTTTCCAAAATATTTTAATTAATTTTTTATAAAAATATAAAAAAATAATTCAACAAATTTCCAGCAAAATTAACTATTATGCCACATACACACCATGATTTAAAATACCGATCATGCTGCTCACCCTCGTTGATCATAGGGAGACAACCTGCATTTTACCTGCCCATCCTGTTATTTGCAGCCTCTTGTTACAGTAACGCCAGCATGTCAGGTTTTCTGCCTGCTCTGTGTTTGGAAATGCCCCTGATGGGCCAGTGATGGGCCACCCATGTGATCAGTGCTGGATGTTCTCTCCACTCGTGAAGAGCGTGACTACAACATTTGTTACCTTGGCTATCGCAAGGCAATCTCCATAGCTACTCTTATTTAATTGACGTGCAGCGTTGACTCATCCTGTGGGGACTCTGCTGTATACATACCAATTTGCCCTCCAACAGGTCATTTTCTGTTCATTTGGTGCTTGCAATACCAAGGTCAAGAGCTCTATTCCGGGGGAACAAACACTTATAAAAGTAGTCCTTAAATGGACTGTGAGTTGTTGTTAAACTGTCTGCCAAATGAATAGATATAAATGTTTGTTTATGAAGAAAGGGACGCGTGATAAGTCATTCATTTAGCCTCAGCGCCTGTGGAACTGAACAGATGGCAACCTAGGGATCTCTTCAAACATGTTGAGGTCACGCTCTCACAAACTTATATCAGCTGACTTATTGTAATTCAGGAAAGCTGCTGGTCGCCTGTGGACATTTAGCAGAGCAACATTACATAATTTGTGATAAATGAAAACGATGGCATTGTCTTCACTCTTAAAAACAAAGGTTACAAAAAGGGTTTTGGCAGTGATGCCTTTGGGGGGAAAAAACACAATATGTTCCCTAAACAACCTTTCAGAGAACATTTCTTAAAAGAAGCAAGTTTTTTTTTTTTTTTGTACTGTACTGTAAAGTACATTTAAGAACAAGTAATCTAAAAGATTCTGTTTTGCACTAGAAAGTTTCCATGGATGGTAACGGTTCTTCATGCCAATGAAACACTGTTATTGTATTAGAATGTAACAGAAAAGAGTATCAATGTTATATGAACAAAAGAGAAGGTAGAATAGAATTACTGATGTATATTTGCTCTACAAATAAATTGTGTTTCTGTCATGACCATTCTCTGTCAGTTTAGCATGGTAGTATACATGGCAATGTTAATGTGTTTGGTCTTGGCAAAATAGATGTTCTATGCTGCTGCGGCAGCTACTGCCAATACCTCCACAGACATGCTGCTGTGAGCTTGTAGGAAATACTGCAAATAAAACATGACATAACATAATATGAAATAACCCCCATTTATAACAAGCATTAACTACCCCATAGCAGATCTAGCAGTGGAGCTGGGGAAGGTGGAGGGTTTCTGAAGCGTGCTACAACTGCTACAGCAAGCACTAGCCAAGTAACTGAATGTTGACTGGAAAGCTTATTGGCTGCTGATGTGAAAAGAAACCCATGAGCTGCGCCATGTGAATAGTGATGTGATTGTATCAGACTGAGTTAAAAAAGTTCACAATAAGATTTATAATTTGCATTTCATATCAACCTTAAATTGTTATTCCCTGATCATCTTACCTATTATATATAAATTTCAAATCATTCTTGTTTGCCTCCTTGGGAATAACTAGTAGTTAAATCCATTGAGTTTCGGCTTTGATTTCCCTTGTCAGTTCTAGAAACAGCGAAACAGTGAAAATGTCCCAAAGACTGCTGAGCTGTTTCAGCCCAAAATAGTTTTGCAAACCGTGTGTGTGTGTGTGTGTATTTATATCTCAGGTGGATGGCTGCTTACTGGACCCACTTCCTCCAGTCGTTGTCCGCAAAGCCAGTGGCTCGCTGCCTAGCAACGTTATGGAGACGTCCATTGATGAGGGCATTGAGGCGGAGGAAGAGCATGCTGTGCCCCTCGCCCCCTTTCATACAGCTCGCTTCAGTCAGCGCCGGCATACGCTGTCTGAGGTCACCAACCAACCTGCTGTGCTGCCCATCACAGGTTAGTACTGCATTTCATAATGTGTGTGATGAGGGCAGGCAATTATAGTCTTTAAGCTTTACACTATATATTTAATATATAGTGTCTTAATTATATATTACCATTTAAAGTTTGATGTCTGTAAGATTTTTGAATTTCTCTGAAAGTCTGATAGGCTCACCAAGGCTGCATTTATTTGATCAGTATACATAATAATACATTTGTAAAAAAAAAAAAATTTGTAAAAACGGTAATATTGTAAAATTTATTCAATTCAAAATAACTATTTTCTATTTTATTATATATTATAAAATGTGATTTAATCCTTTGATTGCTTCAGTCTCACATGATCAGTTCAGAAATCATTTTAATATGCTGATTTGCTGCTCAAGAAACATTTTGAGAAAATTGTGTTATATATTTTTTGTGTGTGCAAAACCTGTATTCTTTGGAATCTTTGATAAATAGAAGGTCCAGAATAACAACATTTGTTTGAAATAGAACATTAAAAAAAAAAATCAAATCTATTACATTTCCATTTTTGTTTAAAATAAAAAATGAAAAAACAATATGCAGTAAAAATGGATTCAGACACATGATCATCTGTATTTATATTTTTGCGAGGAATATTTCACAACTTGGCATCCTAGCTAAACTGCTTACAGTATTTTTCCCGTTGACATTACCAGCTTTTTTTAGCAGGCAGCTTGTGACTCTGATTTTGCTCATGTCGCTTATGTCAAGTTTATTCATAAAGCACATTTCATTAACAAAGGGAATTCAAAGTGCTTTACATAATAAAGAGAAAGACAAAAGTGTTTTGCAAAAATATCCTAAAGATATAAAAATTACAAAAGAAAGAAAAATAAATAAAAGCTTAATTCATACATTGACGGAAAAAAAAACATGTAGTCAGTACAGCAAGGTGAATATTCAGAGAATTTTGTTTATGTTTATGTCTGGACTAGAATGTTTTCAGCAAGGCTTAGTTCTCAGTTACTAAGATTTATGTATTCACCCAGCTCAGTTTTAACTTCCATTTGAGTTTGGACACTGAATAAATATGGTTTCATCCATATTCTTGAGTGAACTTCAGTTCAACAAAAGCTCCTTTCTGCAGGTCTGAACCCGTCCCTCGGCAGCATGGACTCGGACTACAGCATGGGTTCAACTCAAAGTGATTTCAGCTTGCCTGAAGAGAATCCTGCTCTAAAGGATGTATTAAACGCTACACCCGCCAGCCGCACAGCTCCAGTCTTCCTGGGCATGAAGCCCCCTGAGCCCACCCTTCAGCCGCTGAACTCGGAGGGGCAGGGCGCTCATAATCCCTCACTAGTCAGTTTCAGAGAGGGGCGAAGGGCTTCAGACACGTCTCTCACTCAAGGTCAGGATGATTTGTGTTTTCTTGTACAAATCATTTGTCATTTTTGTTTTTCATCAATTACTTTTCTCTCAAACATTTTGTCAGGATTGGCACACCACATTTCTGCATGCAAAATTAATTTGAACTCAACCTTACATTGTTTCTTTCTTCTGTTGAGCACAAAAGACTACCATCAACTGTTAGGTTACCAACATTCTTCACAATTTTATGTTTTAAACTAACAGCCCTTTTTTGAATACATTAGGTTTAAGTGTATTTTAGTTTACCATAAATGATTCTCAGTACAGTACATTTAGCAGCACACTTTAACCGTATAGAGACAATAGAAGTAATTATGAAATTATATTGAAATATGTTTTTAAGTCCTACTTTAAAAAAAAGAAAGAAAACTCTATTAAGTTTAACTTATTGCATTTCATATAAAATGTAAACTATAATTCATATTTGATTAAATTGCAGTTAACATGCAGTTAAGTGTCCAAAAACATTACATTTAGTTTGCACTTAATTCTATTATTTAACAGTATATTCTTTTTTATGATAAGTACTTTTTTTAAGTATTCTAAATTATACTTATTTTTTTTAAATGAAAATACTTTTCAAGTCTTTATTCCTTAAAAAAAAAAATCCGATTTAATGTGTAATTGTAAATTCTTTTTAGTGAACCTTTTGTACCAATTTTGTTCTGATTTCTTTGGCAAAAAGGGGCCTATACAGTTATTACACGGAGGTTATTCTGTTAAATGCAGAATTGAAACAAAATTGTACTATCGTTACCAAACATCAAGACATCACTGGGATGTGTGCTACAAAAGACTAAATCTGTTACCGTATCCATTATCCCTTGTATGTGAATGGAGCACAAAACCTAGCATGACAACTCTTTTAGCCACATGCAGGCATGTATTTGCATGTCGTAATCAATGTTTTGGAAGATTTATTTTTAGCAGATAAAATAACCCTCATTCTAAATTATATCTGACCTTCTGTGAATGACTACTTTTCAAAGCTGTAAATAATCGTAGTGATTCACTCCTGTACTAATTATAGCAGTAGTCAAGACTATGAGTCAGACCACCCCTGCAGCATTCACAGGAATATTTCCACCAGTTCATCTGACTCTAAAGTCTGTTGCATTTATTGAACCCAACAGGTTTAGTGGCATTCAGGCAGCACCTCCAAAACCTGGCCAGAACCAAGGGTTTCCTGGAGCTGAACAAAGCCCAGATAGTGTTAGGAGATGGTGGAGGAGGCGGTAAACCCAGCATCAGTCCCCAGGAGCTCCTAGAGCCTCACCACCCATTCAGCCACCAGGTCTGATAACTATTTGTGCTGTGCTCGGTTTTCTGTTTTTACATTGGATGCATGGGTTTTTGGCCTTTGGATGTGGAATATAAAATGGTAGCAGAATACTTAAAAAAAAGACTGTTTTGTCTTAACTTTTTTTGGTTAGACTTAGAATATGGCAGTTCTCTGTGATTTATTCTGGAATAAAACAAATCAAAATTTCAGGGAGAAGGACGCCAATGTCCAAGTGGAAAAGATACGTTGACGTTTACTGGTAAAATGCACCCTTATCTGCTATCCAGGAGACAGAGTTTGGAGACGCAGTACCTCGCTCAGCGACTACAGGTATACTTAATTATGTGTAAGATTGAACACGATGAAGAAAATGTTGCAATTCTACAAATCTGGTGGAAATCACATATGCCAAATTTCTTGAAATGTACTCTTTGTGTTCATGTTTGTTTTTTATGGATTTAAAAAAAAAAAACTTGTATACCATTTTCAAATTTACTTGGTGTACCCAAGTAAAATAATATTTTCCATATAACATAAATATATGTGAACACGCGTATATTTATATAGTTATTGTTCTAAATAGATTTTTCAAGATAAAGGATATTTTAACTTTTTTCGGATGTTTCTGTTTTTTGGGAGTCACACCACATGACAAATTTATATATGTGTATATATATATATATATATATATATATATATATATATATATATAGCCTATATTTCTTTTTTCTGCCTGTTGGTTAATCACATAATTGAGGACTTCAGAGGACCTCTGATAGCGGACTGCAGGACTAGCTTACTACAAACACTAAATCAAACCATTTATATGTTGTGCAAACAGTTTCATTGGCTGCAGAATCAGCAGAGGCCAATCAACTTGTGCCATGCGTAGTAAATAATGTTATTGTTAGCATGTAAATGAGATTTAATGGATTATGGCTTGTTTTTGTTTTTTTTCAGAGGGCCAGTCAGTTGGCAAGTGGTCTTGGAAGTGGACAGATGTTTTGTAAAGAGGCTGCACCACGAACTTTAGAGCAACAACTCCAGGAGCACAGGTCAGGAACAACTTCCTTCATAATTAGATTAGATTAGATTAAACTTTATTGTCATTATGCACAGTACAGAGCTAATGAAATGCACTTATATATTCCGGAAGTTGTCCTTAAGTTTAAGTTATTATGACACATCTGTTCATTTGTAATCTTCTACGCAGACTGCAGCAGAAGAGGCTCTATCTCCAGAAGCAGTCTCAGGTTCAGGCTTACTTCCACCAGATGCAGCTGGCTGAGGATGTTTACCGCCCTCCCCAGGACAGCAGAGACCCCCAGAACAGCAGCAGTCCCTTATCCAGCCCTCCCTTCACATGGACCCAAACCCTAACCCCTTTTCTGGGGCCTGCCACTTCAACCCTGTCATATGGCCCCAAGCCAGCCCGTTTCCCAGACTGGCCTCCGCCGCCAGACAACTGCACAAACTACACCCCATCTCTCCCTACAGAGCCCCTGTATGCGTGGAGTCCTGCCCAACCAGGTAAAGCAGAAAACCCTTCGACTCAACCTGCACCTGAAACCCCCTTCCTGGACCGTGAGATGATGGAGACCGTGGAGGCCCCACAGGGCTGTGTACTCGTAAACTAAATGTGAATTAAAGCACTCTGAGGCTGGCTCTCAGGCATACAATGTGGCGAAAAACGCCCTCAGGGACGAACAAGACGCCATGGTTTGTGTCACATCTTATAAACCTACAGAACTGTGGTAGACCATTACAGAACTTCATTTCCAGAGATGTTTGTGAGATACGCTCGTGTCCTGAAATATTTTTTGTTTTGTTTTTGTTCTGGTAAGCACAGATTAAATGTAGTGCAGCAACCATAGCGTTTAAATATCAGTATTAAAGCAATATTCCTTTTCCTGTATAATACACTAGAGTTCTATGAGTTTCAGTGTTTTTATAATTAGTTTGTTCCATTTTTTAATTGATCAGTAGCTACTCAAGTTTTCCTTATTAGTATTGTGTGATTTTAAATAATAGATATAATCAACAGAGAAATGTGTAAATATAAGGACTTATTAGGATATAAAAAGAAAAGAAATAATGTTAAAGTCAACATGAAATATCATTGAATCATATTTTTGATGGAGTGATTAATGTCGGAGTGATGAACTTCTGAATGAAAGACAAGAGTCAGACCTGAGTTTAAAACATTGCCACCACTTTACAATAAGGTTCGATTTGTTAAAAAAGTTAATTAGGTCTCATAAATAGCAAGAAAATAAACAACTATGAACGAACAAAAATTTACAGCATTTATCAATCTACATTGATTTTAATTTATGCATATAATAATACTTTTTAACGTCATATTTATGTATCCACAATAATTAGCATTAGTAAGTTCAAGCAAAGTAACCAAATTAACAATAAACAATAGTATATTAATAAATGCTGTAAAATATTACCATTGATTTGTTAGTTCACAATAACTAATGTATGAACTAAGCACTACGTACTAATAATTTAAGTGCTGCAGATATTATGTAATTTTGCAAGCCAACCCAGGCATTATGATTTATTCACACCATGTCAGGATAAACGTAATTACGAGATTCTGATGTAAACATTCACATCCTCTTAGAATTCGTAATGAGGGCTTTGACTTGTACCAACCGACTGCTGCAACACCACACAAAAACAATTAATATGACAACAATTTCAGCTGCAAATTGTAGTGAAGTAACAATATTGGGTAATATTTATGTTTAATAATATTTAATTAAGTAATTCATATAATCAATAATAATTCCACAAGTGTCTAGTAATTACCGTAAATATGACTAAACACAGTCTCTAAAAGCAGACAATCGACTTCAGTGTCATCACCATTAAACTTCTTACAGCCCTTATGGCCTTTATTTAAAAATATTAAATTTATTAAATTTATTTAAAATAAAGTTTCAAAATTTGAGTTGGAATAGTTTGAGGAAGTATAAACAAAAGGCTGTAATAGAGTTTGTGTGTGTGTGTGTGTGTGTGCTCTTGTTTTTGTGACATATCAGGACACAAAATTTTTATTACAGGTATTACAAGGAGAGGGTGACTTATGAGAACATAATCCATGTCCCCATTTTACAAAACGCTTATAAATCATACAGAATTAGTTTTTTTGAGAAAGTAAAAATGCACAAAGTTCCCTGTGAGGGTTAGGGTTAGGTGTAGGGTTGGTGTAGGGTGATAGAATATACATTTTGTACAGTATAAAAACCATTACGCCTATGGGATGAATCCACTTTCACAAAAACAAGTGTGTGGGTGTGGGTGTGGTCAATGTCATGTTTATTTGCCCTAACCACCTGTGTAGTCCCATTAAGCCACTTGTTAGCAACCACCTTTTTCAAGACATCTAAAAGCTTATAAAAAATTATTGGTAGTGTATTACTTAATTTTAATGTATAATATGCTTGTGTGAACCACAAAACTTATTTCAAGCACTGACTTTGTGATAAGAAGTCTGGGTTCTAGGACTGATTCCTGCAGCACTATTGTAAAGTGTTACCACATTGCTCTTTGACTATTGGTAAACATTAACAGGCACGACCTAGATGATGTCAGCAGACAAAGTCAAGTTGTTTCGGGTGGAGCAATGATGAAAGATTACAAAAACAAATCATCTGTGAAATAATATACACCAATGGTTAAGCCTTGTAAGGCCAAACTATGTGCGTTAAAGTAAATAGGGTTCCTTTTGAGTTCATGTTGACTTTAAAATCACACTACCTACTTTAGGCTTATCAGAGTAAAATGGAGTAGTGGTAAAGAACAAGGTTACAGTACATGTTTTTCCTGATATTACGTTTGCTTTTTTAGCCACTGTAAACATTCAGACTTACATGGTTTAAACTGATCAGAATTAAAGGGATACTCCACCCCAAAATGAGAATTTTGTCATTAATCACTTACCCCCGTGTCATTCCAAACCCGTAAATGCTTCGTTTGACTTCGGAACAGAATTGAAGATATTTTGGATGAAAACCGGGAGGCTTGTGACTGTCCCATCGACTAACAAGCAAATTACACTTTCATGGTACTAAAAAGTATGAAATGCATCGTCAGAATAGTCCACAGTGGTTCAACTGTAACATTATGAAGTGATGAGAATACTCTTTGTACACGAATAATACAAAAATAACGACTTTATTCAACAATTTTTCTCTGCGTTTAAAAAGTATTTTAGTTTCTTCATAACGTTACGGTTGAACCACTGATGATAGATGGACTATTCTGACGATGTCTTTCGTAGTTTTCTGGACCTTGACTGTGTCATTTACAAGTCACAAGCCTCCTGGTTTTTATCCAAAACGAACAAAGCTTTTACAGGTTTGGAACGATATGGGGTGATTAATGACAAAATTTTAATTTTTACAATGATCTCACACAGTGTGCACTATTACTCAAACCGAAGTCCAGCAGGTTTAGAAACTTAAGTGTTGTGCCTTTCAATTCTTCTTATTCCTTTTTGAAGAATGTCTGTTTTTAGATTTAATTCTTCATTTACAGCTTCCTGTTTGGAAATTCAGTATGAAGCACCCTCTTTTGTCAGACAGATGAACCAAAGTCTCCATTTAGGTTCTATTTTGAAGTCCACTGTGTGGATTTTTCTGGAACCATACAAGCTACATGAGATAGCGGTCATGGTCCTACTGTACATGCCATTCAAAGTATAGCAATATCTAGAGTAATAGTTCTGACGCTTAAAATGGGTGTTGATAGTGAGTGTTGTCATTTTATGCCTTTGAAGGAAAGATCTTATTGTGACTATTTAGAATTTGTAGTCAGATCCTTCTTGACTATTGTTGATATTAATACCGACATTGAAAAGTGAACTGTTTTGTTATAGTCGTTTTTCAGTGATAAAATGTTTCCCAATATGTGATCACAATATGAACTTATTCAGTTGAAAATGCTGAGTTCTTTGCACAAGGGGGAATAAAAGTTGCGTTCCTTGAGTGAAAATGTTTGAGTGATATTTTGGTTGTAAATATCGAATCACATTATGTCAGTTCTGACTATATACTAAAACAGATGATGGCCTTTCATTGGTTAAAAGAATTTTGTGACATAAATCTGAGAGCTTTCTTACCCTGCATAGACAACAATGCAACTACCACGTTCAAGGCCTAGAAAGGTAGTAAGGAAATTGTTAAAACAAAAATAACGACTTTATTCAACAATTTCTTCTTTTCGGCATCAGACTTTGACTCACGTTCATGATATGCATCTGCACTCCTCTGCTTGCAAACAAACTGATGAAATAACTAATAAATTACATCTTTGCAGTGAAGAAGGTGGTATAAATAGATATATACAGCAAAAATAATGCTATAAGATTAAAGAATTTTAAATTTAAAACAAACAATAAGTGGTCTTGAGTGAGTCATTTAATTTGTTTGAAATGATTCATTATTTTTTTCAATTAATTAAAAACAAATTTAATCAAATGTCCCAGATGCTGTCAGCACAGAAGTATCGCATCAGAAATAAGTGATGGAATAGTTTTTACAATGGCTTGAGGTGGTTTTGAACTTATGTGAAAGGGTTAAAGCGAATAACGTGAGATGGAAAGGCACTTTGCAAATAAAATAAAAAAGTCATGTGACTTTGCGCTATGGGATGGCATAGCCTGACTACCCAGCGGACTGATTTCTTGTCGTCAAAGTATTTCTCCCAGAAACGTCTTAAATGACAGCATTCCCAAAGCAGGCATCCACTTCCAACAGCAATGACAGCATTTATTGTTTTGTGTGCTCGTGCAAGCTATTCATTTCATACAAAACTTATGGTTTCTACTTTTCTCAGTGATATTTAAAGCCAGTTTATCCGGAAGTGACGATTTTGATATTTTTGAATCAGTGAGAAAAAAATAAAATAAAAACTCACACAGGTTTGGAACAACACGAGGGTGAGGAAATGAGGACAGAAGATTCAATTTTGGGTGAACTATCCCTTTAAACAGAGCTTACTGTATCTTGAAGGAAAAAGCTGTAAATTAGCCATATGGTGCAGGCAATTTGTAACTGGTGTAGATCCAAATACAAAGAGTAGAAATGTGGCAACAATCATGTAAACCCTGGAACAGCTACAGTGTGTAAAATGGGACTTTATAAATAGCTGCTGAATGAACAGGAGTGTTGTTATAAATACATTTCCCTTGATGAATAATCTGGGCAGAACGGCACTAACACTCAAAAGGTGAGTCGTGATGTTCCAGCTGTAAACTGTTCATCAGCAGGCACGACAGCAGCACCTCCACAATTTAGACTCTAATTTTTCTAAATGAGAATTAAAATAAAATTATTTCATCACTTGAGACTGACAGGTTTTAGTTTATTTACCAAACTGAGTCTACCAATTATGTGAGGTGACATGTTAAAAATGAACCAAGCATTTTCTTAAAATTGGGATCTTTCAGAAGGATCTGCAAACCTGCTTAGACTGACAGACTTCTTTTTGCATTATTTAGCTCTTTTTTTTAAGGCTTTGTAAATAAAATAAGGTGACAGTACAATCACAAAGGGGGGTGGGTGACATTTAAGCCTTCTGGGTTTTAGATTTAAACGCCACCCAAGTGTTATTTAAAATTAGGAATACAATTTGATTCAGATCCAGATTATTTTTAAATGTGGGTGAAAATTTCCCTTAACATTACAGATTCACTTTCACATGGCCATTAAAATATAATTAACAGAATAAATAACAGAACAGTTGCATATACTACTTAAAGGTTTGGGGCCAATATGATTTAGTTTTTTTTTTTTTTTTTACAGAAGTTTCTAATGCTCATTAAAAAGCTTCATTTATTTGATCCAGCACTGCTTATTTTGGTGAAAACCATGACAATTTATTCTTGCAGTTATCTTTTCTAACAGCGTTTATATGGAATGGAAATGCTATGCCTTCAGTTTTACTTTCAAATGTAATGTAAAAAAAAACAAATGTAAAAAAAAAAAAATGGATGCCTTATTTGATGCCTCCTGCCAATACCTTAATGTTTTTTCTGGACAGGAGAGAAGTTTGGAGTTCTGAAAGTTCAGCGTGCAATGAAAACCTACTCCAAAAACTCATTTCAAAATTAGATTTCTCATATGCCTCCTTCAATAAACAGCTCTGCTGCGATCCTTTCCCAGCTTAGACATCCTCATGCTATATTGCGTTTTACTGTACATGATCTGATGGATTACAGAAGGTCGACACACAGTGAAATGGGGTTATATAATGTTCTTTATTGAGCTCCCTTCCATCAAGGGCAATGTGACCATATTCATATAAAACCCAAAGCACATTCTAATGACACTCATAACACAGAAGATACTACTATACTTGACTGCACTCTGAAGCTGAAGAAGAATCGAACAGCCAACATCACAGGCAGAAGCAATGTGTTACGGGAGGGAGTCTAGGATGCCTTGTGATTAATGAGCTTCTCAATACACTGACGGTCTACAGAACCTGTGTGCAAGAGGCATGCAGATGCAGTCATATAAAGGACACAATGTCTTTTTAAAAACAAAACAAAAAGAGAAAATGTGCAACACTATCAATGGCACAGAATTCCATTTAGGAATGCCCATCCCCTGTTATAACGGTTGCAGGAAGCAGATGGAAATTTGTCATGGTCCCTTTAAGAAGATAAGCACTTTTTTTGAACAGGGGAATAGTTTCAGAGCCCTCCATTAAAAAGAACAGCCACGTGGCTAGGGCTTTATGGGGTCTTGGTTCAACAACGATCAGTGTAAAAAAGGGCACGGGTAATCAAATTAAAGGTGCAGTAGTGATTCGTCCCGTTGTCATGCTGTGCGCATGCATGGGTCAACTCTTAAAATCAGCAGTAAGAGCAAAAGAGATTCAGTCCATCAGATCAGATGACTGAAGTTAAATCTGATGCCTCAAAACATCTATTTTTCTAAACCTATCAATACATTGTTACACTGATAATAAAACTAGTGTGTGACCCTAGCCTGAGGGTTAGCAAGTGAAGATGCACAGAGCAAGAGGGGCTCAGCGGAAGAGAATCAAGAGCAAGATGGTGTGTTTGGTGAACAACTGAACAAAACACTGGGAGAAGCCGAGTATCCCGAAAACATTTCTCACTGAAAGGGAACAGAGCACATTGTTTTATCCATAAACAGCCCAGTGGACGATCCTGGATGTCAATAAATACAACGCAGGTCAACTTGAGAGATGGGTCTTTCGGTCATCAAGTAGGTACATTAGGCCAGGGAAAGAACTTTGGGGAGAGAAAAAAAGAAAAGTCAGAACTGTATGTTTTTCTTTCTAATATCATTAAATAAAACATTTTAAGTCATTTGTTTTTAACTTAAGTGTTACATAATGGGTAGTCATGAGTTTCACTGATACAGGTTGTATTTAAGAATGATAGGAGCTTTCTGGTTTGCGTCAATAGTTGCACAACACTCAAGAGCAGCCGTTGCAGAACTCACCACTGATGGCTTCCTGGGCAAAATATTTCACATCCATGTCTTGATCTGATGCCAGTTTCTCCAGCACTGGCTTCACCTCTGTTTGCAGACAGCTGTAATAAAAATTACAACAACAACAAAAATCAAGAGCCATTATGTAGAAGTGAGTCGCATTAAGATAAATGTGACAATTTTTGACATAAATCAACTACCGTATTTTCCGGACTATAAGTCGCACATTTTTCATAGTTTGGCCGGTCCTGCGACTTATAGTCAGGTGCGACTTATTTATCAAAATTAATTTGAAATGAACCAAGAGAAATTAACCAAGAGAAAACATTACCGTCTCCAGCCACGAGAGGGCGCTCTGTGCTGCTCAGTGCTCTGTAACCTACACTGAACACATAGAGCGCCCTCTCGGGGCTGGAGATGGTAATGTTTTCTCTTGGTTCTAAATAAATGCAACTTATAGTCCAGTGCGACTTATATGTTTTTTTCCTCATCATGGCGTATTTTTGAACTGATGCGACTTA